>NW_006399958.1:1460235-1462719 GCF_000299155.1 Elephantulus edwardii
TCCTCCCTTTCTTCCTTTCTCTCTCTCTCTTCCCTCTCTCTCTTTTTTCCTTTCTCCCTCTCTCTTTCTTTCTTTCAATCCACCAGATGCTCTGCTGGAGAAGGAGAGAGAATCTCCTTCTGTACTAGTCAGATCTGATTTGATGGTACACATACAAAAAATAATAAAATAAAAATAAAAACCACCCAAAAAGACACAGAACTATACCCACCGCCATCGAGTTGCTTCTGACTTAAAATATCCCTCTAGGACAGAGTAGCATGGCCCCATACTGTTTCTGAGGCAGTGACTTGACCCACCCCACATATTGTTCAATTGCTTCCTAGCTGTGTGAAGTTGAACAGTGAATAAGGAAGATGGAAGAATTGATGCCTTTGAATTGAGAAACATTGACCATACTGTGGCTTGTGAGGAATATGAACAAAAGTGTCTTAGAAGTGGTGCAACCAGGATGCCCCTTCTAGGCAAGGATGGTGTGATTCTGGGCACTTTACCAGGAGGAATCAATCCTTGGAGAAAGACACCTTCCTTGGTAATGAAAAAGGGTCAGCAAACCAGACCCTCAGTGAGATGGACTGGCACAACGAAGAAAGAGGTCTCAGAAGGGTGGTGGGCTCTAGTGAAAGGAAGTGCCCATGGCATTAATATGTGGTGATTCCTGTTCTAGGAAAATTTACGGCACCTCCATGTGCAACTCTTTGGAGATGTGGCCAATCCGTGTGCTAATCATCACCATCCTGTGTGTCTTCTTTGTCACTGGTGTGACTGGCAATGGCCTGGTCCTCTGGATGACCCTCTTCAGGTTACCTCGCACGGTCACTACCATCTGGTTCCTCAACCTGGCCCTTGCCGACTTCTCCGTCCTGCTGTCCCTGCCTATCCCTGTACATAACTTGATCCAAGGCCAGTGGTTCTTCGGTGCGTGGGGATGCAAATTCTACCAGGCCTTTTTGAATCTCAACTTCTTCACCAGCATCTATCTCCTGGTCCTCATCTCTGTGGACCGCTGCGTCTCCGTCCTCTACCCGATCTGGGCTCGGAACCACCGCACCGTTCGGAGAGCAAGCTGGCTGGCGGCTGGCGTGTGGCTTCTTGCTTCTCTCACCTCCATTCCCTACCTGATCTTCCGGACCACCGGCGTGCAGAAGGATGGTTGTAACTACTGTTACTTCAACTTCAATATAGAGAACAAAACAATGGACGCAGAGTGGAAGCGAGTGGTTATGACAAGACGCCTGTCGATGACGGTCGCTCACCTCCTGCTGGGCTTCCTGGTGCCCTTGGTGGTCATCAGCACCTGTGCCCATCTCATTCGGGTCAATTTCCCGCGGGGTGGCTGGGTCCATGCCAGGGGCACGAAGAGATTGCTGTTGGTGTTGGTGAGCACCTTCTTTGCCTGCTGGTTCCCATTCAACGTGGCTCTCTGCATCCAACTGTGGCGCTTCATGGTGTTTAGAAGGACCATTGACCCCCACATGTTGCTTTTCCTTTGGGGTGCCTTCTCTTTGAGCTGCCTGAACAGTTGCCTCAACCCCTTCCTCTATGTCCTCATAGGCAGAGATTTCCAAAAAAAGTTCTTCCAGTCCATACCTCATGCCTTGGCCAGAGTGTTTGGTGAGGAAGGGGTTCTCAATCTACCTGCCCTGGAGGCAGAGCCCCCAGGGCATGATGGAAACCTCCAGGTGGAAACTGGAAGCCCTTCTGCTTAGCCTGAGATTCTTTTACTGGGCTGACTTCCAAGACCCTCATAACCCTCTTCTTACAGGAAGTCTTCCTGGCATGCTCTCATCTAAATTTCCTCTGGACTAGCTCCTTATTCCATAGTATTTATTGTCCTTTTCATTTTGTTATTTTTGGTTTAGATGTTGTTGTTGCTGTTAGGCACTGTGGAGTCAAGTACAACTCACAGGAACCCTGTGAAGAGTCAACTTGAACCCTGCCGTAGCCTGTGCCAGCCTCATCATCTCTGACACATGGAGCCCATTGCTGAAGTCACAATGGCAATTCATCTCCTTGGGGTCTTCCTCTCCTTTCTGACTTTCCGTCTTTCCAAGCATGGTGTCCCTTTCTGAAGAAAAGCCTCACCTAGCTACATGTCCAAAGTGTGAAAGATGAAGTTTCAGGATTTGTTTGTTGTTTTTTTTAAGTAACAATTCTATTATCTTACGGAGCTCTGGTGCCTTAGTGGTAAGGACTTGTGCTGCCAACACCAAGGTACGTAGTTCGAATCCACCAGCGGCTCCATGGTAGAAAGATGGCCAATCAGCTCCTGTGTGATTTACAGTCTTTGAAAACCCACCTGGGGTTTGAGGGTCAGCTGTGGGCCTGTTCTGACTCAAAACAAAACCTCCCCAAACTTAAAAAGCTTAAAACAACCACCATTGAGTGAGAGAAGATCTTCACCCTGAAACCCACAGCGTCCCTTTTCAGCAGGAAGTAGCTAAGAGAATACGCCGTCCCCTTTTCCTTATGACTCAGGGTGAA
>NW_006399958.1:1462883-1464106 GCF_000299155.1 Elephantulus edwardii
AAAATTAATAAAATATAATTATAGAAAAAAAAAGAAAGAAAAAAAACCAACCACCATTGGAAAAGGTTTTATTTATGTTGTTACTGTTATTGAAACTATCAACTGCAGAACATATAACAATTCGCTAATTTCTAGGTGTAGTCTTTGGTGGAATTGATCGTGTCTTGAAATTGTGAAATCATGCTCACTTTCCTTCTCTGAATTGTTCACACACTGTTAATATAAATGCACCTCCTTGCCAAAGTTTCCTAATCTTTCCAGCTACTGTTGTCATTTTTATCTCATACAGCTCATTCAAAGAGCATTGGTTCACTCAAGACATCTTTTTACTCATTAAGCAAAACTGATTTAAAGATTATCTTTGGGTGATAGTTGGGGGGGCAATAATTCAGCCTTAGGGAATCCATAGAATCTGGATTCCATGTGAATGTGAAATTCTGTTCTGCATATTTCCCTCTTTCAATCACTTATTCTTTTTTTAACAATAAACCCTGGACACCACAGTTTTTAAATAAAAATAAGCATTTATTATTTATTTTCAAACAACTTCTTTTTCCAAACGATAAAATTTTTTAATTATTAATTTTAATGAAAATGTACAGAGACTTTGGGTTTCTATTCATTCATTGTTGCACTTTTCTTCCTGCCCATCCCTCCCCTCCAGTTCACTCTTCTCTTTGAAAAATAAAGGAAAAA
Source organism: Elephantulus edwardii (assembly GCF_000299155.1). Lineage (NCBI taxonomy): Eukaryota > Metazoa > Chordata > Mammalia > Macroscelidea > Macroscelididae > Elephantulus > Elephantulus edwardii. The sequence goes on from NW_006399958.1 coordinate 1,463,580, forward strand.
TTCTTTCATTGTTTTACAATCCCTCCTCCCAGGTCCACTCCACTATACAGCCTTTGCTCTGGAGTCTGTCATAACAATAATATCTAATCACATGTCCCTTTTAAACAGTTCTCTCTCTCATCTGTTTCAATGCAGTATACATTATTTATCCTGTCTTTCTCACTCTCCCCCCAAGCCACTATGTCAGTCCTGTTTTACAACAGATCACTTATTCTTTTACAGAATCCTTGATCAAAATGCCCAGTCATGATAGCTGGACACCAGTTCTTCTGGTCTCAGGTCAAAGAGGAAGGAAAATGACTTTTTAAATTTTATTTCTGTGGGTTAAGATCTTCACCCTGAAACCCACAGCATCCCTTTTCAGCAGGAAGCAGCTAAGAGAATACGCCATCCCCTTTTCTTTATGAATCAGGGGGAAGTCTCTCTCAGGGAGGAGTGATAGGGAATGGCAAAGGGCACACCGACAAAGGAGATTAATCAGAACTGGCTTTGACAAGCACTGTGGCAATTGGACAATTAAAACAGAC
>NW_006399958.1:1464726-1475921 GCF_000299155.1 Elephantulus edwardii
TTATCTGTAAAAGATTTCACCATTATCCTTTGTTTTGTACTTCCTTGTGATTCTATATAAATATTCAGAGAAGCATGGCTCAAGGTCTTCAGTCGAGAACTGTTGGCCCCCTGTTTTATGCTCTCTGCTCTACCTCATTCCTGGCTGTTTGTCTCTTTATTATAAAATCATTCTATTCTTTGGGACCCTTGGTCTGCAACAGGTTACAACCACATTCTATTGGCTAAAGTAAATAACAGAGTCAATTCAAGCAACCAAGCCAGCCGCTTCCAAGTTGATACTGGCTCACGGGGCCCCTTGTGTATCAGAAGATAACCATACTCCACAGGATTTTCACCGCCATCCTCTCCCAGAAGTAGATGGCCAGGCCTTTCTTCCTAGGCTCCTCTGGCTGGATTTGAACCTCCAAACTCCCAGTTAGCAGCTGAGACATTCACTGCTTGTGCCACCCAGGGACTCTGCCTAGATTCATGAGGTGGGGAGACAGATTGTACTCCTTTGATGAGAAAGTCTGTAACTTTACCTGAAAAAGACACTTGGGTGCTTGGAAGGAGGAGTGCGGGAGTGGAATCATTTGTGCAAACTGTCACCAAAGGTATGGGAGTGATCCACGTGGAAGAAGACTCCCCTCTGGAGAACTCCATACAAGTTCTCTTAGATCGAATTATGTCCTCTGAGAAGGTAGGTTGAAGTCTCAATCTCTAAATCTGTGACTCGGTGGCTTTATTTGGAGAAATAGGAGAGTTTAAAGATATTATTAGGTAAGTTGTACTTGGAGTAAGGTGCTGTCTCATTCTAATCCCTTTACAGTACTTACTGCTATGTTTATATACAGCCACGTCAGAATCGATTTATCAACAATCTGCGTTATGCAGATAACACAACCCTGCTTGCTGAAACTGAGGAGGAACTGAAGCACTTGCTGCAGAGGGTCAAGGACTGCAGCCTACAATATGGATTGAGGCTCAATGTCAAGAAGACAAAGATTCTCACCACTGGGCCAATTGGCAGCATCAGGATGGATGGTGAAGAGATTGAGATTGTACACAGCTTTAGTTTGCTTGGCTCTGTAGTCAACAGTCTTGGCACGAGCAGCCAGGAAATTAAAAGGTGCATTGCCATGGGCAAGTCTCCTGTTAGGGACCTCTCCAAAGCACTGAAGAGCAATGCTGTTTCCCTGGAGACTAAGGTGCGTCTGATACAGACCATGGTCTTCGCAATCACTTGTTATGCATCAGAGAGTTGGACAATGACCAGGGAGGATAGAAGGAGAATTGATGCCTTTGAGCTGTGGTGCTGGAGAAGAGTATTGAGAATACCATGGACTGCTAGGAAAACAAACAGATTCATCCTGGAGAGGGTTAAACTGGGTGGCTCCTTGGAGGCAAGGATTCTGAGGCTCCGTCTAACATACTTTGGACATGTTGTGAGGAGAGACCAGTCCTTGGAGAGGGACATCATGCTTGGGAGGGTGGAGGGACAGTGCAGGAGGGGAAGACCCTCTATGAGGTGGATTGAGTCAGTGACTGGGATAATCAGGATGGGAGTGTCAGAGACAGTGTGATTGGCACAGGGCAGAGCAGAGTTTAGGGCTGTCGTACATAGGGTCACTATGAGTCGCAAGCGACTCGACGGCACATAACAACAACAACAACAGCAAAGTCAGAATCAACTCACAATTGACCCACCAGTGGGTTTTCAGAGACAGTAAAATTGCACAAGTGAAAATGACCCATTCTTCTCCTGCAGAGCAGCTGGTGGATTCGAACCACCTTCCTTTGGGTTGACAACTCCCTACCTATTAGGCCACAAGAACTCCCTTTCCAAGTAATATTTAATAAAGGGAGAGGAAGGACAGAAATAGAGTCACACACAGGAGGAAAACAGACACCATGTGCACTATAGCAGATTATTCAATGCGGCTTTTCTAGCCATTGACATTGACTTTGACTTTCTTGCCATGTGGTTGGGAAGGACCATGCAGATAATTTGATTGAGGTCAACAGTACCTTTGAATGGAAATATGCAAATAAAATGTGTAGACTACTAGTGAGGGCTTAGTCAATTTTACCATCCCACAAAATATAAATGAAGTTGGTTCAGAGGAAGAACATGGGAATGTTGCTACCATCAAATAATAAGATGCAAACAAAAACGAATAATAAGATGAAGAGTACAACAAGTCCTCCTTGGACCAGAGATTCCCATGCTGGACAGAGAACTAGACCAGCAGCAGAAGAGGTGTTGGACAAACAGAGACTATGTGAGACAGAAATGAACTTGAACTGCTGCCCCAGGGAGACTTAGCTGAAGGCTTTTGCCCAGGCTGGCTTGCAGGACTGTGGGAAGAAGTCTTAAATGACAGAACTGAGAGACTTTATTATAGCAGTCCCAAACCCCAGGGCTGAATGAAGATCAGAGAGCCCAGGAACATTCCACAGACACCCTGCTGACTGAAGAACTGTACGCTGGTTGTTTCCTATCTGTTAACTCCCCTAAGGAACCCCAGAATTGTGAATATGATCAGGGAGTTCTGTGTGGCTATTTCAACAGATGAGCAGCTTCAGTAGCAGAGAAACAAGAGCCCTGGCAGGGATGGACGGCTGGTGTTAGAACTGATAAAGGTAGGTTGGAGGAGCATTGGGCATGTCTGACCTCATAGGAATTGGTTCTGTGCTGTTGATGTTGTAACTGGGGACTCGTCCCCCCTTGTGGGGGTTAGAGGCGGTCAGCTTGTTTTTACAAGGTAAGAAGAATATATATTTTAATCCAAGAATTGCCACAAAATGCCCAGTGTTAAAGAAATAGAGAGGAACAAGGATTTTCTTTTAAGCCAAATAGAGAAAGATTGTAACCCAGCCCACGCTAAGCCACCCACTGTGTGATATTTTGTTACAGCAGCTCAAAGAAACTCAGACAGCAGCTCTGGGGGTGCTGACTGTTATACTGGGAGAAGGAGACTTCAACTCCTTTGTTCCCTAAACTCGCTGTTACTTTGTGTCCCTGTTACAGCTACAGAATCTTCTTAAACTATCATCCCACCAGCCTCTGGCATTTGTGTGTGGAAAAAAGAGAATAAATTTCCTTAGCGTGGAAGCCTGCTGGGGTCGGGTTTTCTGTTGCTTGAAACCTATAAAGCTGCATCACCTTTTTATGGAGAATAATTATGTTTTAAGTGAAAATATTCTTTCACATTTTGGAGAGATGAAAACGGTAACAAAATGTTTCAATTAATGTGACATTGCTAGACAGTGTTTGTGGATGTGTGTGTGTGTGTGTGTGTGTGTGTGTGTGTGTGAGAGAGAGAGAGAGAGAGAGAGAGAGAGTGTCTGTGTGTGTGTGGTGTATTTTCTTTTTTAATTTTTTTAAATGTGTGGTGTATTTTCATCTAAATGTGAAAAAAGACCCTCTAGCTCTTTCTTCATGATAAATTATTTTGCCCCCTCTCCCTTGATTCTAATCTTTCTTAACTCTCTAAGATTCATTTTATCTGTGTATAAACATTTCCTTAGCTTTTTATATTATTTCTATGCAGCTGAAAGTTGCATCATTAATAAGGATGACAGAAGAATCAATGCCTTTGAATTGTAATGTTGGCGAAGAGTCCTGAATAGCCCGTGGACTGCCAAGAAGAGCAAACAAGTTTGTCCTGGTGGAAAGTATCAAGAGAATACTCCTTAGAGGCAAAGACACGTCATCTCATATACTTTGGGCATCTTGCCAGGAGGGGCCAGTTCGTGGAAAAATATATTATGCTGGGAAAGGTGGAGGGAAAGTCCGTGAAACAAAGCAAGATCCTCAACAAGATGGATTGACAGAGTGACTGTGACAACGGGCTCGAGTATTTTGGGAGCTTGTGAGGGTGGCACAGGCTAGGGCAAGGTTCAGACCTGTTTACGGAGTCACCATGAGGTTGTAGGGGACTTGATGGCGTCTAACAAAAACAGACCCCAACTGTCATTGTGTGACTGCCTCTTGTCCCTCAGCACAATCTGTGCTAGTTTCAACCACGCTCTGCGGTATTTCTCACCATCTAGATGCTTTTTTTGGTACTAATACCTCCATCGTGTGTGTGTGTGTGTTCCACCATTTCTTGAGCCATTCCTCGATTCACAGGCACTGGGATTGTGTCTAGCTCCTTGTGATTGTAAATAATGTGCAATAAATATGAATATATGTTCATTTGTGGTACAGCTCTTATTTCTCCAGGGTACACACCTCATAGTAGGATGGCTGCATCAAAGAGTGCTTTTAGTCTCACCTTTCTAAGGAGCTGCCAAACTGCTTTCCATGGTGGTTGCACCCTTTTACATTCCCAAGATTCATATTTGCATCGAAGAAATGCTGCTTTCTGGAGACAGAAATCCTGCTACTTCTTGGTTCCAGTGAACCAGAACCTTGGTTCCAGGTAGGGATTTAAAAAAATTGTATACATTTACACACACACACACACACACACACACACACACACCCTCTTTCAAACAGACTATCACATCACTTACTTACTTTCATATAAAACCTCAGCTCAGCTCTTGAAGGGGCATTGGTAGCATGGTGGTTAAAGTGCTTGATTGCGAATCAAAAGGCCAGTGGTTCAAATCCACCAGCCTGTTCCGATGAGAAAAACGAGGCAATTTCCTTCAGTAAAGATTTACAGGTTTGGAAATACTATAGGGCAGTTCTCCTCTGTCTGAAAGGGTCACTCTGAGTCACTATAAACTTAATAGCAGTCAGTTTGACTTTATGTTTGTTTGCTGTTGGTTTGTTTTTGGTTTTTTGTTTTGTTTTTGGTTTTTTGGGTTGGTTTTTTTTTTTTTTTGGTGCTATTCTTACCTCAGTTGGTTAGAAATTAGGCTGCCAACAGAAAGGTTGGCCATTTGAATTGAGTCCACTAACTGCTCCTTGGAAGACTGAGATGGTCAGCTTCTGCAATGTCCACAGCACTTATAAACCCTATGGAGCGACTATTCCAATCTATCACACAAGGTCACTTTGAGTCAGAATCTGCTCCACCACAGAAGGGTTGTCCTTGCCCTGGGAGCTTCTGCTCCCTGAACCTCGGTTTGTCTAAATGGAGGCAAATACTTTAATATTTTGTGGACAAACACAGAATTAAATGGCACTGTGATTATCAAGGAGGGAGAATGATGCCTTTGGGGGGGAGATAACTGAGTGGTTTATCAAGAGAGAAAAAATAAAACAATTTAAAGTTGTTGTATGCATGTTGTTGTTGTTGTTATGTGCCATTGAGTTGCCTGCAACTCATAGCAACCCTATGTACAACAGCCCTAAACCCTGCTCTATCCTGTACCAATTTTATTGTCTCTGACACACCTACACCCATTACGCCGGTCACTGAATCAATCCATCTCATCGAGGGTCTTCCTCTCCTTCACTGTCCCTCCACCCTCCCAAGCATGACGTCCCTCTCCAAGGACTTGTCCCTCCTTGCAATATGCCCAAAGTATGTCAGACAAAGCTTCAGAATCCTTGCCTCCAAGAAGCAACCTGGTTTCACCCTCTCCACGATGAACCTGTTCATTCTCTTAGCAGTCCATGGTATATTCAATACTCTTCTCCAGCACCACAGCTCAAAGGCATCAATTCTCCTTCTATCCTCCCTAGTCATTGTCCAGTTCTCTGACACATGAGCATGTGATTCCAAAGATCATAGACTATATCAGGTGCACCTTAGTCTCCAGACTGACATCACTGCTCTTCAGTACTTTAGAGAAGTCTCTGACAGCAGACTTTCCTAATGCAATATGTCTATTAATTCCCTGGCTGCTGATGCCAAGAGTGTATGCAGTTATATGTATAGAAAGAATTGTTTTTTTTTATTAAATCCCACTGTCATCAAGTTGACTCCAATTCCTAGAGACTCTCTGTCAGGTTTCTGATAATCTTGTACAAGTGGAGATTGTTTGTCTTTCTTCCACCAAACAGTTGATGGGTTCGAATCACCAACCCAGCTCCATAAATATGCAACAGCAGAATGAAAGACTCTGGCCTGGTCTGTAGGGAGTCGTGCTGCTGTCCCAAAAGCTGTGTCTCTCAGGCTTGAACCCACCACTGGCTCCGAAGGAGAAAGATGAGCATTCTCTGCCCGTGTGATTTACAGCCTCGGAAACCCCCGGGGTTTCCAGCCATGAGTTGACTCTGACTCAACAGCATCGCATTTCAGCTCATCAGTAATCTGTACGGTGTACAATGTACAGCCACGTTGGAACGAGGAGGCTCGCTCCTGATCAGGCAGAGTTTGTTCTGTGGTCCTGGGGGTTACTATGAGTTGGAGTTCATTCCATCTGACAACAACAATAATAATAATATTCAAAGGCCTGCACTGCAATCCCAAAGGCGCGCAGTTCAAATCCACCAGATGCTCTGCTGGAGAAGGAGGGGCAATCTCTTCCTGTGCCAGTGGACCTGACTTGATGGTACACAACAAAAACAAAAAACAAAACAAAACAAATAGGGACCTCTGGCGGCCTAGAGGCAAGGAGCTGCGCTGCAATCCCAAAGACATGGGGATCAAATCCATCAGATGCTCTGCTGGAGAACGAGGCAAAATCTCCTCATGTACCAGTTGGTTCCAATTCAATGGTACACACACAAACACATAATAATAAATTTAAAAATAATAAATTAAAATGAAAACAAACAAAACAAATATTCAAATGTCCAAAGAGTCGCATCAACGAGCTTGGCATGTTTCCAAATCAAAGTCCCAAGCTGCTAGACCTTCCTCCCCCTGCCCCCCCCCAATTGACAACATCAACTAAATGTGTACGCATTGAATAGAAAACAAATTTGCTTAGGAAGCTTTCATCTAAATCAATAAAAAGGTTTGGGTTGTTTGCTGTTGTTTTTTTTTTGGGGGGGTGTTTTGTGGTTTTGTTTTTTTTTTTTTAAGAATACCATCTGGTTTCTGAATTTAGAACTTCTTTAGGATTGCAACTGACCCCAAACAAATTCTGTTTTGCAATTTGCTACCTTGAATTCTAGCAGCTTTCACAATATTTGCACGATAACAACTTGTCCATCTGCTATTGTTTCTGACTTCATAAAGGCATTCGTTATTTTTCATTACTATCACCGTCATAGGATTAAATTGTGCTCCCCACCCCCAAAATACATGTTCCTGATTTTGGAAGTGGGAGCGGCATCTACTTCCTAAACCACATGCTTCTGAAAAGTCTATAGACTTAGAGAAAGGATAGTTCTAGAAAGGTTTCAGGTCTTTTGTTCGTAGGGTCGCTATGAGTCGTGCTCGACTCGACGACAAAAAACAACAACACAAAAAACAATGCCACAGTGTGGAGGTTATGCAATTATCCCCCAGGATCTGCTAACCCCAATAGCTGTTGTTGTTGTTGTTAAGTGCCGTCGAGTCGCAGGTGACTCATAGCGACACTATGAAGGAGAGTCCTCAACACTTGTGTGTCTTTCATCCTTCCTCCAGGTTCATAGGGTTTCCGGAGGCAAGCTATTACGGAAGTGGATGCCACTCCTGCTTCCAAGCTTGTTTTAATCAGGAAGCTCCACCCCACTCTCTGTCCGCATTGGATAACCAGCCATTGACACATTTGACACATCAGTGTCACAGTGTTCAGCCTCACAGCAACCACAAGTGACCGCTGTACGGCAACTTGTACACCAGGGCTAGAGGAATGTCTGAACAAAAACAATGAAAGACAGGCCCAAGGGCCGCAGATTCAAAGTTACCCACCTTTGGCTTGGTAGCATCGTTTTCTGTCCACTGGGCCAGCTGACCTCTCTGTATGTTGAATAGCTGTAGGAGAATTAAAGACGGGATTCACCACCCCTTAAATCCATCACAGGCACAAGCCAGTTTAAGCAGATATGGCCTATAGGACTTCCATTGCAGTAGAGATTAAAGAAGAGGAACGTGGATCTAAGAGAGCTGAGCTTGTAGTACAATGAAGAAGGAATTTCCAGGAGTGCAGTGCATTTTTGGGGACTGAGACTCCGAGTCACAAAGCACCTTGGTATGGGTGAAGGAAGGGCAGAAACATGGAGGTCTCTAGGGGACGCCAGACTTACAGATGCTAAAAGAAACGAGGACTTGTCTCCAAACTGACAGAGAGAAAGCACTACCCTAAAAACAGATCTCCTGAATTTGGCGCTCTAGCTTCCTAAACGGTTACAGAACACATTTCTGTCTGTTTAAGCCATCCTGTGTGATATCTCTGTTCTAACAGCGTTAACAACTACGACTGATGAGAGCAAACATTGGATGTTTGGGGAGGATATGCTAGACATGCTAATTTTTGTTTTCTTATTCTGTCCTTGGAAAATCTAGAGCGCTCTGGTGGCTGAGTGACAAGGACTTGTGCTGCCGACCCAAAGGCACATGGTTCAAATCCACCAGCTGCTCTGTGGGAGAAAGATGGATAATGTCCTTCTGTGCCATTTATTACCCCTGAAAATGAGCTGGCATGTCAGCTCTGACCAGACACAAGCAAAGTTTAAGTTGACTCTCAAAGGCAGAACTTATACAGACCAAATAGTGTGACTACCATCAATTTGGGATTAAAAACAATAGTCTCCTCCCAAGCCATTTAATGTCTCTGAAAACCCTCTGAAGGGTCAGCTATGAGTCAATGAGTCAACTAGCAGTTAGCCTGAAGGCAGTGCAACCAGGGTGCACTTTAAAAAATTTTTTTTGTTTGGTTTTTTAAAAAATTTTATTTTATTAATTTTAATCAACATTTACAGAGATTTTGGATTTCCGTTCACTCATTGTTGCACTTTTCTCCCTGCCCACCCCTCCCTCCCCAGTTCCCTCTTCTCTTTGAAAAGTAAAAGAAAAATTCCTTCATTGGTATACAATCCCCCCGCTCCGAGTACACTCCACTATGCACCCTTCATTCTGGACTCTTGTTATAAGCATAATACCCTATCACATATCACTTTTAAACAGTTCTCTCCCTCATCTGTTTCAATGCAGTATACGTAATTTATCCAATTTTTCTCAGTTTCACCCCAACCCTGATATCAGTCCCATTCTACAACAGTGGCACCACGCAGTATTTATCCTTTTATAACTGAGATACTTCACTTGGGCATAATGTCCTCCAGGGTCACCCGTTTTGAATAATATTGAATGAGTTCCTTGTTTTTCAATGCAGCATAGTATTCCATTGTATGAATATACCACAGCTTCTCTATCCATTCGTTTGTTGATGGGCACTTGGCTTGTTTCCAGCTCCTGGCTGTTGTGAACAAAGCCGCGATGAACATGGGTGTGCATATTTCAAGGCAAGCCTGCTGAACTTCACCTCACGTACTTTGGGCCTGCTGTCAGGAGGGGCCAGTCCTTGGAAGAAGCCATCCTGTGTGTCAGAGAAAGACCGTCAGTGCAGTGACAGTGGCTGCAATGGGTTGGAGCATATCAGAGGTGATGAGGACCGTGCTGTTCATACAAATCTCTAATGCGAGGTGCATGCTGGCACCCAACCACAGAAGCAGCAACACAGAGCCAGAGCCGAGCAGAACTGCTCAGGGGAGCCCCCAAGGCTGCACTCTCTGCAGAAGCTGACAGCATCCTCTCAGAGAGGCGGGTGGCCTAGAACTGCTGACCTGTGCGTGAGGAGCAGGTGAGTTTTCACCGTGGCGCCACCAGCGGTCCTCTTGATGGGAGAGGGCCTGGCGTTGTCTAAACCTTCAGAATCCAGAGACTCCAATGTCAGCACTGACCCAATTCCCAACGCTGGAGACTCACGTTTCTGGCAGCCCTTGGGTTTCAGGAAGGCCCCTGGGCGTTCAAGGGCGGTCTCTGTAAGTTCCAAGAAGCTTTCTGGGGGTTCTATTCTTCCCTTTGCTTTCCAGGGTGCCCCTTAGGGTTCAGTGTACTCTCTGGGATTCTGGGTGCCCCCCTGGGAGTTCCAGGGATCTACTGGGGGTTCTAGACATTCCTTGGGTGTTCTGGGTGCCCTCTGGGGTGTTCTGGGCACTCCCTAGGGGTTCTACGCAACGTCTGAGGGTTCCAGGCACCCTCTGGGGTATTGCAGGTGCCCTTGGGAGTTCCAGGTGCCCCCCACCCGCAGTGTTCTGGGCACTCCCTGTGTGTCATGGTCGTCCTCTGAAGGTTCCAATTGCCCTTAGAGGGCTCCGGGGGCTCCCTGGGGGGTTCCAAGTGTCCCCTGGGGATACCAGGTGTTCTCTGGGGTGTTCTGAGCGTGGATGGAACCCCTGCCCGCCCCAGCCTAGCAGAAGACAGGCCTTAATGGAATAATCGCACTGAGGGCGGCCTGCCTCCAAGCAGGCGTGGAGCGGGGAGCAATTACCCGCTGTAATCACTACCTCTGTCTCCTCCAGGCGCCGAGGGAGGAGAGGCGGCGCCCCAACCTGGCCTGGTTTGAGGTGTTCCCAAACCGTGGGAGACAGACTGTCACCGTGATGTCAGGAAAGCGCTGTCACAATACTCTTCACCCCCTGACACCTCCCCAGCCCCGTCGGCTCCCCACTAGGCGTCTGAACTCCCTCCCTGCGCAGCGGATTCGCGCTGATCGAGGAGCCCCAAGCGCCTCCCAGCGCAGGGCTGGCTCTGCTTGGGGCGCAGAATGGACAGATCCACCCCCCAGGGCAGGATTTGAACCCAGGACTGCATTCTTTCTTCCCATCCTTCTTCTTGTTGGTGTGTGCTGTCCATTGGGAACTGACTCCTAGCTGGCCCTCCAGAGGGTTTTCAGAGGCTGTAAATCACACGGGAGGAGTGACCACCTTTTTCCCATGGAGCAGCTGGTGGATTCGAACTCCCTGCCTTGGCGTTGACAGCTCAGCTCTTTTCCTCACTCTGCCATCAGAGTTCCCTCTTCCCACTCAGAAGTCCCTCTTCCCACTCCTAACTACACGGAACTGAATGATAAAGGGAGATTTTGGGGCCGATTCGCTCATGCACGTCCATCCCAGAGCGGAGGACTGCGGTCTTTGTGATTGGCATTTGCATCCCCAGCCGCTGGGACTGCGCACTTTCCGTCGTTGCAAACTGTAAACAAACGCGGTTGCCATGGATCCAGCACCCCAGTCCCCCCGCCCCCGTGTGTTACAGAGCAGAACTGCTGTCTAGGGTGGCGGCTTGGCTGTCACCTTTCCCTGAACACAGAGCGCCAGGCCTTTCTTCCGCGTCACTGATGGGTGGGTCCAAACCACCTTCCTTCCTTCCTTCCTTC
>NW_006399958.1:1476355-1478460 GCF_000299155.1 Elephantulus edwardii
CATCTGCTGTATTCAATCCATGTACTTTTGGGATTACAGCCCAGCTTCTTGCCAGTAGGCCACCAGTGCTCCCCCGCAGAGCCAATCTTTATTTCACTTTAACCTTTCATTGTGACTTGGGGGAAAGTTTACAGAGAACCACTGACGCTTAGATGTGGTTCCTCTATACACATCCTCACGCTCATGGGACCTGGGGTTTGGCCAAGAAAATGTCTTTCCTCTGCAGTTTTTTTTTTATTTTTTATTATTTTTGTGTGAGTGTACCATCAAATCAGATCTGACTGGTACAGGAGGAGATCGGCCCTCCTTCCCCGGCAGAGCATCTTCTGGATTCAAACTGTGTGCCTCTGGGATGGTAGTTGCAGCTCCTTGCCACTAGGCCACCAGAGCTCCCCTCCTCTGCAGTTTATGTGTAACTTTTAACCCTTCACAGGAACTAAAATCAAGTGAGGAGGACAGCCCTGGGAAGTGTTAAATACTTAAATAAGCCACAGCTAGCTTATAGAAATGGAGCTTTCATGTAGCCCTCTGGCAAGTTGCACTGCTAACTCAAGGCACTGTGTATTTGCTGGTTCGAATCCCCCAGAAGCTCTGGGGGAGAAAAAGGGACAGTCTTTTCCAGTGTAATTTACAGTGTCCAAAAACCCACTGGAGAGTGAGCTCTGAGCCAGTTCTGAACTGAGAGTCTATAGACGGCAGACATGAACACTTAAACCAATTTCAGCCATCTCCTGCAGGTAACTGACAGTCAAAATCCCCTCCAAAGGACAAGCCCACTGGAGTCCCTCCAACCCACAGCGACCCCGTAGGACAGAACCATGCTGCCGCATAGAGTTTCCAAGGCTGCCAATCTTTTCAGAAGCAGACGGCCACATCTTTCTCCTGCAGGTGGCCTGGTTGGTGGGTTCAAATCCACTTGCCTCACTGTTAGCTGGTAAGCACTCTAGTCACTGTGCCACCAGGGCTCGGAACGTTAACCAGATATTTTAAACTGGCCTTTTGGGAACCTCCTTTACGAACCTAAACTGCACATCAGCTGAGGAAAATCATAATGTGCTGAGCTCATCTTTTCCAAGGGGTGTTCCTGGATCTCATTTAGTTTGATTCTCTCCATAAAACCTCTTAACTTGAACTGACTTCTTGATTAGATTTTTTTTTCCCTTTCTCCTCTTGGCAGTTCATAGAGTGCTAACGACTGGTTCTTTGGAATATGGGGTGTTGGAATGAACAGGCCTTCAGGGACGGCTGATGACCTCAAAGACATTAGCTGTAGAAATGGACAGAGATGCCGAGAGAGCAGGATGGCCAGGGCTGTGACCAGTAGTGAGATGGAGTCGGGAGTCTGCTCAAAGGGGCTGGACATGGGAGGTGGGTGGAAGACTTGCACTGACGTCAAAAGGGTGGAGGGAGGAGGTAGGCTTCTGCCATGGGGGCGCTGGGGAGGGTTGTAAATAGGGGAGGGGTAGGATCTAGAAAGTTCCCTCTGGGGTCAGGTAGAAAGTAACGCAGGTTAGAACAAGTGTCCAGGATACGAAGATGTGACAGAAGTGGAGATGCGTCACAGGGTGTGGCTGGACAAAGGCTTCTAACCCTGTGACAAAGCCCATTAACCGCTGCACTGTTAACCCCCAAGCCACACCTGCCTGTCAGTTCAAATCCTCCAGTGACTCTATGGGAGAAAGGTGGGCAATCACCTCTCGTGCAGTTTACAGCCTCAGAAACCCACTGAAGCATCATCAGCTAGAAGGTGGCTCCAACTGTGCCACGATGTTTTGGTTGATGTACACTGAGAAGTTGGAACTAACTCATAGCTGACCCTCCAGCGGGCTTTCAGAGGCCATAAAATCACATGGGGAGAGATTGCCAAGCTTTCTCCCATGTAGCAGCTGGTGGATTTGAACTGTGTGTCTTTGAGTTGGCAGCACAACTCCTTTCCACTATGCTACCAGAGCTTCTTATGACAATGAAGGTGTGTTTGGGAGAGATGATGAGAGAGATAGAGATAGAGAGAGACAGAGACAGAGATAGAGATAGAGATGTTGTTGTTGATATGTACCATCAGTCACTTGTGACTCATAGCGACCCTGTGTACAACAGCCCTAAAC
>NW_006399958.1:1478808-1491560 GCF_000299155.1 Elephantulus edwardii
ACATATTTATTTATTCCATTTCCATTCTCAGGACCCTATAGGCAGGAGAGAACTGACCCATGACATTTCCAAGACTGTGAATTTTTACAGAAGCAGATTGCTGTCTTTTTCTCCCGCAGAGAAATCGGTGGATTCAAACTGGCAACCTTTTCGTGAGTAGCTGGGTGCTTTAACCACTGTGTCACCAGGGTTTTGATCCCGGCTCTGCCTTTCTCTCACCCACTCTCCACCAGCCTTGAGCACTGTGAGGACCACAGGTCCAGGCCTGGCCAAGCTGGTACCCACTTCCTCTCTTGTGTCTCTCTCTCCTTCCTCTTTCTCAGGCCCCATCTCACCCCGCCTTCCCCTTTCCTCACCAGGTCTGTCTTCAGATCACACCCTCTGATACTAGCACCCCACTCTCACCCCCTTTTCAGTCCAGGGGCAAACCCAGCAGGCGAGGAACCATGTGGAGCAAGTCTGTCCGGTTCCTAGCATCTCTGTTATGTGTTAGGTGCCCTCCAGTCAGGTCTATTCAGCTCTGGTTCTGACTGGTAATGAATAACAGAACAAAACGTGGCCGGTGCTGGGCTGTCCTCACAATCAGTGTGATGCCTGAGCCCCTTGTCCCAGCCCCTGTGTCAGTCCGTCTCTTTGAAGGGCTTCCTTTTTATCTCTGACCCTCTACCAAGTGTGATGTCCTCCTCCAAGAAGGGGCGCCTCCCTGGCAACATGCCCAGTGCGAGAGATGGAGTCCCACCACCCTCTCTGCCTCTAAGGAGTGTTCTCACTGTGCCTCCTCCACAACATATGTGTTTCTTCTCCTGGTCGTCCATGTGTTCAATGTTCCTCTCTGACACCATCAGTCCAAGGACCGGCGAGGGCAACTAACAATAAGCTGATCATTCTAGAGTTTTCCTTGGTTTCCAGCTTGTTCCACGTGGTGTAATGCTTCGAAGAGTCAGCCACATAGTAGACCACAACAGAGCTGCGTTTCATTTCATGACTGATTCATACTCTGTTAAGCACCGGTGGCCTAGGGGCAAGAAACTGCGCTGCGATCCTGAAGACACGCGGTTTGAATCCACCAGCTGCTCTGCGGGGGAAGAAAGTCTAATCTCCTCCTGTGAAATTAACTGCCTCTGAAAACCCACTAGAGGGTCAGCTATGTGTCGGTTCCAATTCTACGGTACAAAACAACAACAACACACACACAAAAAGTCTAGTGTAAATTTATATATATTGTTGGTGTTATGTGCCATCAAGTCAACCGGGACTCATAGTAACCCTATGAACAATAGCTCTGAACCCTACCCTGTCTCCGACACACCTTGCCCCCATTACCCCAGTCACTGTGTCAATGTATCTCATCAAGGGTCTTCCCCTCCTGCGCTGTCCCTCCACCCTTCCAAGCATGATGTCCTTCTCCAAGGACTGGTCCCTCCTGGCAACATGCCCAAAGTATGTCAGATAGAGCGTCAAAATACACACAACACACACACACACACACACACACACACACACCCCTCTGCACTATGACCAAGGCATGCCCGCACGCCAATGTCCTTTCATGCCACATTGTGTCCATTCATCAACTGGGTTTTGAAGGATGTGTAGGAGTGCGCCGGCTGAATGAAGTCTCAAGTTAAAGTGAAGTGTTTTAGGAAGAGGAAACGGGAAGGGCGAAGCTGGGCCTCAAATGTGAGTGTGTGAAACCCAAGTGGCTTATATCTAGAATCTCCAGAGCAGAGGGGAGGGAGGGAAGTGGTGAGCTGGGTGGAGCCACACGAGAAGAGACCACAGACACCAGACTGAGACACTCAGGTCTTATCCTGGGACGATGGTGAGACACAGCCCAGCTAACCTCGAGCAACTCCAGCACTCAGGTGGGGAAACTGAGGCCCATTCTCAGACCCTGCTTGTCCATCTCTGATTTCCAAGCAGGAGACCTTACTGTCATCATCTGTCCACTCTAAACGGCCCACCTGTCCCTACCCAAGGGGCCAGGCTTCCAGCTCTCCCCATCTCAGGTGATGCCTGTCCCCCCCCCCATCTGCTGGTGAGCTCAGGACCTGAGGGAGCAGGGTGAGTAAACTGAGGCCCACAGAAGAGGACGGGGAGACGAAGCTAAGCTGCAATGGTGGGACGGACCCGAGTTCAAATCCAGCCTCAGCCTCTGCTTTGCTTTGGGAATCTGAGTGATTTGCATAGCGTTGCTAGGAAACCCTGGTGGCCTAATGGGTAAGGAGTTGCACTGCCAACCCAAAGGCTGGCGATTCAAATCCACCAGCCGCTCCTCAGAGGAAAGATGAACAATCTCCTCCCATGCCGTTTACAGCCTCTGAAAACCCACTGGAGGGTCAGTTATGAGTCCCTTCTGACTTGATGCCAATGAGTTGTTGTGGCATAGTATTCCTGTGAGTGTGTGTGTGTGTGTGTGTGTGTGAGAGAGAGAGAGAGAGAGAGGAAGATTGTTTATGGGTGCTTGGGTTGTTTCCATCTCTTTGCTAATTTAAATAATGTTGTAATAAACCTGGATGTATGTGTATCTGTTTGTGTTGAAATACATGGATACATTATCTATATATGTATTGATAGCTAGATCGATGAGAGAGATAGAGATAATGTCTTTAGGGTACATAGTTAAGGAGCGTTGGGGGCGCAGCAGATTAAGCATTAAACTACTGGCTAGAAGAAGGTCAGCAGTTTGAATCCACCAACCACCCTGTGGAGACAGACATTCTCCTGTGAATACTGACAGCCTTAAGAAAAGAGGGGATAAATAATGTACACAGCATTGAAACAGACAAGGTAGAGAACGATATAAAAAGAACATAGGATTAGGTATTATTGGCATGACAAGAGTTCAGAATAAGAGCTGCATAGTAAAGTGTTCTGGGGTGTGGTGGGGGACTGTATAGCAATGAAAGAACTTTTTTTCCAAAGAAAAAGGCGAACTGGGGTAGGGGGAGGAGGACAGGGAGGGAAATGTGCAAAAAAGGAAAGAATGGAAATCCAAGTTCTTTATCAACTGTCATTAAAATCTAAGAACAAAAGTCACAAACAGACAAACAAACAAACGACGCCCGCTCGAGCCGGGGCTCCACTTGAGTAGCAGCTCCAGGGAGCTCATCGCCACGGGGGTCAGAAACGGCTCACAGCTGACCCTTCCTCAGGTTTCCAGAGGCTGTAAACGGCACGGGAGGCCACCACGCATCTTTCTCCCACGGAACAAACAGGTGGATCTGAACCGCCGGCCTCTGTGTTGGCAGTTCCACGGTTCTAACCACTCGGCCACCGGAGCTGCCTTAGCTCGACGGCAGAGCTTGCTGTGCTCGATGCTGTTTGGGTTTCCAGTAAGGACGTGGTGGTCCACAGCTTTTAGCCTTCATTGCATTATTTGACAGCCTGTCCCCGAGAAGCCCCGGTGGTATGGTAGTTAAGCTCTGGCTGTTAAGTGAAAGCTTTGTGGTACCAGCCCACCAGGCATCTCTTGGGTCAGTGGGGAGATAGTCTGGTCCCATAAAGGTTCCAGCTCTGGACAGTTTAACTGCCCCACAGGGTCACCTGGAGACAGAACTGACCGCACAACAGTGGGACACATCAGCCATGATCCTACTTTTAAACAAGGTCATGGTCACGGGTACCAAGGATGTTTGGGGGGGGGGGCATTGAGTCCGGCAGAATGCTAACATTAGGAGCGATGGGTCCCCACAGGACTGGCCAGCCCATGGAGGACTCCTCAGCAGTGACCCAGTGTCCGGAGCCCCCTGGAGGCCTCTGTCCATCCTGGGCTGTCCTCGGCCTTCTCTATTTCCTGGTCATGCTCATCGCATACCTCTTGGATGTGGCCAGCCACGGCCTGCTGACCCAGGAGTCTGACCCTCACCTGCCGCCCTCCCTGGTCGCCACCTGGTTCGGCCACCAGGCTGCCGCTGATGTCACCTTCACTGTCATCCTGCCGCTGACCGTCGCCTGGACCGGCTCAGCCTGGCCCCTTGGGGTCACCTTCTACCGCTTGGACCCCGACCTGGCCATCCTGACCTTCTATGCCAGCGGGCGCCTGCTGACCCGCACTGCGGCCGGAGCCTTCACCACTGTGCAGTGGCCGTCGTGGGGGGTGACCCTCCGGGCCCCGCGCACAGCGGTGTCCGGGGCTGGCACCGCCTGGCTTCTCCTGCTGATCACGTGTGGACCGTCCCTGCGGACCTGGAGTTACCTTGTAAGCACGGCTGAGTCCTCCAACGGGACACCTGGCTGGGATTTCCCAGGCCCAGCCCTGAACCAGCTGGTGTTTGGTTTTGGGGTGCCACTGGGGGTGCTGAGTGTGGTCCGCTGGCTAGTGGGCATGCACCTGCAGCTGGCCCGGCTGACGGGGAGGCCCCCTCTGGTAGGGTCTCCATGCGCCCTGGGTGCCCTGCTGTTTCTCTGCTGCTTCCCCTTCCACCTGCTGCTTCTGCTGCAGCTGATGGGCACGCGGGAGGCCGCACTGAGCACAGAGGACGTCTGGGTGCTGCTCAGACCCCTGGGGTTTACGCTAGCAGGGTCCAGTGCCTTTCTCAACCCTCTGTTTTATGTGTGCAGGGGCTGGGCCTTAAGGCAAGAGCTGGGCCAGGCACTGCTGTGTTGCCACCAGGAAGTGGGGGCCGGGGACTCCTGTGAGCCAGCTTGAGGCCAGAGGCTGGGGAACTCTGTGAAGAACTGGGACACGTTCCTGAGAAGCAGACAGGAACCCAGAGAGAAGGGAGCAGAAACCCAGAGAGGGAGGGGGGCAGAGATGCAGAGAGAGAGAGACAGACAGAGATGCAGAGAGAGAGGGGAGACAGAGACTAAAAGAGAGAGGGACAGAGACCCAGAGAGAGAGGGGGACAGAGACCCAGAGAGAGAGGGGAATGGAGACCCAGAAAGAGAGTGGAACAGAGACCCAGAAAGAGAGGGGAACAGAGACCCAGAGAGAGGGGGAGACAGAGACCCAGAGAGAGAGGAACAGAGACCCAGAGAGAGGGAGGGGAACCGAGACCCAGAAAGAGAGGGCAACAGAAACCCAGAGAGAGAGGGGGACAGACACCCAGAGAGAGAGGGATACAGAGACCTGGGGGGGGGGGGACAGAGACCCGGGGTGGGGCAGAGGCCCAGAGAGAGAAGGAGATGGAGGACCGTGGAGAGGTGGGGAGAGGGGGTTGGTGGGTGGGCAGAGATCCAGAGAGAAGGTGGGTACAAAATGCAGAAGACATGAACAGAGGGGAGCCCTGGCAGGGATGCAGACGTGATGGAGGCACAAGAGGCAGGCGAGACCCAGGTAAGGTGGTGAGAGACAGGTAGGCTCCCACCAAGTGGAAGATGAGACTGAGAAAGATGGAGAGACAACGACCTGATGAGAAACAGGAACACAGAGGAGAGATGGAAATAGACCCAGTAGGAGGCCAAGGCCAAGGATGGAGGATGAAAGGGGAGACAGAAGCAGGCAGACGGACGTTGCACGTCATGGAGGAAGTTTGTGCCCCTAATGCAAAGACTGTTCCTGGGGTGAAGGATGGGCAGTGTCCTCCCGCGCGATTTACAGCCTCTGAAAACCTGCTGGGCGTGGGGCTCAGCCAGGAGCTGGTTCCCACTGGACACCAGTGGATTTGCGTATTTTTAGTTAAATCTCTACTGGCTCTGTGCACATTATTAGGAGGGCCTACTCCTTAAAAAAGGACATGATTCTGGGAAAGGAGAGGGTCAGTGAAAGAGAAGACCCTCCACGAGATGGACTGGCTCAGTGGCTGTAACAATGGGCAGAGACTGGGGGGTCGTGGCGCTGGACTGGGCAGGGGTTCAGTCTGCTGGATATGGTGGGGTCGTGGGGAGTTGGAGTCTATTCAATGGCACCTAACATGTTCCCAATCATAAATCTTCATTTTCTAAGATCTAAAGGTCTGATGTTATCTATCCATGGAGCTGCCAGAGCTCTTGTTTTCTCCAGGGGCATTTCTCTCTCTCTCTCTCCCCCTCTCCCTCTCTCTCCCTGTCTGTTTGTCTGTTTCTTTGTGCCTCTCTGTCTGTGTCTCTTTGTATCTCTGTCTCTCCCTCTGCGCTTCTCTCTCTGTCTCTGTCTTTCTCTCCACCACTCCCTCTCCCTCTTCCTCTCCCTCTCCCTCTCTCTCCCTTTCTGTCTCTCTTTGCCTCTCTCTGTCTCTTTCTATCTCTGTCTCTCCCTCTGTCTCTGTGTCTTTCTCTCTGTCCCCCTCTGTCTCTCTCTCTCTGTCTCCCTCTGTCTCTCTCTGTGCTTCTGTCTCCCCATGTCTGTCTCTCTGTCTCTGTCTCTCCCTCTGTCTCTCTCTGTGTCTCTCACTTTCTCTCTCTCCTCCCTCCCTCTCTCTCCCCCTCCAGGAGTGGCCTCCTGACCCAGACTGCACGTTCCAATCTCCTGGGACCTTTTACAGTGAAACTGAGGCCCATCCCCAGGCGCTGTGGTTTCAACGTTCTGTGACAAGGCGGCTTCAGCGTTTTAAAAGCTCCCCGGGGGCGCTGCAGGCTGCCATCCATCTCCGCGCGCCTGTGGTTGTGAAAAGGCAACTGTGATGGCTCCCTGAGGACCAACTGGGCTAAGTGGTGGAGGCTCCACTTTCAGAAAGGGCAACGGGGAATGGTGTTGCCAAGATCTCATTCGTTAGGTCTTTCTTTTTCCAAGAGTCTGGTGCAGGCATGCAGGCAGTGAACAAAAAGCTGGTGGGTCAGAAAGGGCTGGAAAGAGGCCCGGGGGCCTGGTTCTGCTCTGAACACGGGAGTTCACTGGGTGTCAGAACCTACTGCCAGCAGCTGACCCTGGTGGCATTAGCTGCTGTTGTGTCTGTCCTCAACTCCAGCGAACCCGGAGGACTGAACTCCACCAGGTTTTACTTGGTTGTCAGCATGCAAGGATTGCCAGGTCTCTCTTCCGTGGTGCCTCTGTTCTCTCTCTCCCTCATTCCCATCCTATCGGTTCTGACCCCTCACTGACCCCTGGGTCTCTGAGGCTCCAAACCACACAGGAAGAGACTGTCCATCCTTCTTTCTTGATTTTTTTAAATTTTATTTTATGGGTTTTTTTGTGTGTACCTTCAAATCAGATCTGACTGGTACAGGAGGAAATTACCCCTCCTTCTCCAGCAGAGCATCTGGTGGATTCGAACCGCATACCTCTGGGATCGCAGTGCAGCTTCTTGCCACCAGAGCTCCCTTGTTGAAGAGTCACTGGTGGATTTGAACCCCCAGGGAGATGTGGCCTTTGGGTTAGTGAACCCCCCAATGGACCATCGTACCAGAGCCCCACTAAGTATCATTGCTGCTGTTATGTGCCATCCAGTCAGGACTGACTCACAGCTGACTCTCTAGGTTTTCAGAGGCTTCAGTTGCACAGGAGAAGATTTGACCGTCTTTCTCCCTTGGAGTAGTAACGGGTGGATTTGAACCACGTGCCCTTTCATTGGCAGTGCAACTCCTTCCCCACTGGACCACCAGAACACTGCATAACGCCACTGTTGGAAAACAGGACTGCCATGGGGGCTGGGGGAAACTGAGAAAAGAGGCGATGAATAACAAACACTGCATTTAAATAGATGAGGGAAAGAACTGTCTAAAAGGAATACATTAGGTATTATTTGCATGACAACAGTCCAGAGTTATTCCCTTGAGATACCTGTCTATCTAACATCTATCTATCTATCTTTTATCTGTTATCTATCAGCTATCTATTTTCTATCTATATCTCTATATCATTTATCTATCCATCCATCATCTATGTATCTATCATCTATCTATGTATCTATATATATATCATCTGTCTATCTAAATCTATCTATTTTCTTTAAAATTTTTTATTTTATTACTTTTGTGTATGTGTACCGTCAAATCAGATCTGACTGGTACAGGAGGAGATTGGCCCTCCTTCTCCAGCAGAGCACCTGGTGGATTTGAACCTTGTGCCTCTAGGATTGCAGTGCAGCTTCTTACCACTAGACCACGAGAGCTCCCTTAAGTCTATCTATCTAAATCTATCTATCTTCTATCTATCATCTATCATGTATCTTTTTCTCATATATGTATATATATATATCCCTCATATATAGCATATGTATACATATATATAGTTTTAATTTTTTTTGTTCTTTTTTACCCCACTGTCTGTATACAAGGGAGCTTTGATGCCTTAGCAGTAAGAAATTGTATTGACAACTCAAAAGTTGTTGTGTACCATAGAGTTGGAACCAATCCCATTAATCTCAAGGGTGATTGTTCAGCCAGTGGGATTCGAACCATGTGCCTTTGGGACTGCAGCGCAGCTTCTTGACACTAGGGCTACCAGAGCCCCCTGACCCAAGCATGTGTAATTCAAATCCATTAGCTGCTCCAAAGAGAAACATGGGCAGTCTCCTCCCACGCGCTTTATAGTCTCTGAAAACACCGCTGGAGCGTCAACTCTGAGCAAGTTGTGACTCAACAGTACTCAACAATATGTCTGTCGTCGTTGTTAGGAGCTGTGGAGTTGATTCTGACTTGCAGAGATCCTGTGCACACCAGATATGGGAGACACACACACACACACACACACACACACACACACACACACACATTGGGTTTCCTTCTCTAGAGAATCCGGCCTCAGACAATGAATGTCAGTGAGTCATTTCTGTCTCGCTGTGACGCCACGGACAAGAAGATAGACCCCTGCAGTCTTGCACCGTCCTCATAATTGCTGCCATGTATAAACCCACCACCGCAGCCCTGTGTCAGTCCACCTTGTGGGGGGTCTTCCTCTCCTGTGATGACCCTCCTTCCACGTTACCACTATGTCCTTCTCCACCAACTGACCCCTGCTGACCATATGTCCAAAATACAAGAGGCAGAGTCTCATGATTCTCACCTCAAAGTAGCAGTCTGGCTAACCCTCTTCCAGACAGATAGATCCCTGTTTTTGCAGCAGCCCACAGTGTATCCAATACTCTTCACCAACAGCCCAATCCAAGGGCATCAATTTCTTCATTGGTGTTTCTTATTCAATTAATTGACTATTAATTAGACAATGAATATATCTCCAAGGCCAAGACTGTGCTTATGTACATGCAAAAACAAAACAAAACCCAAACAAACCAAAGCCTAAAACTGTACCTATGTTATGGAAGAAATGGGAGATTCTGAACACTCAGCACAAGTTTAAAGACCAACAAAACTTTACTGCATGTGGTTGAGAACATCAGCTAATGCTCAAGTCTTTCTGACCTGGAGGGGAAGCAAAGATTGGGTTTCTATACAGAGTCTGGGCATGGGGGTTATGCAAAGTTTATTGTGGTTGGCAGTTGAGACTTCTTCACCTTTGGGAGTTGTTGTTTTTGACTTCTCACGGAAGTCCAGGCCCTGAGCCAGGTGCAGAGGGAGAGGTAACCAAGCTGGGCCAGCTTGCACTAGAGCATAAAGCTTAGTAAAACATGTTCTTGTCAAAATGATTGAGGCATACATTTCTCAAAACGGCTGTCAGAACAAAGTGGTTTCTTTAATGCTGACATATAAAGTGGCTTTTTAAATTCTTACCATATAAGTTGCTACTTTATATAACTACGATTAACACACCTATTACATGTCTACATAACTACACCTATATGTCTGATTTACAGTTTGAGTATTCTAATGGACTGGGTAATTGCTATGCATCAGAAAGCTGGACAGTGATGAGGGATGATAGAAGGAAAATTGAAGCCTTTGAGCTGTGGTGCTGGAAAAGAGTGTTGAATATACCATGGACTGCTAGGAGAACAAACAGGTTCATCCTGGAGAGGGTGAGACCAGGCTGCTCCTTGGAGGCAAGAATTCTGAAGCTTCGCCTGACATACTTTGGATATGTTGTAAGGAGGGACAGGTCCTTGGAGAGGGATGTCATGCTCGGGAGGGTGGAAGGACAGCACAAGAGAGGAAGACCCTTGTTGAGGTGGATTGACTCAGTGACTGGGGTGATGGGGGTAGGTGTCTCAGAGACAATAAGTTTGGCTCAGGATAGAGCAGTGTTTAGGGCTGTTGTACATAAGGTTGCTATGAGTCTCAGGCGACTTGACAGCATATAACAACAACACTGTACTGGGGTCAGAGATCTTAATGCTATTCAGTAACAATGACTTTTGGAAACACTTGTTTTCGTTTGCACACGGCTTGCCTATCTTCATTAATTGATGCTGTTGCTTTTATAGTTGCTCATCTGCCAGATGTTCTGGGTCAGATACATGGTGGTGATGGGTGTGACATCATGAGTTTCTAAGTCAAGTGACACCAACCCCAGTGGGAAGGAATCAAGCTACGCAGAGCCACCAGCAGCAGGCTAAGAGGCAGGACTCTTTTTAGAGTCCTGGGGGTCCCGGGACACCCTAGAAGGGTGATGAGCACAGAGGTAGGGTCAGCCCTGGAGATATAAAGGGACACACATGGTGGTGGTGACTGGAGATGACGGTAAACATCTGGGAGCATAAATCCCTCATGGAGAGAGAGGCAAGGATATGAACCCGTCCTCTCCCATCCTGCAATTTTTCACTTTGGCTTTGGCTATAAAAACTTAAATTCCTTTTCTGGAGCTTGAAACGCGGGAATTGGTGGCTTAGCCTGAGAAAATAGTCCAACACCGCCTCTATGTGGTCTTTTAGAGTATCGCAAGGAAGTTAATTTTCTTTCTCTCTTTATTTCTCTCTCTCTCTCTCTCTCTCTCTCTGTTTCTCTCTCTTTGTTTCTCTTTCTCTCTCTCCTCTCTCTCTTTCTTTCTCTCTTTTTTTCTCTCTCTCTCTCTCTTTCTCTTTATTTCTCTCTTTCTCTCTCTCTCTTTCCCTCTCTCTCTCTTTCTCTTTCTCTCTCTCTTTCCTTCTCTCTCTCTTCCCCTCTCCCCCTCTTCTTCCCCTCTCTCTTCCCCCCCGTCTCCCCCCCTCTTTTTCTCTCTTTCTTCTTTTTTTTTCCCAGGCCCCTCATACCTCAGCGCTGAGAGTCCTCAACTTCAGATCATCTTGCTCAGACCTTGGAGCCTGCCTGCAGCCTCCGCTCTCTCAGGCACCTTCTTCACCACAGGGTCCACGCCCCTCCTCCCTCTGACCCAGGGGTCTGGGCCCCTCACTCTCAGACTCTGAGTCCCTTCCCTCTGTAGACCCAAGAGTCTTGGCCCCCTCCTCCCTCAGATCCAGGAGCCCTGGCCCCCTCCTCCCTCAGATCCAGGAGCACTAGCCTCTTCTTCCCTCAGATCCAGGAGGCCTGGCCCCCTCCTCCCTCAGATCCAGGAGCCCTAGCCCCTTCTTCCCTCAGATCCAGGAGGCCTGGCCCCCTCCTCCCTCAGGCCTAGGGGTCCAGGGCCCTCCTGGTCAGACCTGAGGGTCTGGACCCCTTTTCTTCAGACCTAGGAGTCCAAACCCCCTCCTCTCTCAGGCCCAAGACTCCTGGATCCCTCCTTCATCTAAACTACAAGTCCTGGCCTCCTGCCTCGTCAGACATGAGAGTCTGGGGGCTCCCAGCCCCACCCACCCCCAGACCTAGGAATCTGGGCTGGAGGTGGGAGGAGCGGTTATGCTGATTCAGTCACATTTATTTGACTCAGAAGTCAGGGACATGGGATGCTTGGATGGGAGTGCCCGTGGTCTTCTCAGTGCTGAACCTGAGGGAGAGAAAGAGAGAGAGAGAGAGAGTGGGCAGAGAGCTAGGTTACGAAGGAAGGGCCAGAGGGCCAGAGGCCCGCCTCCACTCCCCACTCACCCCCAACCCTCACCTTGTTGAAGAAATACAGGGAGGTGATAATGGTGAGCGCAGCCAAGGCCAGAGTTACATTCTGATGGGGGGAGCGGTCAGAAGTCAGCACCCTGTCCTCGCCCCTGGCCCAGACCTCCCTCCCCCCAACACTCGGACCCACTCCTTACTTCCTGGAGGTTCATATCCATGGTTCTTTGGCTGAAAGGCTCCCACCACCACCCCCTTTAGCTTCTGTCTACCTTTCCTGGGTGTCTGAGTCTGGGAGAGGGGGTTGTCCAGGGGAACTGAATGGTGGCCATGGCAACAAAGCCATCATTGTGTGACAAGAGGGAAGGACATTCTAGGAGAGGGCACACCTACCACCCCACCCCCACCCCAGCCAGGCAGAGGCTGGGGGTGGAGTGGGGAATGAAGGCTTGACTGAATTTGGGATTCGGACGTATGGGGACTGAATGGTGTGGATCTGTGACACCCCACTGTCCCTTGGCCCTTTACAGATGGGCACTGCGGAGGGCTGTGAGCAGAGAAGGGACAATTGTTCAGTGCCATCAAGTCATTTCTGAACCCACACGCTACAGAATAAGGCCCTGCCAATCCTGAACCGTCCTCATAACCACTGCCCTGTTCAAGCCCATTGTCATAGCCCTGTCAGTCCATCGAGTTAGGGAGGTCTTCCTCTTTTTTACTGACCATCCACTTTACCAAGCTCGATGTCCTCCAGAGCCTGGACTCTCCTGGTCTCATGCCCAAAGCACACAAGTTGAAGCTTTGCCACCCTCTAACGTTCCCTTCCTTCTGAGGAACCTTCCAGAAGCACGTTCTCCAGGACGATGTTCATTCTTCTGGATCTCTCACCTCACCGCCATCGAGTCAGAACCAGCCCAGAGCTGTAAACCACACAAGAGGTTGCCCATCTCTCTGCTTAATAGCACCTGGTGGATCCGAACCGCCTACCCTTGGGTTGGCAATGCAACTCTTTACCCACCAGGCCGTGAGAGTTCCCTGGGCATATTTGTAAACCTTCACTCAAAGAAATAATAATGAGA
>NW_006399958.1:1491875-1504649 GCF_000299155.1 Elephantulus edwardii
AAAGAAAGAAACTGTTAAGTTAGGTGAATGGAAAGGCACTATGCCATAAAAGGCTAATTTGACATTGTAATTAAGGAATTACATCGCTCACTGGCTCTCTCATTGCTGTCCAGTAGGAAGGTACTCGCAGCTGACCCTCCTGTGAGGTTTTCAGAGGCTGTAATTGAAAGGGAGGTGAGTGCCCATCTTTCTCCTCTGGAGCAGTGGGTAGATTCTCACCACCAGGAGCTCAGCAATTCTATTCCTTACGGACTCCTCCACCAGAGCTCAGCTTCACCCATTAATCAGGGCTCACTGATTAGGGAGCTCCAGCACCCTAACAGGAAGCTCTGGTGGTGTGGTGGTAAAGAATTGCACTGCCAGTGCAAAGCTGCACGGTTCGAATCTGCCAGCTGTTCTGATGGAGAAAGATGGGCAATTTCCTCCAGTGTAAGCTGTTGTTGTTATGTGTCGTCGAGTCACCCGCCATTCATAGCGACCCTATGTACAACAGCCCTAAACCCTGCTCTATCCTGTGCCAATCTCATTGTCTCTGGCACACCTACCCCCATTTCCCAGTCACTGAATCAATCCATCTCATCGAGGGTCTTCCTCTCTTGTGCTGTCCCTCCACCCTCCCAAGCATGACGTCCCTCTCCAAGGACCGGTCCCTCCTTGCAACGGTCCCTCCTTGCAACATGTCCAAAGTATGTCAGACAAAGCTTCAGAATCCTTGCCTCCAAGGAGCCTCCTGGTTTAACCCTCTCCAGGTTGAACCTGTTTGTTCTCCTAGCAGTTCATGGTATATTCAATACTCTTCTCCAACATCACAGCTCAGAGGCATCAATTCTTCTTCTATCATCCCTAGTGAGGTGGAACCCAAAGGTAGGTGGTTCAAATCTACCAGGTGCTCCTCAGGAGAAAGATGGGCAGCCTTTTCTGGGGCTATTTGCAGCCTCTGAACACCCTCTGGGGGAGGGTCAGCTATGAGTTGGCTTCAAATTGATGATATTTAACAATTAATGTTATCAAATGTGTATGAATAATTTTAAAAAGGGATTGCCTTCAAGCACCCCAAAGTCTAAGGGGCAAGTAAGGGCATGTAACAACAAAAAAAGGGTGAACAGACCCAAGGAAACAGGAGGTGGACAGATACTGGGTCTGCTGTGTGTGGTGCTGGAGCTGCGGTTCACTCCTTGCTGGTTTCTGCATGTCTCCCGACTCAGGAGACTCAAAGATGGGGTGTCATGGGGTGCTGGTCCCTGTGGCCCTCTCCCTGCTGCCCCTCTGTGTCTGGCAAACTCAGGAGCTGGGGTGCTGTGGGGAGCAGGCTGCCTGCTCGGCAGGGCATGCTGGAACGTGTTCTCTGGGGGCCCGGGACGCAGGTAATAGGCAGGTGAAGCTGCAGCCAGCACCCACCTGGGCCCAGGCCGGGCTGAGCTCAGCGTCTGCTGGGTGCAAATGGCTGGGCCGGGCTCCAGGGGCCACCCCGCCGCCCCACTCCTGCTCCCGCTGCTCCTGACCCAGGCCCTGGCCGAAGGACCCCTGGTGTTCGTGGCCCTGGTGAGGTGTCCCTGGCCCCCCTGTGCTGCCCCCCCTTGTCCCCACCCCCGCACTTCCCTGACCCCTCCTGTCCTCAGGTGTTCCGCCATGGTGACAGGGCCCCCCTGGTGTCCTACCCCACCGACCCGCACAAGGAAGCGGCCCCCACCCTGTGGCCTCGTGGCCTGGGCCAGCTGACCAAGGTGAGGTGCATGGGGGTGGGGGCGCAGGGAGAGGAGGGCCTGATGCGAGGGGAGGGGTCGGCTGAGGCCTGTCTCTGTCCCCAGGAGGGGGTCCGCCAGCAGCTGGAGCTGGGCCGCTTTCTGAGGAATCGCTACAAGAGCTTTCTGAGCCCTGAGTACAGCAGGGAGGAGGTGAGGCACAGGGACATCCATCTGGCCCCTTGACCTCCCACCTCTGACCTCCACACATTTCCATGTGCCTCTGGGGACCCTCCTTCTGCTCCCACCCCTGGCTGAACTATCTGGACCTGCCCTGCGAACCCTCAACAAACCCATTTCGACTTGCCACTCTCTTTCCTTTAACCTGTCTTTCTTTGCCCTCTGAGCTCCAATTTTTATCCACTTGACCCTCCTGAACTGCTTCGAGTCTCATGATCTGAAGCCACGCAGGCGGTGCTCGGAGACACCAGAGGCCAAGGGTTCGGTTCCGATCACAACAGTAACTCTAATGACTTAATAGAGCGAATCACATGAAATTGTTTGTTTGTTTGTTTTTAAACGGAGGAGTTTTAAAACTACGCTTTACTGTTTTTCCTCCTTTTTTTTGCTTTAGTTTTTCTTATTAATTTTTTTAAAATTTTTATTGTATTATTTTTAAGTGTACCGTCAAATCAGATCTGACTGGTACAGGAAGAGTTTGCCCCCTCCTTCTCCAGCAGAGCATCTGGTGGATTTGAACCACGTACCTCTGGGATTGCAGTGCAGCGTCTTGCCACTTTTTTAAATTAATTTTAATGAAAGTTTACAGAGACTTAGGATTTCCAGTCATTCATTGTTGCACTTTTCTCCCTGCCCAATCCTTCCCCAACAAATCAGTCTTCTCATGAAATTTTATTTAATTTTTTTTGTATGATTCCCTGGTGCGCTGTAAAATGATGCTTACATTGGTATGGAGTCTGTGAGGTGTGAGAGAGGATGCTAAGAAAGGGAAATACTGAGAGGATGCAACAGGGAGACCCATTGTGAGCATGAGGCTGTTGAGAAAGCGACCACCTCTGACCCCAGACCTTTGACCCTCATCAATTCAAAATGCCCTTCTGAACCCCAGCCTTTGACCTCTACCCTTCAAAAAATCTCATTTATTGTCTTTTTTAAAATTATTTTTTTTTGTGTGAGTGTACCGTCAAATCAGATCTGACTGGTACAAGAGGAGATTGTCCCTCCTTCCCCGGCAGAGCATCTGGTGGATTCGAACCGTGCGCCTCTGGGATTGTAGTTGGAGCTCCTTACTACTAGGCCACCAGAACCCTCCAAATCTCATTTATTGTCTTTTGACACCTTCTCATTTAGAGTCCTCCCAACCTCTGACCTCTGACCCCTTATAAGCACTGAACTCTGACTCCCCCACACACATCTGCCAATCTGCCCTCTTCAGCTTGACCTCCAACCTCCACCAATTGGGATCTTTGGACATTTCATTGACTCAAGAAGACTTCTGACCACTTTTGCCCAACTTCTGAGCTCCAACCCAGCTGCTCCTGACATCGACCTCTGACCCTCGATTCCCAACTCACACCTTGATGACACTAGAACATATCCTGAGTTTTGACTCTTAGAGTTCCTCCTCATGACTTTCAATAATTGAACCCAAAGATGAAATCCAAGCCTCTGGGTTGCCTTAGGACTTTAAACCACTTCCTCTGACTCTTCCCAGGCCAGTCATGGCCGAGGAAGCAAAACCAGAACAGAGTTGAATTTCTAAAAATTTGGGAGAATTAGAAGCATAAGAGGAATAAGAAGAATTAAAAGTTGAAACCCTGCTTGTAACTTAATCTTTCTCACAGATAACAAGGGCGGGGTAGGCACTGCTTATTACCAACTGGATTTTGCGTCCAGTCAGAAACAACGATGCCCGTCTCAAAGACGGCTGCTGCAGACAGCCGGGATGTCAGATGCAAAGGCAGCAGCTGATGGCCCAGCTTCTACCATCCTGAAAGACTCACTTATAAGCCTCCCATTCCAGAGCTTTGACTCGTCATTTTCCTGTTCTGGTTAAGTTCTAGAACACCCAGATTTTAAAAAATTCAGGTCTTTCTCTGTCATGGTTAGTCATGACCAAATTGCTTCAGAGCCTTAGTTCCCAGCACTCAGGACCTCAGGCTCCCATCGGGGGCCCCACCGCCCCTCTCCCTCTCCCACCCCCCAGGTGTACATTCGCAGCACTGACTTTGACCGGACGCTGGAAAGTGCTCAGGCCAACCTCGCTGGGCTCTTTCCTGAGGCTGCCCCGGGGACCCCCGAGTCCAGTTGGATGCCAATCCCGGTGCACACAGTGCCCTCCGCTGAGGACAAGGTGAGCGACTGGAGGGGACTTGGAGGAGAGAGGGAGGGATGGAGAGAGAAGGAGAGATGAAGAGACAGAGGGACAGAGAGCCAAAAAAATGAAGCTTGGAGCAGGGGCTCTGGGACCTTTTCACCTGGACTGTCCACTAGGGGAGAGTTATCCCTCCTCCAGCCTGTCTCTGCTGTTAAACTTTCGGTCTACCATCAAAAAAACCAATCTCGGAGCCAGGTGACAGGCATTTTAGTATAGACCAGTATACAGGAGGCATGGAGCTCCGGTGGCTTAGTGGTAAGGAGTTGCACTGACATCCCAAAGGCAGGAGGTTCAAATCCACCGATTGGGCTGTGGGGGGAAATGGACACTGTCTTTCTGTGTGATCTTTGAAAACCCACTGGAGGGTCAGCTCCGAGTTGGTTCTCATTTGATGGCACCTCAGGTCACAGCAATTCAGGAAGCAGGGGATAAGGGCTTCCCCTGTCTGTCTCTCCATCTAGGTTCCCCTTTTAAGGGAAGGGGCAGGACAGTGGAGTGTAAGCACATTTCTCACAGTATCTCAGCTCCTCTCTGGTGGTAATAGCTTATTGGGGGGGGCGCGGAGCCTCTTTGGCAGTTCAATCCGGTCAGCGGCATCTCAGGAGAAAGATGGGTAATCTCTTCCTGTGTGATTTCCAACCTCAGAAACCCAATGAGGGTCAGTCATGAGTGCGTTCCGACTCCACAGCACTGAGTTTTAGGTCTCTGCATGGGCCAGGTATTCGAATTAATTGGTCCCGTCTTATAGCTGTTCTGGAGATCGTTGGCACCATCCATGACTCAAAGGGAATAACTCTTGGCTACAGATTACAGGACCCTACAAGCAATTGTCTGTAAAAAGGGCTTTTATTTGACAGGGAAACTATCGTTAGTTACCCTGTTAGACTAACAAAACCTTCATTTGTTACCCTGCTATACTAATGTTGTTGTTGTTGTTGTTGTTGTTATGTGCCATTGAGTCACTTGCCACTCTTAGCGACCCTGTGTACAAGAGCCCTAAACACTTTTCTATCCTGTGCCAACCTCACCGTCTCAAATGCACTCATTCCCACCACTCCACTCACAGAATCGATCCATCTCATCGAGGGTCTTCCTCTCCTGTGCTGTCCCTCCACTCTCCCAAACATGATGTCCCTCTCTAAGGACCAGTCCCTCCTTGCAACATGCCCAAAGTATGTCAGACGAAGCTTCAGAATCCTTGACTCCAAGGAGCATTCTGGCTTCACCCTCTCCTGGGCAAACCTGTTTGTGCTATACTAATAGAAAGCTTTTATTCCTTTTAAGATTGTTGTTGTTATGTACTGTTGTGACTTGTGACTCACAGTGACCCTATGTACAGAATGGCTGAAACCTGCTCTATCCTGTGCCAACTTTACTGTCTCTGACACACCTATCCTCATTAACCCAGCCACTGAATCAATCCATCTCATCGATGGTCTCCCTTTCTTTCTCCGTCCCTCTCCAAGGACCGGTCTCTCCTTACAACATGTCCAAAGTATGTCAGATGAAGCCTCAGAATCCCTGTCTCCAAGGAACATCCCGGTTTCACCCTCTCCAGGACAAACCTGTTGTTCTTAAAAAAGTGGCAAGAAGCTGTGCTGCAATCTCAGAGGCGCACAGTTTGAATCCACCAGCCGCCTTGTGGGAGAAGGATGAACTATCTCCTCCCATGTGATTAGCTGCCTCTGAAAGCCCACCAGAGGACCCACTGTGGGTCGGTTCTGACTCTACGGTACACAACAACAACAACAACATATTCCATTAGTGCAGGATATTTTGAAAAGTTAGTCTTTTACTATTCATTCATTGTTTGAAAGGTTAATCAATGCACACTGTACCCATTAAAATTGCTTAAGAAAGTCCTTCTGACCACGGTATCTAAGATATATGGGCTCTGATGGTGCGGTCCAGTGCGATCTGTGTTGCTTAATCCCAAGACTGCTCTCCTGGTGGCTCGAATCTACCAGCAACTCCTCGGGAGGCAATCTCCTCCTGTGTAACTTGTCGATGACAGATTAAGAAACCTAAGAAGCCCAGTGGAGAGTCAGATGAGCCAGTCCCATCCACTGGCAATGAGCTGGGTTGATCACACTGTTGACTATGAAGGATATTTGTAAAAGGGTTCACTTTCTAGTCTTTTTTTCTTTTGGTCAGCTTCTTTGCCAGGGGTTAGGTGGAACATGACTGGCTACGATGTCCTTCCCCCACAACTGTAGGGACGATTTTTCCCCACACACACACATTTCTCTCTATACTGTGAGGGGGTTTCTTGAGACTGTGGAAGAGAGACAAGGGCCCATGAACTCTGGTTTCTGTGGGATCCCAGACCCAGGGCTGTCCTCTCTGAGCCCCGGTTCCCCGCCCCACCTCCAGCTCCTGCGGTTCCCGACGCGCAGCTGTCCCCGCTACCACGAGCTGCTTCGTGAGGCCACGGAGGCCCCTGAGTACCAGGCCGCACTGGAAGGATGGACGGTGAGCGGGTTGGGGCTGGGATTGGGGGTTTGTTTTAGGGGTTGGTGGGGCTGGAATGGGGAGGCCTAAAGTGCACTTCTGAGGCTCACTCAGACGCCTTCCCCGGGGGTGGGCACCTCCAGGACTTCCTCACACGTCTGAGCAACTTCACGGGGCTGTCGCTGGTGGGAGAGCCGCTCCGCAGAGCGTGGAAGGTTCTAGACACGCTCAACTGTCAGGTGAGTCTTGACCTGCTCCCGGCTGAGTGGTGCAGGGTCCCTGGGTTCAAGCCCCAGTCTTGCCAGGCACTAGATGTGGGAGTTACTGATACTTAAAACCACTTTCCTTGCCCCGTGCCTCAGTTTCCCCCATCTGGGCAAGAGAGATGATGGTGATAAGTCTGTGATCTCCTGGGGTGGCTGTGGACATCAAAAAGATTAATCCACACAGTGGATTTAGAGCAGTGCTTGAGGGCCTAAGGACTTCAGGGGGGCATTGTTTTCAATCCACAAGTTTCATCATCCAAAACCCAAAACGAGGTGGCAGATAGCATTGAAGCCAGCTGAGCTGTTGCGAAGGGAAGGGTCCTTTATCGTCCATTCACAGTGGCCCAGTGCTGTAAGTCTTAGGAAGTTAGTTTTCCCCTGGAAGAGCCTGCCTCCCCAAGAGAGGCTGATAGATTTGAATAAGTTAGCAGCCCAGCAATCCCACTATCTGGTCGATCACCATCGCTGCTGAACTCTGGCATCCTAGTGGTAAGAAGCTGTGTTGCAATCACAAAGGCGTGCAGTTCGAATCCCTCAGCTGCTCCAGAGGACGAGGGTGGGCAGTCTCCTCTCCTGCAATTATCTGCCTTTGAAAATATCCCGGAGGGTCAGCTAGGAGCTACTGGTCAGCTTTGATTCAGTTCCCATTTGATGGCAAACAGCAACAACAACAACACAGGCCAGCCATAGCCTCCTGCAGTGAAGTGAGCTCCCATTCCCAGGTCCTGCAGGGGGATGTCAGAGGCTGGAACTCTGCAGGGAGGACACTGCCCATCTTTCTCCCTCAGGGCGTGTTGTATTGTTGTTGTTGTTACGTGCCGTCAAGTCGATTGCGACTCATAGCGACCCTATGTACAACAGCCCTAAACTCTGCTCTGTCCTGTGCTAATCGCACCGTCTCTGACACTCCCATCCCGATTACCCCAGTCACTGAATCAATCCACCTCATAGAGAGCCTTCCCCTCCTGCGCTGTCTCCCCACCCTCCCAAGCATGATGTCCCTCTCCAAGGACATGTCCCTCCTTACAACATGTCCAAAGTATGTCAGACGAAGCCCCAGAATCCTTGCCTCCAAGGAGCAGCCTGGTTTAACCCTCTCCAGGATAAATCAGTTTGTTTTCTTGGCAGACTATGGTACCCTCAATACTCTTCTCCAGCACCACAGCTCAAAGGCATCAATTCTCCTTCTGTCCTCCCTAGTCATTGTCCAACTCTCTGATGCATAACAAGTGATTGCAAAGACCATGGCCTGTATCAGATGCATGTAGCAGATTTTAAACTACAGGCTCAAACGCACTCAAGCTGAAGCCCGTTGTTGTTGGGCTAGAACGGACTCCTTAGCTGACCCTCCATTTCTGAGGCTGGAAAGTGCCCAGGAGGAGATGGCCCATCTATCTTCCACCGAGCTGCTGGCGGATTCGAACTGCCAGAGAGATGTGGCCAACAGACTAGCCCACAAGAGCTCTCAAATGGACCATGTCGCTTGAGATGCCTTAAAAACGTTATCTTGTTCAATTGCACGTCCCTTTATGGCTCACGGAGCTCTGGTGGCTTAGTGGGTAGGGACTTGTCCTGCTAATCCAAATGCTGCACCTTTATAGGGGTTCAAATCCACCAGTGGCCCCATAGAAAAAAAGACAGGCAATTTACAGCCTCTGAAAACCCGCTGGAGAGTCTGCTGTGGGTCGGTTCCAGTTTGATGGCAGAGAGTTTTTCATTTTGGGGATTATTTTATTTATTTTATGATCTACTGTATAGTATTGTTTTATTATTTATTTTATTGTATTGTATTTTTATTTTAATTATTTTATTTTATTTTATTATTTCCCAAGGTTTTTTAATGGAATACACTTGGCAATGTGTTTGTTTTGGGGGTTATGACCCCATTAATTATCCGACCAGTTAGTGAGAGGCTCAGAGCGGTTTTTGTTAGGTGCTGTCAAATTATGACTTATAGCGACCCATCAGATCTGAACCGGCCCTATCCTTGGCATCCTTAGAGAATTAGGGAGACACACCAGCACATACGACTAACGGGGGTTCTGTGGGCACTGGGGGGTGGTGGTGGTGGGGGGCAGCAAAGAACCAAAGATGCCTGGTCTCTGCTCTTTCCCTCTCTCTTCAGCAAGCCCACGGTCTCCCCCTCCCCTCCTGGGCCTCCCCGGATGTCCTGGAAACTCTGGCCCGGATCTCGGCTTTGGATATCGGGGCCCACGTGGGCCCACCTCGGGCAGCAGAGAAGGCTCAGCTGTCAGGGGGTGAGATGGGGGAGCCGGGAGGTGGGAAGGCTTGGTGCCTTTCTCTGGGGTTTTTTGGGGGGGTTTGTTTTCAAAGCTCTGCTCCCACTCGCTCAGGAATCCTGCTGGATGCGATCCTAGCCAACTTCTCTCGGGTCCAGCGCCTGGGGCTGCCCCTCAAGATGGTTATGTACTCGGCTGTGAGTCCCAGGGAATGGGTCCGAGTGAAGAAAAGTCGGTGATGCCCGTGGGACCGCAGCCCCTTGGTCTGGGTTAGGGTTAAGACCCTACTTTCTGATTCTATCACTAGAGGTTTTGACTCTGGCAGGAGGGAGGTAATGGTATCACGAAGATTGGGGGGCAAAGAACCCTGAAACTTCCTCTGAATGGAGGAATCCGAGCTGATTCCCTGTCCCTTTTCCTTCACCCTATCATTACGTAAAGATCACCTGTCCCAGGTGGAAGCAGGGGGAGGCGTGGGGACGGATCACGTTTCAGGGGGAGGGGACATCAGAAGAGCAGCCGGTCTCAGCTGAGGCTCCACCCACAGCACGACAGCACCCTGCTGGCCCTCCAGGGAGCCCTGGGTCTCTACGACGGCCACATCCCGCCTTACGCTGCCTGCCTGGGCTTCGAATTCCAGAGTCGCCTTGGGGATCCGGATGAAGATGGAGGGTGAGGAGAATGGGCGAGACTCTTTGCAACCTTTTGAGAAAGCACCATACAGCCTTCCATAGTGGTTGCACCATTTTACACTCCCACCAACAGTGAATAAGGGTTCCAGTTTCTCCGCAACAACAGAAATACCATTTGACCCAGCAATTCCACTTCTGGGAATTTACCCTAAAGAAACCATAACCACCACCCAAGCAGATATATGCACACCCATGTTTATTGTGGCTTTGTTCACAATAGCAAAGAGCTGGAAACAACCCAAGTGCCCATCAACAACCGAATGGATAGAGAAGCTGTGGTATATTCACACAATGGAATACTATGCAGCTTTGAAAAACAAGGAACTCATTAAATATTATGCAAAGTGGATGACCTTATGCTGAGTGAAATATCTCAGTTACAAAAGAACAAATATTGCATAGGGACACTATTGTAAAATGGGTCTGACATTGAGGTTGAGGGAAGACAGAGAAGGGGAGGAATGATGTTTACTGCATTGCAACATATGAGGGAGAGAACTGTTTAAAAGGGATATATGATTAGGTATTATTGTCATGACAGGAGTCCAGAATGAAGGCTGCACAGTGCAATGGACTTGGGGGGAGGGATTGCATAGCAAATAACAAATTTTTCTTTTACTTATCAAGGAGAAAAGTGAATGGGGGGGAGGGGCTCGGCAGGGAGAAAAGTGCAACAATGAATGACTAGAAATCCGAAGTCTTTGTTAATTTTCATGAAAATTAGTTTAAAAACAGAAGAAAAAAAAAGGAATGGGTGAGACTGAAGGCAAAGGCTGGGCAGAATACGCAAAAGGCGTGGTGTGTGCCAGAGAGAGGGAGTGGCCCGAGCTGCAGTTTGGAGAGCAGTCTGCTTGTTAGGACATTGAGGGGTGGAAGTCAGGAGCTCTGGTTTTGTCTTCTTGTCTCCCCAGGGTAGGAGTGTGTGTGTGTGGGGGTGAGTGTTAAGTCCTGACTCTCTCCACCTTCTCTTTCCTCTCTCCCACACCAGGAATGTCACCATCTCCCTCTTCTACCGCAATGATTCCTCCAGGCTGCCACTGACCCTCAGCCTCCCAGGGTGTCCAGACCCCTGCCCACTAGCCCGTTTCCACCAGCTCACAGCCCTGGCCCGGCCCCCGGCTCCCGGTCCCCCCTGCCACAGCATCCACGAGCCTGGCTCTTCTGCAGGTAGGTGATGGTCCCGAGTGATGGGGTGGAGGGTGGGGGAGCCCCCACAACCTGGGCCCCCATTTATTTTGTTACATATACTGGTGCTACCAGGGAGATCTGGTGGCCGAGTGGATAGGGAGGTGTGCTTCCAACACCCAAGGCACCCAGTTCAAATCCAACAACTGCTTTGTGGGACCTGGGCAATCTCCTCCCATGTGATTTATGGCCTCTGAAAACTCATTGGAAGGTCTATGTTGGGTCTCACTCGATAGCAATGAGGTGTTTTTTTAAATGAGATAGTGCTGTTCCCACAGAACTATCACCAAGGGAATAGTTGTTTGTTTTTTAAGCTCTCAATAATATAATGCAAAAATATCATGAAAATGGATGTAAGGGGATAGTTTTAACAAATGGAAATTCGTTGCTGCAGTTTATGCAGGCAGAAGTCTAAATTTAAGGTATTGGCTCTAGGAGAAGGCTTTTTCTGGCAACTCTGGGGAGACATCCTCGTCTCCTCTCCATCTCTGTTCCTTGAATTCGGGGTCACTTTCACATGCTGGGGCAACTCTTTCCCATCTATACCCTTTGTCCTTTCACAGTGCAACAGATTGGCCCAAGAAACACTTGGCACGAATACAGAGGCAATCCCCAATTTACAACAGGGCTCCCCTTCTGTCTCTGTGGTATATCAGTTCTGATGTCAATTTTTTAAAAAATCACCTCATTTTTTAGTCTTTATTATTGCTTTTATTGGTCTTTCGTTGCCTTCAAGTCAGAACTGACTCATCGCTGCCCTTCCAATGGCTCTGGGAGGCTGTAAATCACACAGGAGACTGCCTCTCTTTCTCCCAAGGGGCTGCTGGTGGATTTGAACCGCCGGAGGCTCAGCCTTCGGGTTAGCAGCACAATTACCTACAGATAAGACCACCAGGGCTCCCTTTGATTGGTATTCATAAATCTGATCTTTTGTCTTTGAGAATTGGAAAATCTTTACTTTTTTTAATTTTTTTTTATTTTCTTACTGCCTTTATTAAAGGGAGCTCTAGGGTGGCCGAGTCCAGTGGGAGCAACGCTGCTAAGTCAGAAACCTCTGGCAGATTGACTTTACCAGCAGCTCTGCAGGAGCCAGATGCACAGTCTCGTCCGGTGCGATTTACAGCCTCCAATATCCCCGAGGGTCAGCAGAATGGGAACCTTCTCAATTCCAGTGAGCTGAGCCGATCTTTATTTATTCATTTTCACCTTTATCTTTCGGGGTTGGAAACTTTCCCCATTTGCACTCTTATTACCTTTGTCTTTATCATCTGAACGTTAAGTCTTTGGGGGTTGGAAATTGCTATTTTTTTCCCCTTTTCATCCTTAATTGACTTTTTATTATCATCTATAGCTCTGTAAACATGATCTTTATCTTTGCGGCCTGGAAACGACATTCTCCCTCTTTATGAAAAGTTTATGATTGTCTGTTATTATCAATATATTAATTTTTGTTTTGAGGGGATAGGAAGCATTTCACGGAAACTTACAGCTTCCACACTGACGTTTCTGGATTCTCCAGTTAACCATGTAGACTATGTTAAGACCTCACTCCACAAAAAGATGGGTCAAAAGGCCCATTTGTTCATAAAAGACTCAACAACTTAACTCATTGCCATTGAGGCAGAAGGGACTCATAGGTAACCCTCCAGCGGGTTTTCAGAGGATGTTAATCTCATAGGAGGAGACTGGCCGCCTCTCTCCCATGGAGCAGCTGGTGGATTCGAACCGCTGGCCTTTGGGGTGGTAGTGCAACTCTTTACCCACTAGGCCACCAAAGAGGCTACTGGACACAAGGGAAGTCCATTCGCAGATGGGATTCCAAACACAAATACAGGGCTTAGGGGATATATGTATGTATAT
>NW_006399958.1:1504949-1523865 GCF_000299155.1 Elephantulus edwardii
TATAAACTTGCTTTTTATTATGAGTTGTTTAGAGCTAATCGAGTTTCAACAATGCATATATTTTGTTTCACGGTATTGATTGGAGTCCCCACTTGCTGCCCCATTGAGGGGCTGGGATTGACAACGTATTACTTATTTTGTGGAGATGCAGTTCAGCCCCTAACACCCTGTTCTCCCCGCAGCCCCCGTGGTGCCCCTGCTGGCAGGAGCTGTGGCCGTGCTGACCATCCTCAGTGTGGGGCTCAGTCTGCGGGTCTGGAAGCCCGGCTGCCTGCGGGCTTGGGGGGGCCTCGTGTGAGCCGGACCCCTAGTCACCCCCAGCTCTCCCTCCTCCCACCGCTGACACCGACCCCCAACACGACCTCGCTTTGCTCCTCTGGCTCTTGTAATTTACTACTGTGCGCACCCCTGTGCGTGCGTGTGTGTGCTCGTGTGCGTGCGCTTGTCCCTGCATGTGCGTGCCCACGTCTTGAGATTTACTGTGCGCGTCCCTGTGCGTGCCTGGGTTTGCTCGTCCCTGTGCGTGCGCTCGTGTGCGTACGTGCGCTCGTCCCTGCGTGTGCGTGTCTATGTCTTGAGATTTACTGTGCGCATATCTGTGCGTGCGTGCGCGTGCACGCGTGGATTCGTTCGTCCCTGTGTGTGCGTGCATCTTGTGATGTACTGTGCGAGTCACTGCGTGCGTTTGTGTGCGTGCTTACGTGGTTCGCTCGTTCCTGTGTGTGCGGGTGTACGTCTTTAGATTTACTGTGTGTGTCTTTGTGCGCGATTGCTTATTTGGGTTCGCTTGTTCCTGCGTATACGTGCGTACATAGGAGCATACGTGGGTTCACTCGTCACTGCGTATGTGTGCGTACGAGGGTACGTGGGTTCGTTAGCACCTGTGTGTGCGTGCTTGCATGGGTTTGCTCATCCCCGCGTGTGCATGCGTGCAAGCAGTACGTGGGATCACTTGTCCCTGCGTGTGACTGCATGGGTTCTCTCGTCCTTGCAATGTCCTTTTGTGTACGTGTGTGCGTGTGTGTGCTTGCACATGTATTCAGCACATGTGTCACCAAGTATGGTATTTATGTAAGCGGGCACTTGTTACTGCACTTTATGTGTGCACGTAGGAGTTATGTACAGGCGTCTGCCAGTATACAAAACCCAAATTTACTGTTGTCAAGTGGTCTCCAACTCATAGTGACCTTGAAAATCTTTATGGTATCTTAACTATGTTCTGCAGAGACTGGATTCGAACTGCTGACTTCTCAATTAGCAGCCCAACATGTGACACACACACACCACCACCAGGACTTCTGCAACATTGCTGTCAAGTTGATTCTGACTCAGGGGTCCTAAAGGACAGAATAAGAGATGTCCTGTAGGGTTCCCAAAGTTGTATCGCTTTATGGCCAGACTCACCTGAGGAGTGGTTGGTGGGTTCAAACCATCACCAATTTTGTTAGCAGGTTTAACCACTGTGTCGTCAAGGTTTGCACATGAGTGCATATATTGTTGGGTGCTATAGGAGAAGGTGCCAGGGTTTTCTGGGCTGTGGTGAACCCACCCAATGGTTCTGTGGAAACCTGGTGATCCATCCGCACACTTTTAGGGGCCATCAAGTGGCTCTGAATCACACTATCCCGTGTTCAATAGAACAAAACTCTACTTGGTCCTCTCCATCACCTCCACACTGAACATCACTGAGTCAATCCATCTCATCAAGGGTCTTTTGCACTGTCCCTGCACCCTTCCAAGCATGACGTCCCTCTCCAAGGACTGGTCCCTCCTATCAACATGTCCAAAGTATGTCAGATGGAGCTTCAGAATTCTTGCCTCCAAGGAGCAGCCTGGTTTAACTCTCTCCAGGTTGAATCTGTTCATTTTCTTAGTAGTCCATGGTACATTCAACACTCTTCTCCAGCACCACAGCTCAAAGGCATCAATTCTCCTTTCATCCCTAGTCATTGTCCATCTCTCTGATGCATAGCAAGTAATTGCAGACCAGGGCCTGGATCAGGTGCACCTTAGTCTCCAGCCTGACGTTGTTGCTCTTCAGTACTCTGGGGAGGTCTCTGACAGCAGACTTTCCCAATGCAATTCGTCTTTTGATTTCCTGGCTACTGGAACTAAGAGGTGCTGATTGTGGACCCAAGCAAACTGAAGCTGTCAACAATCTCAGTCTCTTCACCATCTATCATGAAGCTGCCAATCGGCCCAGTGGTGAGAATCTTTGTTTTCTTGATGTTGAGCTTCAATCCATATTGAAGGGTAGGGAGCCTACAAAGATCACCAAACTTTCTTCTAATTGTCCTAGAGATGATGCGCGAGCCCTTATTTATATTGACGCGCCACCGGCAAGGCCCGTCCCCCTGGCGACCTGCTGGGCCCTGGCTTCGGTGTCCTCGCTAAAAGCCGGTTTCAGGAACCACGCGCTGGCACTTAAATAAGATTAAAAAAAGGCCTTTTCTCATTACAACCTTCAAAAACATCATATAGAGGATGTTTTTGGAAGGAAACAGAAAAGATCACGAAATATCGGGAAGGCTAATTTTGTCATATGTTTCAGGCACCTCTTTGGACAATCCCAAGAGGCGGGCCTAGGGAGGGCGGGGCGAAGGACCTTAGGGTGGGCGTGGCCAAATAAATAGAAGCTCCTGGGCTTCCTGGGTGGCCGGAGTTGATCGAGGAGACAGAGGTGGGGCGGGAGGCAGGTCCCAATAGGTGAGTGAAGGGCGTGGATCTTAAAGATTGGGGTCCATTTCGGGGGGCGGGGGAGGGAAGCGAGTAGAGGTGGAGTCTGCGCGGCGGGGGAGAGGC
This sequence comes from Elephantulus edwardii, assembly GCF_000299155.1. Classification (NCBI taxonomy): domain Eukaryota; kingdom Metazoa; phylum Chordata; class Mammalia; order Macroscelidea; family Macroscelididae; genus Elephantulus; species Elephantulus edwardii. The sequence goes on from NW_006399958.1 coordinate 1,507,752, forward strand.
GAGGCCGGGGCGGTAGGGTCAGCCGGCCGGACTAGATCTGAGCGAGGTGGTGCCATGGACTCTGAACAACAAATCTGAACCTTGTCCTGTCGCCTTCTTCATCATCTCTGACACCCTTGAACAACTGCTGCAGCCAGTGTGTCAGTCCATCTGATGGGATGGGGGTCGGGGCTTCCTCTCCGTCGCTGACCCTTCCCAGCGTGATGTCCCTTTCCTTAGGAAGACCCTCGCCTCGCAGTGGTGCCCAGAATACAGAGGGGGACTGTCATGCTCCCACATCAGTGACCCAGAACTGCCTCCTTCTAACTTTAAGCAAAGGCGAAGTTGCCCACCCCCATTGTGTAAAGAGAAGGTGCTTTGTTTTTTTGTCTTTTTTTTTTTTTTTAGCTGGGCCCCCTTCCTTTCTCGTCTGGGTGGGGTTTTGGTCCTTTGTAGCGAGGTCACTCTGCACGTGGACTCACTGGTCTGAAGAGACCCTGCGTTTGTCTCCAAATAGAGGTCACTGGCCTCGGCCTTGAAGTCAGAGTGGCCTTCAAAGGCCTTTCACCTGTGCATAAAAGCCCCTGTGCGCTTTTACCTTAGCTCTGTCCTCTCTCCTCCTCTTGCCTGTGTTCCTGGAACTGTGGGTCCTTTTTCAAACTCAGAGCCTTTTCATGTGTGTTTCCCCTGGTCTGCAACTGGCGCCTGCAACCTGGAACTGGCCCCTGGCCTTCAGCTTGCGCCTGCCTGAAATTGGGCTCTGAATTGCAACTGGCCCGTAGCCTGCAACTGACCCATGGCCTGCAACTGCCCCCCCCCCAATCTGGAACTGGCCCCTCACCTGGCCCTGGCCCCTGGTGTGGAATTGGTCCCTCCCTGGAACTGACCCCTAGCCTGCAACTAGTCCATCCCTGGAACTGGCCCCTGGTTTGGAACTGGCCACTGGTCTGGAACTGGTCCCTCCCTGCAACTGGTCGTTCCATGTAACTGGCCCCTGGTGTGCAGCTGGCCCCTGGCTTGGAACTTGCCCCTGCCTGGACCTGGCCTCTGCCTGGAACTGGACCCTGTTCTGGACCTGGTCCCTGGCCTGCAACTGGCCTCTAGTCTGGAATTGGCCTCTGCCTGAAACTGGGCCCTTCCCTGGAACTGGCCCCTGGCCTGGAACTGGCTCTGGCTCCCCTCCTGCCTGTATCTGTGCAGATATCAAGAACCCTTTGACCCCTCTGTATAATAGATGTTCTATAGATGTTCTTGCTCTCTTTCCCTTTGTTATTACGTGTCATCAGCTTGACTATGACTTACAGCGACCCTGTATCATTTGACATACTTTGGGCATGTTGCAAGGTGGGCCAGTCCTTGGAGAGGGACGCCATGCTTGGGAAGGTTGGAGAAATAGTGCAGGAGGGGAAGACCCTCTATGAGGTGGATTGATTCAGTGACTGGGGTAATGGAGGTAGGCGTGTCAGAGACAGTGAGATTGGCACAGGATAGAGCAGGGTTTAGGGCTGTTGTACACAGGGTCATTAGGGTCTCAGGTGACTTGACGGCACATAACAACAATATGAACAGATTGAAACGTTACCCAATCCTGCGCCCATCTTCACATTTAAACCTCATCCTCCTGCATAAACCTGTTGCTGCAGCTACTGTGTTTGTCCCTGTAGTGGAAAGTCTTCCTCGCTTTTGTGGAAGTGTTCCAGTTGCAAAAAGTAAAAAAATGAACCCCAAAGGGCTTAGGGGGAATCTATTTGACAAGCATTGAGCACCGTCTGTGTTCCAGGAACCGTGGACCCAGCCTCTTTCCTGGGCCTTTGTGCACCAAGTCCTTACCTCAACCTAGACCTCTACCCATGGAGGGTGGAACGATGGCCCCCGGGGACAGACAGCAGTTCCACAGAACCCAGCCCGGGTGCTGAGTGAAAACAAGAGTCTGGGCCAAAAAAAAAATCATGTCATTTAAAAATATAGAATATTAATTGGGGTTGTGGTGAAAAAAGACCAGAAACTTGGTGGGGGTGGGAGTCATGAGAGCAGGGTCCCCAGATACTGGACTTGGAGCTGCAGAAGCCGACCCAGAGTGGGCTCATTCTTAACATTCTACGACCAGATGGCCTGGATGGCCAGAATGGACCAGAAGTTTATGTAGTTCATATAGGAAATAAAACCTGTGGGAAGAAGAACAGAGGAGGTGAGGTTAAGAGTTCATCAGACCCATCCACAGCCTTACCCCTATCCCCAGGCTCGCCCTTACCAACCAGCTACTCTGTCTGCATTTCCCCCAACCTCATCTATAAACCCAAACCTGAACCCATTAACCTACTCTGTCCCCAGCCCCACATCAGTTCCTAGTTCCCCACCCATTTCTTTATCTAAGTTCAACTAATTTTCTATGTTATCCTTCAACCCTATCCTCAAATCCACCCCGATCCCCAGACTGAACCCTGTATCTTGTTGTATAGCATCGAGTTAGAGGCAATCCATAGCTGACCCTCCAGCCTTTTTCAGAGGCCGTAAATCACAAGAGAGGAGATTGGCCTGTCTTCCTTCCTCGGAGCAGCCGTTGGATTCAAATCTTATTCCTTCAAATTGACAGTGCAGCTTCCGATCACTAGGGCTACCAGAGCTCCCTTCCTCATCGGTGTCCCAAATCCCATTCTCATGTCCCCAGGCCCAGCCCCAACTTGGTCATCTCCACCCTATCCCTAATCCCAGCTGCCACCTCAATCCCATCCTCCGATGTCGTCCTGTCTGCAACTCCATCCCCACGCCAAGCTGTCCTGCTCCGTCTCTATGCCTGAACCAATTGTAAACCCAACCCTCCCCCTATCTTGCATTTCCAGTCCCAACCCTAGCACCAGACCTGTCATCAGGAAAAAGAAGATGCCAGTCCATGCTAGGTAGAAGCTGCACGCCAGCTTGTAGGTCATGCCTTCCTGGAGGTACTCCTGGGCCTGCAGCAGGTAGAACAGGACACCGAGTATCATACTGGCCCCTGCATGAGCACAGATGTTGGAAGCCATGAGAATCAGTTGTATAAGGACCCCTGCCCTTAGTTCTACGGCTGCCAAGTACCTGGTTATATATTCCCAGTTCCTATAGCCTCCCTGCCTCTGTGCCTTTGCTTGTATTCAGGGAAATGGGCTTCCTATAAAGTCACACTGGAGAACATTGAACATGTGAGCCTTGATCTTTAAGCAGGCAAGTTTTTGGTTGGTGGTGTGTGCCATCAAGTCAGAACTGACCCACAGCTGGCCCTCCAGCGGGTTTTCAAGGCAATTAATCAGACAGGAAAAGATTGCCCACTCTTATCCTGGAGAGCAGCTGTTGGATTTGAACCATGTGTCTTTGGGATTGCAGTGCAGCTTCTTAGGACTAGGCTACCAGAGGTCCCTAAGCAGGCAGTGGTGGTGGTGTGGTGTCAGTTGTTACTGACCCAAAGCTGACCCTCCAGAGGGTTTTCGGAGGCAGTTAATTGCATGAGAGGAGATTGCCCATCCTTCTCCTGTAGAGCAGCTGGTGGCCTCGAACCGTGTGCCTTTGGGATTGCAGCACAGCTTCTTGCCACAGCCTTGATAACCCTATGAGGTGATTCAGCACTGTTCTGTAGGGTTACTATGCGTCAGAATGGATTGAATGGTGATGAGGTTAGCTTTTTAGGTGTTTAATTACTATATGTATAAGTTAGGGAGCTCTGATGGCGTAGTCTGTAGGGAGTTGCACTGCCACACCGAAAGCTGAATCCCTGGTGGTTCAAATCCACCAGCTTCTCTTCTCCAAGGGAGAAAGATGGACCGCCTTCCTCGCCCACAATTTGCAGCTTCAGAAACACAATGAGTCTTTTTTCTGGCTTGACTGCAATGAGGTAGAGTTTCTCTTGCCTGGACTCCTCATCGGATTCTCTCTCCTTTGCTCCAAATCCTATCCAGAGATTTAACAATGAAAAAAAGAAGCAAAGTTTTACTGGTAAAGCATTTGATATCTTTGGAAAACAAAGATTACTCAATTCAAAAATAATTTTCTGGTGCCTTTAAAGAACTATTGCTCACTCATAGTTTTACCCTTTGGATAAAGTTGGGAGCGCAGGTAAAAGCAAGCAATAGTAATGCCCCAAAGCACAGGCTTTTTGGACACACAGACCAGGGTTCTCGTCCCACCTCTGCCTTTTCCCCTATGGCAGCCACTTCATCTCTCTGAGCCTTGGTTTCCTCCTCTGTAACGTTTTTCCCTTCTCACAAACGGTCTTTAATTCATTTTTTTTTCAAGTTAAAATGAATCACAGGATTATCCTGTGGATTGATTGAAAGTGGGCTATTTTCTCAAGCACTGGGATCAGTTCTCTTCATTTTGGACTTCTGAAGTAGTGGAAGCCATTCTGTGTATTTTAAAACAAAGTGAATTAAAGATGATTGTGAAAAGGAAAAGGTGTGTTGGGTATCGTTCCTCCCCCCACCCCATAACAGAGTACTAAGTGGTTTTTCTTTTGTTATTGAAAAATAGAATAGGAGATTTTTCTGTTTAATGAGGAGGAGTGGACAGAGATAATAAAGGACCTGGTTCCGATCACTTAAAATGGAACTGTTTCCTAATAATGTGGTGGTGATGTGGGGCAGGATTTGGAGATGGGGTTGGGCAGAAGTCAACATTTGGAGCGATCAAGATTGAGTGTTGAGGGTGAGAATGAGATTAGAGCTATGGGTAGGGATGCGTTGTCATCAGAGACAAGACTAGGACAGGTAATAGGGATGGATTGGGGATTAGGAAGAGGATGGAATTGAAAACAGGTTGGGCTGAGTGTGCAAGTGAGGTTCACAGGTACTACGGGTGGGGTTGTGGTCCGGAAAGGGATTCAGTATTTAGCAACAGATAGGACTGGAGTTGGGAGATGGACTAGGGTTGAGCTGGATTTTGAGTTCAGAGGTGACCTTGTTGGGTTGAGTTTGAAGGTAGTGTGGAAGGATGGTTTGGCATGATTGAGTTGGCTGTTTAGATTTGAGAAAAGTGATAGAAATGATAACAGGGGCGGTTCAGGTCTCAAGGAAGGGGATGTGATGAGGTTGAGATGGGAATGGGAGTGGAAGTTGCGGCTAGTTGGGAGTTGGAGATGGAGTTGAGTTGGGAGTGGGTAACTTTTTATTAAGACAGAGATTGAGTGGGAAGATAGGGTTGGGATTACAGGTGAGAGTGAAGGCGAGGGTGGGATTTCTGTGTAGTGGTGACGCCGTGGGCACTAGCCGGGCGGTTCCTCCTCTTGCTTCCCAGCGAAGGTTGACGGTGCCATGCCTGTGAGGGTGCTGGCGATGAAGAGAGAGAAGTCCAACATGGAGAGACTGGAGCTATTAAAGAAGATGGTGTAGAGGAGGGTGAGGCAGACGAAGAAACCAGTGATGCTGGCGGAGATGAAGAAGAGCCAGGCGCAGTCCAGCAAGTCTGGAAGAGTATCGGCAAAGAGAGACATCAGTCTCCCCAAGACCGTTCCTCGGGCCCTGCGTCTGGGGAGACAGCGCGAGTTACATTCTCAGACCTCTCCCTGCACGAAGGCCGTCTCAGGGCAGTGAGGACAGAGCAGGGGTAGGAAGGGTTATTCTGCAGCGGAGAAGGGGTCCTCTCGGGAATAGCGAGGCCATCCTGGTGTCAGGAGAATCATCTTTGGAACTCAGGGGGCAGAGAGGACAGAGGCAAGGGAGGACCATCCTGGAACATGAAGGACCATTTCGGGGCAGGGAGGACTATTCCTCCGGGGCAAGGAGGATCATCTTAAAAGGAGTAGCCATCCCCCAGTGAGAGAAGAGGGACCCCGGAACAAGGAGAAGTGAGGGCCAGCAATGGAAGGACCGAGGGGGGGAAGCCTTACAAGCATTCTGGTCGTACTCTCTCAGGCAGGAGATATCCGAGCACCGCACGAAGAGGACAGTGTTGATGGGGATGGTTTTGGGGCCAGCGGGGTCGCCAGGGGGCCTCAGTGGCACCTGGAAGTGTATCCAGGGCTGGCCCAGAGAGATAAGACTGATGATCACTATGCCAGCCAGACTCATCGCCAGGCTCACCATCCGGCTGATCTTCCTGGCCTCGTGCAGCAACCGCCAGCCAATGGGCAGCAGAGAGTAGTGGCGGCTACTCCGGTGCTGAGCCCTGCGGCAGAGCACCCACTGGCATTGTCAGCAGGTCGGCGGGTCACTCAGCCCACCAACCCGCGTCCTGTTGCAAGCCCCTGACACGCTCCAATCTAGCCTTCAGACCCTGTCTTTCCCACGTGATCTGTCACGCAAGGCCCTCCATCTCCCGTTTCCCACCTCTCGGATTTGCTCGCCCACCTTGAGCTTCTAGACTCCCTTGCCTCCAGATGTAGCTTCCTGGTCCCACCCCATGCAGATCCTATCTGTAGGCTGCGTCTTCCTAGCCTATCTGCTTCCTGGGTCCCGTGTTAGTCCCAGCTACCCTAAGCCACACTTCCAGACCCAGTCCTTTCACTGTTTGCCCCTCACCTAGAATGCCAGCCTAGAACTTGGCCTCCTGTGAGGACCCCATCAACTTTGCCACTCACCTGAACGTTTCGGACCCGCTGGTTCTGACTGGTCTGAGGGAATGGATGTTGCTTTCTGGAAGAGTTTGTTGGGGCAAGGTGCTGGCATTCTCTGAGGTAAATGACTCTAAGTTTTTGACACTGTCCCTAGGCCTGGGCGTAACTGAGGTGAAGGATGTTTCTCCACCATCCTCGGGAAGTGGCTGGGGGCCTGAGGTCCCGAACTCGGGCTTCTCTGTGGGTGATGGTAGGCTCTCAGTGTTCAGGGTGCTACGTTGGGAAAATGGTTCGAGATCGAGCAGGGAGCTTGGAGTCAGGGCGTTTTGGCTACTGAGGTAGCGATTTTGGAAAACGGATTCTCGGTTACTCATCCGGCGATTGAAGATGGCCGATGGGATGTCATGGATATCCATCCAGTGACTTTGACTAACTGGAAGAGGATCTTCAAAACTGACCCGACGACTCTGGCTGGTGAAAGGAGGCTCCTGGGTACTGACCCGGCGGCCACGGACAACTGCTTGAGGTCCCTGGATACTGAGCCGGTGACTTTGGCTGGTGAAAGGAGGCTCTTGGATGCTGACCCGGCGGCCGCGGACCACTGGCCCGGGCTCCTGGATGCTGACCCGGCGGCCACGGACCACTGGCCCGGGCTCCTGGATGCTGACCCGGCGGCCGTGGACCACTGGCCCGGGCTCCTGGATGCTGACCCGGCGGCCGTGGACCACTGGCAGGGGCTCCTGGATGCTGACCCGGCGACTTTGGCTAGTTGAAGGAGGCTCTAGGATAGTGACCTGACGACTGTGACTAACTGGTGGAGTGTCTTGGACGCCGACGTGGGGGTTGTTGAGAAAGGTTGGAGCCATACCTGTCTGCCTTCTCTGAGAGCTGTATTCTGACCTCCGGGACATGAGAAGATTCAGAGCAGGGCTAGTCCCTCAGTGCAGTCAAGAGCCTGCTCAGCGACTCAGCCCCTTTTTCCTGGCACCTCCATGGTTGTCTGGAAGCAGATTTGTCCATCTCCAGGGTTCAGGCTCTGTCTCCTGGGGTTTGGATCCTTGTACACCTTAGTATTTCTTAGTCTCTTTTAGCTGTCCACAAGCAGCTTTCAGGGATTCAGCTGGAAGGCGGGGGTGAGGGAAGGTTCCATGACAGTTGGAAAGTTTCCAGGAGGTTGGGATGTTGGCCATGGACTTGATCCCCAATCTATCGCTGGGTAAGTGATGTGAGGGCTGGGTCAGTAAAGGTAAGGGCACGCATGGGAGCTCAAAGACAGGGTTAGTATGAGATCAAGATGGGGTCAGGAAGATAAAGAGAGACCCAAGTGGAGACAGAACAGGGTGAGAAAAGGAGAAGGGGGTGGTCAAGGCCCAACATGGAGGTTGGAGATGGAGACAAAAACTAATGGCTTTGCACCTTGAACATATGAACGGGGAATGAGTTCAACTTTAGGGTTAAGGATGAGAAGGGGAGTAAGAGTTTGGAGTAAGAGGTGGGGATAGGATTATATTTGGGGTGTAGGATGGTGAGAAATGTGTGGGTGGGATGGAGTTGTAGCTGTTGCTGAAGATGAAAGTTAAGGTTGAGGGTGGTACAGGAATAGAATTGGGGCATGAAGAGTGATAGAGATGGGGTTGGAGTTTGGGTGAGGAAGGGTCAGTTGATGGGTTGGAGATAGTAACAAGGCTTGGGTGGGTTGGAGAACGAATCCAAGTTGATGCACAGACGAGGACACTCAGGACACTGTTGCTTTCCAGAGGAAGACCTCGGTCCTTCCTGGGATGAGGACCGTAAGTTTGTCCTGCGGGGCTGGTCTCTGGTCTTCAACGTCGTTGCAGCCGCGATGATGCTCTCTGTGAGCGACGGGCGCCTGGCCAATGTTGAGGGCTCCTACTCCGGTTACCTGGGCTTCTGGACCAACTGTGAGAGGAACAAGTGCGCCGACGTGGGCCAAGTCACAGGTCAGTCGGAGTCTGAGCAGTGCAGGGGCTCGAATCTTCCTCTGGAGATGATCAGGAGGGTGGAATGGCTGAGAGGAGTCTCTGGGGAGTCTTTTCAGGTGCTCTTTCAGAAGATCTTAACTACTTTCTGGAAGGTCTCTTGGAGTTATTTATGTATTCCAGGGGGAAAGTAGGTGTTGTCGACCAGGATAAATGAATGAGACCGGGACACCAAGAAATGAGGTGGGGGAGAACAGAGAGAGGAAAGGCAGGGGGTGTACAGCTCCAAGACTGCGACAGTGAAGGATGAAAGCACAAGGACAAACTGGGAGGCAGCGGGCAATGGGTCTGCCGGGAATGCCTATCTCCTGTGAGCTGTCTCAGGAGAAACAGCGCCTTGTTCCTTGTAATCTGTTACAAGAGGAATTCCAGCTTGTTTCGTGCCTCCTTCAATTCTTGATTTGAGCATTTGGCCTAGCATTTGGTTTAACACATGGCTTCCCACGAATAGGGCCGTTATGACACAAGAGAAGAGCGGTACCCTTTACCAAACACCATATGCCTCTTGTTAGATGGCTAAGTAGTCATCATTCTTCTTTTTCCACGTTCTTTCTCTTTCTCTTCCGCCCCCCCCTCCTCTCCTCTCTTCTCCCCTCCCCTCCCCTCTCCTCCTCTCTCTCCTCCCTCTCCCTCCTCTCCTCTCCTCTTCCCTCCCCTCCCCTCCCCTCCCCTCTCCTCCTCTCTCTCCTCCCTCTCCCTCCTCTCCTCTCCTCTTCCCTCCCCTCCTCTCCTCTTCCCTCCCCTCCCCTTCCCCTCTTCTTCTTCTTCTTCATCATCATCATCATCTTCATCTTCTCTCTCTTTAAAGGTTGCTAGAGGCTTTCATTGTGCTGTACATAGAATCACCATGTACTGGAGCCAATTCAAAGGCACCTAACTACAGCTGAGGCTTTCAACTCCTTCAGAAAAATGTTGCCTTCTTGTGGGTCTCTGTGCATTTTTAGTGACGTTGAGCATTGCATGCTATTGTAGGCATGACCTACAACCTTCTGCTTGACTCAGGAGGGAGGGGCGATGCAAAAATCCTGTAAACGGTTAAGGATTGCCTTGGTGCTTCAGGGTTCATTCCAGCTGATACCAGCTTCCCTCATAACCTGAAGCAGTATTCTGTTGATTACAAATATTGAGTATAAAATTTGGCTTCCCATAGGGTCAATGAAAAAGAGAAAAAAAGAGAAAGGCACCCAACAAGATGAATGGACTGCAGCAGTGGACTTGAGCACAGGAGAGGTTGTGGGGATGCCTCATTATCACCCAGTGTTTCTCTTTGTTGTATATAGAGTTGTTACGGGGCCGAGACAGCAGTCCTGCCCCGGTCACTTCATGCTGTTGTTGTTGTTGTTGTTATTAGATGTCAGTGAGTCAGCTAGGACTCGTAGGAACCCTACGGACAACACCTCTGAAGCCTTCACCGTTCTTTACTGTCCTTACCCTCTCTGACAGGCTCAAGTCCACTGTCATGGTCACTGTGTCAGCCTGTCTTCTTGGGAGGCCTACTTTTCTGTCTCTGTCTCTGACTCCCCACCTTGGCTGCAGTGGTTGACCTTTTGGTCTTGTCTAGATGGTTTTCTAATGGAGCACTGTAGTCATACGTGACATCCTTTATTTTGTGTACCAACCTGTTAGACAATACAAAGATTCTCACCACTGGGCCAATCGGCAGCATCAGGATGGATGGTGAAGAGATTGAGATTGTTCACAGCTTTAGTTTACTTGGCTCTACAGTCAAGACTTTTGGCACCAGCAGCCAGGAAATTAAAAGATGTATTGCCATGGGAAAGTCTGCTGTTAGGGACCTCTCCAAAGTACTGAGGAGCAATGGTATCTCTCTGGAGACTAAGGTGCGTCTGATACAGGCCATGGTCTTTGCAATTATGTGTTAGGCATCAGAGAGTTGGACAGTGACCAAGGAGGATAGAAGGAGAATTGATGCCTTTGAGCTGTGGTGCTGGAGAAGAGTATTGAATGTACCATGGACTGTTAGGAAAACAAACAGATTCATCTTGGAGAGGGTTAAACTGGGCGGCTCCTTGGAGGCAAGGATTCTGAGGCTCCGTCTAACATACTTTTACATGTTATAAAGAGAGACTGGTTCTTGGAGAGGGATATAATGCTTGGGAGGGTGGAGGGACAGCGCAGGGTGGGGGAAGGCCCTTTATGAGGTGGATTGGTTCAATGATTGGGGTAATCGGGATGGGAGTGTCAGAGACAGTGCAGTTGGCACAGGACAGAGCAGAGCTTAGGGCTGTTGTACATAGGGTCACCATGAGTTGCGTATCTTCTCTTTTCTTTCTCTCCTTCCTCTGTACACTTTCCTGCCTTAGTCTTACTGGCTTGGGCTGCCTGTTTCCCACGAGACTAGGTAACTCCAGGCTTTTACTCTCGCTTGGAGGAGAGAGAGCGAGCTGTTTCCTGACAACTTTAGTTCTGTTTTTGTTTTTTAAGTAAAACCTGAAACACAGCACGCTAGGCCGACTTTTGGTCTTCAGGTCTTCTCTCTCTCCTAACTTCTCTCTCCTTTTATCTTGTGTTTCTAAATTGCTATGGTTCTTGTCATGGGGCTCCACCAGAATTTACGATGGCATGGAGAGATGTCTGGTCTGTAAGTTTTCAAGGGAGATGAACCGAAATCAACAGCCCAAAGCTGATACCAGTGAAGTGGAGGAGGTCAGACATCCCTCCTCTCTTCGACCTTTTTACTGTTTCTTTATCAGTTGTCCCTCCCATGGTACTCTGTACTTCCATGCTGGGTTGGATAATTTGTTGTCCTGACCACACAAAAGTCATGCAGTGGTTATGATTATGAACTTTATTAGGGGAATACCAAGTTAGGGAGTTCCAGTGGCCTAGTGGTAAGAAGGTGCACTGCCAGCCCAAAGGCAGGTAGGTTCCAAGTCTACCAGCTGGTCTGTGGGAGAAAGATAGGCATTCCACCATGCAGTTTACACCCTCTGAAAATGCATTAGAGGGTCAGCTATGAGTTGTTTCCAATTGGATGGCACACAACAACCACCACCAGGTTACAACTCAGGGTCTGCCATGATCAGGATACAGTTTTTCAGTTAGGATAGGTTCTCCTCTGTTGTGACCACAGGCAGCCCTATCTCTGGCCTCTGGAACACTTGACTGACCCTCGGCCCTCTATGCTTTGCCCTGTCCTGCTCCAGTGTGCTAAAATTCTCCTAGCTGTGCTAGGAAGTGTCCAGAAACACCCTACACCACCAGAAAGTCTTGATACAAAGCTGACCAGTTCTCTCACTCCTTGGATTGGCAAGCCTGGCTCTGCCAAGTTCTTGGAAACACCTCACCAACAAGACACCTGCCTGATGGTGCTTAACCAGGAGCCCTTATAGGCTCTACAGGCTGGAAGGCCCACCTCAGATTCTCCTGCCTGTCTCCTGGATCTGCTGCCTCTGCCCAACAGCTCTAGTTAAAAAAAGAGGAAAAAAGAAAAAAAAAAACACCACTCCTGAAAGAGTATGTTTCTCTGCTTCTGCTTCCTTCACCGTCTCCAATGCAAAAGTTCTCTCTGTATGTCTCTCGGGTCTAGAAAGTTCTCAGTACAGGAACCTGGGTCCAGAAGGCATGCTCCACACCTGGTTCTTCTGTCCTGATGCTGGTTATATCCCTACTCGCTGCTGGCTTCTCTCTCCTCTGTCCTTTGTAAGATGAAAGGTGAGCCTCAAGCAAGGGTGATGATGACTTGAGTAAGGGTGCTGACTTCAGTTCATCCTACCCTCACTGCAACAAGAGCAACGGCCACATGGGGGCGGCTGTATCTGACCTGGACCAACTTCACAAAGGGGAACTGTCCCCGTCAGCAGCATCAACAACACAAAACCAATTCCCATGAGGTAGAAATGTCCTCTGTGCTCCTACACCTCTTTCTGCTCGTCTCAGCACCAATCTTACTGTTTTATTGGGTCCAAAATCTGGTATGCTTGCTTGCAGACCTCACAGGACCGTATTAGGGAAAATCCAAAAGGCTGTAATCCAGGTTAGTGGCAGGATACAGTCAGAAGACTCTCTGAAATATGCTCTCTAATGCCTCGGCCTCGTGACTTTAGACCAGTGTTAAAAGGCTCTCAGTCCTGCCAATTAATGACTCCTCCCCCCTTCTGTCCCCTGCCCCCTTCCAGATGTCCTGTAAACTTGGACAAAGGCTCTTAGCTCCAATACTGTACCGGGAAGCTGTCCCAAGGGCAGCTCTGTCCTGTGTTGGGTCTCTGGTCTTCTGCTTTGGTCATGGCTACTGCTGCTGTAGGTCTAGCTGGTGCAGGAATCTCTGGGCCTAATGAACGTGCCACATTTTCTTGCTTTTTTTTTTTCTGTGGGGAAAGAGCTTTCTAATTCTGCTGTTGGATCTTCTAAGTTTTTTGGTGTTTTTTTTTAAAGGCTTGTTCATTTCATTTTATTTTATTATTTTTTTATTATTTTTGTGTGAGTGTACCATCAAATCAGATCTGACTGGTACAGGAGGAGATTGTCCCTCCTTCCCCAGCAGAGCATCTGGTGGATTCGAACCGTGCGCCTCTGGGATTGTAGTTGCAGCTCCTTGCCACTAGGCCACCAGAGCTCCCCGGATCTTCTCAGTTTAAAGACAAGACCAGCCAATCCCCTCGTGAATTGGTGAGACTAGCTAATCCCCTTGTGAATAGGCTAAGACACCTATTCACACATTCCCCGCCCATCTACATGGTAGAGTAAGATAATAACTAGGGATGTCATTCTGAATAAATCTTAACAACACACCTAACTTTGTAACAAAGATCATGTAATCGTCGTTAACATACTTATCTGGCCTGATTAACACAGAGAGATCCAATTTATAACGAACACAATGGAGGAGGATTACATCAGATCACAAAATGGAACACAGCTAAACAGTCCTGGGAAACCCATGACCTCGCCAAGTGCACACACAGCCCCAGACATCACAGGTTCCACATGCCTCATGTTCACGGTCCTTCCCAGTCACTGTGAGACAGCTCACAGACAGCTCTGGAAGGGCTGAACCAAGTTATTCACGCCATCATCTAGTCACATGACTGCTGCACTGGCCCAGAGAGCAGGACGTGCCATGGAATCTCTGAGACAGGATTATGTGATTGAGGTGGGAGGTATTCTCCAAAAACAGGTGTGAGTGGGCTGGCTAGGAGGGCACTCATGGAATTCAGGGGCAACTCTGAGGGTGTGAGTGGGGGTGCTTTTTCGTTGACCTTAGGATCCCAAGGAGTAACTTTGGGATAAAGATAGGCATTATTTGAGAGATTGTAGGAGGTAGCTTTTTTGGGGAATGGGAACAAATAAGGATCTCTTCTCTTCCTTTGGCAGGACAGCTTTCTTCCAAATTTCCTGGCATAGATTGGTAAGCACATCTGAGGCTGCATCTGTTAATTGAAACAAGTCAGTCCTTGGGCCCTTATTTTTTGCCGGTGCCGTGCAGCTTCCACATCTGCCTCCATTACCATTGTCTCTTGTTCATATGGTTGTTGTTGTTAAGTGCCGTTGAGTCATAGATGAGTCATAGAGACCTTATGAACAAAAGACCTGAACACCTGTATAACTTTCATCGTTTCTCCAAGTTTGTAGGTTTTTCTGGAGGCAAGCCACTTTGGAAGTGGATGCCACTCCTGCTTCCTAGCTTGTTTTAATCGGGGAGCTCCACCAAACACTGTCCATCATGGGTAACCATTATCACATTTGACACATCAGTGTCACAGTGTTCAGCATCACAGTAACCACGAGTTAACTCTGTACAGCAAATGGACAGACCAGTACTGTACCACTTAGAAGAATGTTTGACCAAAACCAATTACAACCAGGCCTGAGGGCCACAGATTAAAATCACCCACCTTTGTCTTGGTAGCATAACTTTCTGTCCACCAGGTCCAGAGAGCTCTCTCTATGTTGTTGTTGTTAAGAGCTGTCAAGTCATAGATTACTCATTGCAACCCTATGAATGAAAGAACTGAACAATTGTATAACTTTGATCATTTGTTCATATGGTACTACCTGAAATTTCTCAGTGTTAATCAGTTCTTGCTGAAAGTGAGGAGGACGTGAAGCACTTGTTGCAGAAGATCAAGGAATGCAGTCTTTAGTATAGATTGCATCTCAGTGTCAAGAAAGCAAAGATTCTTACCACTGGACCAATAAACAACATCATGATGGATGGAGATGAGATAGAAATTGTCAGCATCTTCATCCTGCTTGGATCCACAGTTAACACCCTTGGTACCAGCGGTCAGGAAATAAGGAGACACATTGCAGTGGGAAAATCTGCAGTTAGGGACCTCTTCAAATTACTGAGGAGTAGTGATGTCAGTTTGAGGACTAAGGTGCCTCTGATTCAGGCCATAGTCTTTCCGACCACTTGTTGTGCATCTGAGACCTGGACAATGAGTAAGAATGACAGAAAAAGAATTGATGCCTTTGAGCTGTGGTATTGGAAAAGAGCACTGAACAGCCCAAGGATGGTCTAGAGGACAAACAGATCTTGGAGAGTGCTCTTTGGAGGCAAGAATGATGAGGCTCTGCCTCACATACCTGGGCGTGTTGCTGGGAGGGGCTGTTCCTTGGAGAGGGACATGATGCAGGGAACTGAAAGGTCGGCGAAGGAGGGGAAGACTCTCAACCAGGTGGATTGACACGGTGACTGCCTCAGTGGGCTCTGGTTCAGACCTTTTGTTCGTAGGGTCACTATGAGTTGTACTAAACAATAGGAGGTAACTTGGGTAACATGAGTAGGGGTGATTTAGAGGATTTGGGGGGGCTGCTTATATGGAGTAGAGATGACTGGAGTATCTGGGGTGACTTAGGGAGTTTGCTGGTCTCTCTGGCAGTGGGCAGTGGGTGTGGGGCTGACCTGGCACACCTGTGGCCTGTGTGACCCATCCTGGCCTTCTCCCCGTCCCCCAGTGCTTATCCACCTGGGCATGGGCTTCATGATGCTGGCTCTGGGGCTGTACCTAATCCTCCTCCCCTGCATGGGCTTGTCCTTCCGGTCATCCTTTCGCCGCCTCACCAAAATCGACCTCATCTTCAGCTTCCTCAGCGTCAGCATTGGTAAGCAGAGGCTCGGAGTCCCCGCACTGCCCAGGACCCTCCTTGGGCTTCTCTGGCTCTGGGGAGACCGGAACCTGTGTCCTTGAGCATCTCTTGGGGTCTCTGCTCCAGTCTCTTGGCGTGGACATCAGTTCTGCTTGACCATTCTGTCCCTGTCGGGCGTGTATGTAGGGAGAGGGAAGTGTGTGTGGGGGTCTGTTTCCCAGTTTGGTGTCCCCTCTTCTCCAGGTATCTTCTCTGTCTCAGGGAGGTGGGCATTTCTCTCTGCTTGCCAGGAGGGTGGGAGAGGAGTTTTCTCTCTCCTCTTCCTGGGGGGAGCAGGGTGTCCCAAGAACTCCTGGTCAGCTTCCTGTCCATCTCTGGCCCGACCCCAGTGCAGGGCTCCTGATTCTCCTCAGCCTGACGTTCTTCACAATCAACTGTCACAGGCTGCGTCCGAAGCCCATAGTATCCTACACGGTGACTTTCTACCTGTGCTGGGGCGCCTGCGCCTTGATGCTGTGGGCGGGTGAGGGCGGGGCCTCGGAGAAGGGAGGGAGCACGTGGAGGG
>NW_006399958.1:1524262-1528738 GCF_000299155.1 Elephantulus edwardii
GGAGGGCGGGGGTATGGGGCGGGGCCTAAGAAGAGTAGGGCAGGGCTTCAGGCAGAAGGGAGGGAGCATGTGGAGGGCGGGGCCTATTGAGGGCGGGGCCTAGGAATGGCGGATCCTCCAGGTGAACTGCTGGCAGTTCCTTGTAGAAGAGGGAAGAAACCCTGGAGGCAAATGCATAACATGTCAGACTGCTAACCCAAAGGTTGTCAGTTCAGGACCACCAGTAGTTCTTGAAGAAAGACCAAAGTCTTTCTGAAGATTTTAGCAAAGGTTTACAGCCTCAAAATCCAATGGAGAGTCACCCTGAGTGGGAATGGGTTTGGTAGGAGACAGGGTCTTATGAGGTAAAGATGAGTTTTCAGGCGGGGGGGTGGGGGTGGGGCCTCACAGGGGAGCAGGAAGGGCCTGGAGTTAGAGGAGGACTGTGGGGGCATGTGGACCATGGGCAGGGCTGGGGGCTACGTTCCCCTCACTTAGGTTGGATGGAAATGGGCAGAGGGCAGGTAGATCAAGGGAGGTGGAGAGCTGGTGGGGCTGGGAGTCTAGAGCCCCCCCTCCCCTGCAGGCACCTTGTCCTACATGAACCACTTGGGGATGTGGGCAGAGGGAAGCCCACCAAGGAGTGGCAGATGAGCTCCCGCCGCAGGGCTTCGAGGTGCACCGATGTGGTCTCCCAGACATCTCTGAACCTGGTCAGTGCAGCCAGCATGCACAGGGGACCCCAAAAGGTCTCTTCGAATGTGTGAGCTCTGCAGAAGAACCCTGACTGGTCCGGGGCCAGGTGATGGACCACACCCCCTTCAGCGCATTCACACCTTGATCCTTAGTGAATTAGGGCCCGGCGCTGCCTTTGAGACCCCGCTCCCTATAACCTGGACAGTCTGCCCTGGAGACGTTGTCCTGCTTACTGCATCGTCTCCCAGCTTCCACCCCGGGAGGCCTCCTGAGCCCATCACTCCCATGGTCCTTCAACCTGAGGTCCTTCCACGTGGGTGCACCCCTGGTCTTACAGATCTGGCTCCCCATGCACACAGTGTGGGCTCTGCCAGGTGGACTGAACCCTGCTTGCCCTTGGTAGACCAAGTCTGCAGGGCCGGCCACCCCCGTGTGGGAGGCAAGCGTCACTCTTAACTCCTCTGCCCACAATTAAATGTGGGTGCCAACCAATCTCAGCCTTCTGACTCTCTGTCGCCCTCCTTCCTCTCAGGTCAGGGTTGGGTGAACCACTCAGGGTGCCTGCTGGGCCCCTTTGCCTCCACCTCCATCTGGCCAGCACCCTCCTCCTCCGCCCTGCCCTGACTGCACACAGGTGGGCGACCTAGGGTGGGGTGGGGGCTCCCAGGGCCCCCACATCAATAAAGGCTACTGACACCAGACGCTGCTGTGCATTCAATTTTATTGGGGTTCAAGTGAGGTGTGGCATTCAGGGGTTGGCTGCCATGGTGTCCCTGATCCAGTCGTTGTAGGCGTAGACTCTGGTGAAGACAGCTGGCATATATCTGGCGGCACATGGGCTGGAGCCCCATGACGTAATACCTTGGAGCATGCCGTCACAGAGCAGGGGGCCACCTGAGTCACCCTAGGGTCACAAGGGAAAGGTGAGGGGGACTTGCCGCTCACAGACCTCCCATTACCCAACTCCAGGGAATGGAGAGTGTCAGAGATTCCAATGCGGGGGACAGGGCCTAGAGTCCTGTCCAGTGGGGATGGTGACATTTTAGTGTCCAGTTTCTGCCCAGGGGCAGGGCCTGGGACATCAGTCCCTTCAGACAGGTTGTGGAAGGATAGGCAGGATCCATTCACATGACCCCTCTGAAGTTCAGGTGCACCTCTCCCAGGAAGGTTTCCAAGGTAAGACATCCCACCCTCAGAGCCCTGAGCTGCCTAGGGGAGGAGCAGTCAGTCAGATCTGACAGCAGATGGGCCCACTGGGCTCAGGGAGGGGGGGAGACTGAAGGCCGGAGACTAGAAAAGATGGGGCAGAGGGAGGACCCAGGTGGGTATAAGCCCAGGTGGGGGCACTGTGGGGGAGAAGAGGAGCTGGTCAGAGGTTTACGGGGCAGGATGGATCAGGACTGATGCTGTGGTCCAGTGATTAGGGGATGGGCTTCCTGGGGTGGAGGAGGGGGTGGTTATGGTGAAGGTCGCGGGGCTCAACTGGGATGTTGTCACTGGAGTGAGTGTGTGTGTGTGTGTGTAAGTGGGGCTGCAGATGTGTGTGTGTGTGTAATGCAGTGTGGATGTCTCCTTGGAGGGGCTCAGCTGTCATTCAGGACAGTAAACTCTCGGCTGCTCTCTGCCTCTCTCCGCTTTCACATGGTCAGCGTGACCTGTGGACTCCCTGTCAAATGTAAGGGGGCTCTCCCCCTCCCCTCCTTCGCGCTTCCCCCTCCTCCAGGCCTCCTCACCGCCCCCCTTTCACTGTCTCTGGGTCTCCCTCCCTGCAGGCTGTTTTCCCCACACAACCGCCAGAGGGAGCTGCTGACACCCGAGTCAGATCAAGAGCAGAGTCCCCACTGTGGCCTGGGAGGGTCTGCAGGGTCCTTCTCCACGTCCTCCCCTGGCCTGTCCCACCTCAGCCACCCCTGGTCCTCTCCACCGTGGGGCCGCTGCACAGCTGGTCCCTCAGTTCTTCCTGTCCATTTCCACACAGCTCACCTTCCCCTGCTCTGCGTATTTACTCCATCTCTTCCTGACCAGCTCGTTTATCACCGCCCCACCCCCCAGCTCTCCTGGTGAACACAGTCCTGTATGCGGCTACGTCTGTCCCCACCCCCACACTCATCCGTAAGTGGGGAACTTGTTTACTGCTGTCCTTCCAGGGTCTGCAGTCGTGCCAGGCACTTAGTAGGTGCTCAGTAAAGACGTGGTGAGGAGAGGAACGGTCAGCCTGTGACGTGTGGAGGGGTGAGACTCAGGTGGGACCTAGAGGGGTGTGGGTCTGGAAGGGGGAGCACAGGGGAGGGAGTGGAGGCACCCAGCAAGCAGTGGACACAGACGGCAGCTCAGTTTGGGGGTCCTAAGCTGCTCTCTGGGTGCCCTCCTGCCCCCCACATCTCCCAGTGGGGTCGAGGGGGACAGGCGACTCACCACACATGTGTCTTTTCCTCGGGGAGCCTTGGCGCACAGCATGCTGTCCGCTATCAAGTGGGCGTAGGCCTCAGCGCACACCTCATTGGACTTGACTTCGAGATTCAAACACTGCAGTTCATCTGGGTACATCGCTGCAGGCCAGGGAGGAACGGGCTTGTGTCTCCACTCACATGCGCACGTAAACCCCCTCTTCCCTCAGCCCTGGCTGTCTCAGCCGCCTCCTCCCACACAGGAGGTCCCGGACTTACTCCCGTTGGGGTCCAGGCTGCCCCAGCCCGAGGCGATGCAGACGCTGCCCTCCTCGGGCGGCTTGGTGGGCAGTTCCAGCACCTGCACCGTGTCTGTGAGCTGCACGGGCTCCTTCAGGCGGAGCAGCATGATGTCATCGCTGTAGTCGTACTGGTCCTCGTTAAAGGGGTTCTTCATGTGGCTGACGTTGTACTGGGGGTGCTGGATGTCCAGGCTGACCTGGGCGTACTGGGTTGTTTCGTCAGGTTCTTCTAGGTTTTTGAGGCCCAGCCAGATCTGGTACAGGCTGGAGACAGAGATGAAGGCAATGAAGGAGACAGAGGAGGAAGGTGGAAGCAGGACAGGAAGTATGGGGTAGGGAAGAGAGAAACAGGGGTGTGGAGGAGCGAGTGGACAAAGAAAGAGGAGAAGCAGTGACAGAGAAAGCGAGAGGACAGATATGTAAAGAAAGAAATGGAGAGAAAAAGAGGGTAAGAGGCAAGGCAGAAAGGGGAAAGAAGAGTGTGAGACATGACCAGTGAACAGACGTGGTCAGAAATGTATGCAGAAAGCATAAGGAAAACAGAAAACAGAAGGGGAGGACTACAACAGAATGGGAAAGGGGCAGATAAAGTAAAAAGAAACCAAGAAATAGAGACAGAGAGGATGGGAAATGGTGAGGGAAGGAGAAAGTCAGGGAGGCAGGCTGGTTTTATTGACCCTTAACAACAACAACAACAACAACTTTCAAAAAATCTGCTCCTGGTCTTGTTAATGGTTTCAATTGCTTTTCTGTTTCCTACCTCATTGATTTCAGCTCTTGTTCCTATAATTTCCTTTTTTTTTCCTAGAGTATATAGGGTTAGATTGTTGTTCTTTTTCTATTTGATGGAGGTATTGAGTTAGATCATTTATTTTACCTCTTTCTTCCTTTCTTATATGTTTGTCCATTCCTATGAACTGCCCCTTGAGGGCTGCTTTAGGTGCATCTCTGAACCGGAGGTTTAAATATGTTGTATTTTCATTATCATTTTTTAGAGGAATTTTTTCATTTCATCTTTTATTTCTTCTATAACCCAATTGTATTCAACCAGGGTGGTATTTAACTTCTATATGGGTGGTTTTAGAAGCTTTATTCTCTGTCATTAATTTCTA
>NW_006399958.1:1529399-1552769 GCF_000299155.1 Elephantulus edwardii
GAGGGGCAGGACAGAGGTGGGAGGGGCAGGTGGAGGAGGTGGGGCCCTGCCTGAGAGCAGCTCAGCTGCAGTTGGGACAGTTGTGCTCTGCAGCACGTGGGGCCTGGCCTGCAGCCCAAGGTCTAGGTCCCCCCTTTCCTCTCCAGCCACGCTCCCCTCCTCCTACCTGGCCCCAGCTCACACGAGCCCTCCCTCGTGTCTCCCCACAGTAGGATTGTCCTGGAGCGTAGAGCTGGGGGCAGAGGGACATGAGAGCCTCCCCCCACTCACCCACAGGTTCTGGGCTAATCGTCCTCTCTAAGGTCCATCTAAGGCCACCCTGAGGGTTATGTGTTCAGAAGTGATGAGGAAGGGAGAGAGAGAGACAGAGATGGGGGTGGCGAGATCCCGAGATGGACAGATAATGAAAAAGACAGACAAGGGGAGAGAGAAGAGAGAGGGAGCTGGAGACCAAAACATGGTCACACACAGAGAGACTTAGGCAGTGACAGAGACATGGAGGAGAGACCGGAGAGGACTGGTCTGGAGCAGTCACACTCAATTCTGTGTCTCTCACGGTGATGGGGACCCCCACCCCCATTCCTCTACTGCTCAGCAGCATCCCAGAGCAGCGCCTGCTCATTCCAGGAGCCCAGGCTGTTCCCATGCCCAGCCCCCTCTGCCTCTACTCACTCGCTTTTGCAGTGGGCAGCTGTGAGCACCCACTTGGGGTCTATCAGGACGCCCCCACACTCATGCTTGTTGTAACTGTACAGAGACACCTGCCAGGGATGTTGGTTCTTGCACGGCCAGCCTCCGATGATCCTGGACTGGATAGGGTTGGCACCTGTGGGGAGGGTGCTGGGTCAGGCCAGGCGGGCTCAGGAGAGGAAAGCTATGCTGTTGAGATTGGAAGGGGACCTCAAGGGTGAGGACTAGAGCTGGACGTGGGCAGGGCGGGTTGAGAGGCCAATGATTCAGTGCACTGAGAGAATGCACTGAGATGCCCACGCGGGAAGGAGTGCAGCTTGGTGACGTGCCAGACTGGGAAGAAGCAAGGTGGTCTGGTAGCATCTGGGGAGTTTTTCAGGAGTCACGGGATCAAGATTTGGGGACCAGATGTCAGGAATTAGGCTTCCTGACATCTGACATGCCATGGAGAGCTGACAGCTGGGTGGAAAGACCTTATGGTCTGAAAGCAGAGCCGAGCCCAGGTTTCTGGGGGGCTGGGGGGAGCTCACAGTGGTAGGTGGAGCTGGCGGTGGGCAGGGGGTTAGCAGTTCTGGAGTCTCAGAATGGGACAAGATGGAGTGGTTTCCGAGACAGGAGGGGGTTCCAGGGACAAGAATCCAGGAACAAGATCTCCAGCAGAGAAGATGGGAGCTGAGAGAGGAAGGATGGGCAGGTTTATGGGGTCCCAGGCTGAGGAAACAAAATCCCTGTGGGCTATTGGGGTTCTAATTAGAACGCAGATTCCGAGAGTTATGGCCAGAATGAGCAGCACAATTTGGGAGTCACTTCGGAATCCCTGGAGAGGGGAGAGCTCGGAAACTTGAGTCTAGGTCAAAGGACAAGAACATTTAGGATTAAGTAGTAGGAAAAGGATCCTGGAGGTTTCGGGGTCCTATGCTAAGAAGCTGGGCCGCAATCCCAAAGGCACGCGCTTCAAATCCACCAGCTGCTCTGCTGGAGAAGGGCCGGCAGTCTCCTCCCAAGCGGTTAACTTGTTTGTGAAAATCCGCCGGATCAGCTGTGGGTTGGTTCCAACTCGATGGCACACAACAACATGACCCCAGAATGGAATTCTAAGAGGAAGAAAGGCCCCTCAAGGACAGAGCTGGGGTCAAGCCCTGGAGGAGATAAGGCAGAATCAAGAGATGGTGGTTCTGACATGGGCTGAGGGAGGGGGACTCTTTCTGGAGGAGAAAGGGGTGGTGGTGCGAAGGGAGGGAATATGGGTTCTCTTGTGGTGGGAGATGGAGGGAAAGGCTGTCAGGAGAGAGGAGGGAACCTGTTATGTATGTGCAGGTTCCTGGAATCACATATTTCACCTTGAAGGTATGAGGAGCTTGGGACTCAAAAGCAAGAAAAGAAACTTTCAGATAGGATTAAAGCTGAGGGGAGGCTGGGATGTCCATAAATAAGAGGATTTTATTGGGGGATTGTGAGAGGCGAGGAAGAAGGTGTTGGATGGAGGGGGGTCTGAGGTGGAAAAGGAGGGGGAGTTTGCAGAACCCTATACAAAGATGGAAACCCATATGGAGTCACAGGCCAGATACTCTGGGAAGAATCAGAGTTGTTTAGTGGAATTTGAGAATCCTGGGAATCAGAATGTAGGGAGTCTGGATAGGCAACACCATTGAGAGCTGACAACTGGTTGAGGAACATCAGGGGTTCATGTGGGATTTGGGGAATCAGGAGCAAGACCACTGAGCCACAGATCTAGGGGGCAAGAGAGGATAATTAGGGTGTCAGGCACAGGTGGGGGGGTTGGGGGAGCCTTGGCAAAGTTGGAGCCTCCAGAGAGACAATGTGAGGCTTCACCACGTGGTCAGGGAGCTGTCTGGAGAAGAGAGTGCGTTTAGGGGTTCCTGGGAGGGAGAAGGGACCCAATGTGGGATTGGGAACTGGGAGGAGGGGCTGGGTGAGAGGAAAGGAGCTGGCGTGTGGGTCTGTGTGGACTGTGGGCTGGAGGGATGGGGCTGGGGTGCTGGGTGGGAAAGAATGGGGAGCCACACAAGTGTCAAGGCCCGCTCACCCTACCCACCCTCACATGCACCCCGTCTCACCAGTGTCCCCCAGGGACAGGGCAAGGCCCAGAGCCAGGAACCACATGGTGACAGAAGTGTCCAGGACCAGGTAGCAGGTGAGCTGGGAGCCTCCCTCGGCAGCCTTTAAAAGTCCTCATCCCCTAGGGCCCCACCCCTTCCCTGCTGGCACCAGCTGCTTCCTAGGCCCTGCCCAGGCTTCTGGGGCCTGGACACCCCCCTCCTGACCCCCAGGGCTGTGCAAGGGGCGGGAGAACTAGCACCTGTTGTCCTGAGGGACCTGGATCCCTTGGAGACATTCCCAGGGCTGAGACCGGACCAGGCAGGGCCTGTCGCTCCTGGGGAAAGAGCCACTGAGGAGGGGCTGAGGTGGGGACGGAGATGGACTGGAAGGTCACTGATCTCCAAGTACAAAATTTCTAAACTTCATGAAGACTTAGCTCCCCAAGTCCCAGTGCACCCTCAGAATGCCAGCAGGGGGACTGAGACTGACCACTGCACCACCCAAAGCCGTAATGGCAGCACCTCAGCCTCCAATCGAACCCCCACACCCACCTTAGCTATTAGAAGACTCCAATTCCAACACCACAGCCTGGGTCCCCAAGTATGTCATTCCGCTTGTATTGCATCTTGAGATACGAGTTACCCACATCCAAATTCTCCTAGATCCAGCAATGTACATACATTTCCAGGGCTCCCCTAGAATTTGCCTCTCCTCCAACCACAATGTGAGGGTCCCAGTGATTCCCCACTTACTGCTCCCTGGATCTGGGCGCTCAAACCACTGTCCTGCAAAGCCCCAAACCCCACGATTTCCTCAAACCCCTGCCCTCCTTGATCAAGAGTATTGTCAATGTCAGAGCCAAATTCACGTATTTCAACCTTCAGTGACCTTGAGAATCATTCTGAGGTTTGTGACGAGAACTAGGAACTAGATCTCTGTGGCCCTCTCAGTGGTGCCCGGCACATTGTCTTGACAAAGTCAAATCCCAGCAGCTCATCCGGACTCGGACCCGGGCTCTGCTGTGTCAGAAGGTGGTAAAATCTTTCCTCTTCTCTGACTGAGAAAGGAAGAATGTTTGCTCTTAGTGTTGCGCTGTTAACTGACGGGTTGGCCGTTCAAACCCACCAGTCACTCCTCCTGAGGAAAAGATGGGCCATCTGCAGAGCTGGAACTGACCCACAGCTGAGACTCCAGTGGGTTTTCAGAGGCACAGGAGATTGCCCACTTTCTCCCACAGAGCAGCTGGTGGAGTCGAACAGCGTACCTTTGTATTTCCAGCACAGTTCTTCACCACAAAGCTATCAGAGCTACCTGTGGAGCCTTGGAAACCCGCTAGGCAGGTCTGCCCTGCATTGGGGGATCGCGGTGGCATCAGCAGACGACGGCCCTGGGTGAGAGTTGTTCGCCATTACTATTATTAATCTGACGTCATGGTTACACACTCCACTGCCACCAAAAGGTTGGCTGTTGGAAGCTGCTCAACAACTTCATACCAAGATGAGTCTAGAGAACTGTGTGGCTCTGCTGTCACGTGTGTGTGTTGTGGGTCAGACTACTGGCATGTGACATCAGTTCGTGTAGCTCCAAAGCTTGAGGAAAATGGTGTAATGGTTGGTAAGCCAGTGAGTGCATGGTCCGCTCCGTGGGTCTCAGTGCCTTCTGATCAATTCACACAAAAGACTTCCTTTAATCTCCAAGACAACCCCATGAGGTAGCCATCATCTTAATGCCCATTTTAGAGGTGGGATGATCAACGTTGAGTGTTACTGGGTCGTAGCTATTGAAGACCATGCAGGTGGTAATGTGCTCAATGGACAGCGCTCTTGTTCAAGCCCATTCTACTCACCGTGCAGTCAGGGCAGTGGCTGAATAGGGCAGGGTGGCTCTGGGCACCCTAGATGACTCTTCCCCACCCAGGCTCTGCACCCCATTTCTCTCCACCCGGAAGAAAGTTATAGAAACTTATGCACAGAAACTTGGATCAGACTCTTGGTTATCTTGGTGTTTAAGGCGCGACCTTGAGTACCAGTCTGGCCTTGGAAGGGACAAATCCTTGGCTAACTCTGAGTCTTGGATGGAGTCTGGTGGGATGGCCTGGTTCTGTCCCAGGGAAGACAGTGGGGCCCCTGCTCTGTCGAGGTCAAGGCAGGAGGCGGAGCAGTCAGTTCCTTCCCATGGTTTCTCTGATCCAGTCCATGTATGAGCAGACTTTGGTATAGATGCCAGGCTTGGTCGTGGTTTCATAGGGCTCATCACCCCAAGACACAATGCCTTGCAGGACTCCCCCCACAGACCAGAGGTCCTCCAGAGTCACCCTGTGGGGAGAAATGGGAGGTCTCAGCTTGAGGGGATCATCCTCATATCAACCCCACTCATGAGTTCAAACCCCAGTTTAACGCAGATCAGCCCAATGACCTCACCCCACTCAACCCAAACTCAACTAGTCAGTTCAATCCAACTTAACTGAAGTCAATTTAACGCAACTCCACACAGCCACTTGATCAAATTCATGGGACGTAATTCTAACCCCGTGCCATGCAACCTCAACCCAACTTAACTCATCCCTAACATCTTCCCAGTTCAACATCCAGCCAAACCCCCCACCAACTTTGTATCCTGTTCCACCCAACACCTATCTCCTGGTCTTCCAACTAAACTACCCCTCTCCCTAATTCAATGCACGCCAAACATCCTTACTCCCAACCTTAACTCTTGACATCTCAACATCCCAAGTGACAGACCAAACTCAACCCCAACACTATAAACTCTCCATTCTAACTACTCTTCCAATTTCATTCCTAAATCTACTCCCAGCAAATCGAACACCATCCAACCCCCCCAACCTTCTCCCACCCTTCTTCCCACCCCCAGTGGACCCCTCTGGGCTCTGACCTCGCAAGAGTCGGTGTCCCCGCCCTTCACACCAGCACACTCCACTGTGTTAAGCAGATGGCCTGGGTAGTCTTGTTACAAGAGTCAGTTGGCACGATGCAGCGTGTCTGGGACATTCACTTCTGCATGCATGCCCTCACACCCTCCACCTTGACACCCTGGAGAGCAGGGCTCCCCAAGCGTGGTCATCGGCCCCTCACGTGCACCTTGTGATGTGGGGCCTCCCCTTGGTACCTGGATCAGCACTGGACCCAGGCCCTAGCCGGACACCAACGCAGGCCTCGCCTGGGTGTGGGCAGCACGAAGATAACACCACGGGGGTGCAACCTGCCTGGTGATGTGCGCTGGCCTCGCCATCTTCAACAGCATAACGTCATCCCTGTGGCTAAGGAGCTCAAGGTCTGGATGCAAGAAAACCCCGGAGGCGAGGTGGAGCTGTTCCGGACCAGGTGCACGTGTATGAGCTCCTCACTCTGCGCAGGCGCTTGGTATCCGCGAGGGGAGCGAGAGGTCTTCAGGGCCATCGCGCTTGCGCAGACTGTGCTCACCCAGGCGCATGTGTAGGGCGCTCCACTCTGTGCACAGGCGCGTGGTATCCTCGAGGGGAGCGAGAGGCCGACAGCCCCGTCTCAGGGTGGCCCCCTGAGCGCCCCAGAACCCTCGGCAAGTGTGAGATTCCATTATCCTCTCCTAAAGCCCTGGAGCCGAGGGTTCCCCCACCCCCACGTCTGCAATACCGTCTCCAGGCTCTCAACCCTTTTTACTTCGAATCCCTCATTCTCAGGCCACTAGACATGTCAGAACCTCCGGAGGAAGGGACCTCACTACTCCTCCCCTTTCGCTCAGAACGCTAAAAGCCCCTTCTTTCCCAGGCCTCTTATTTTTTCAGAACTCGGGAGAGTGGGCTCCTCCCACTTCAGACCCAGCAGTCTTGACTCCAGTGTCCATGTCTGGAAGCTCCTAGAGTCCGGACCTCCAGCTGCTCCCTCTCAAAACCCCGAGATCTGTTTCCATATCAGGTTTTTCAGTAGGCCGCAGACAGCACCCACTGAGAGGAGATGAGGGAAGCCCCGCTGCTGAACGCCCTTTCTCAAAACAGGGGCGCTTGCCACGGCTGGGAGTTGGGCGCACACCTTTCAGGGCCTTTTCGTCATCCTGGGCCCCTGGGAGAAAAAGCAGAGGGTCCTGGAGACGTGGGCCTTGTTTTTTTTTCTTTTTTTCTATAATTATATTTTATTAATTTTCATAAACATTTACAGAGATTTTGGGTTTCCACTCATTCATTGTTGCACTATTCTCTCTACCCTCCTCCCAGTTTGTTCTTGTCCAAATGCCACAGTGCTTGTCAAAGCCAGTTCTGATTAATCTCCTTTGTCGGTGTGTCCTTTGCCATTCCCTATCACTCCTCCCTGAGAGAGACTTCACCCTGAGTCATAAGGAAAAGGGGACGGCGTATTCTCTTAGCTACTTCCTGCTGAAAAGGGACGCTGTGAGTTTCAGGGTGAAGATCTTCTCTCACTACTCTAAAGGGCCCCTTTGGCAGTAGGAAACACATAGACTATTATGGAGATTGATTTTGGAATTTAGATGCACTCTTATTGATTGTGCTTGGCCGTACATGTTCATATCCTTGAAGATGTATCATGGGGGTGTTGCAACCTAGAAGACACAAATTTGACTAACAAGTTATAACTACATGAGTCCAAAAATTATGGAAAAGTAAAAGAAAAGATTCTTTCATTGTTTTACAAACCCTCCCCCAGGTCCCCTCCACCATGTAGCCCTCGCTCTAGTCTCCCTCTTTCTACATATTCTTGACCTGCGCCTTCTGTAAATTTCTCCAGAGTCCTCGCCCCACCCCCACCCCCAGGACCATCCTCTTAACTTTTACAGCTGCTTCCTATTGTCTCCAGAACTATATCCCCTATTCCCCAACTTCATTTTCTATGGGACCTTGGAGGAGAGAGGGAGAGGGATAGTCCAAAGTCAAGATGCCCTCTGTGACTCGAGGTGGAAAGATGACACTGGGAACAGGTCCAGACAGGTGATTAATTGCCATCAGTCACTCAAGGTCTGGTGACAAATGTCAAATGACAAGACCTGTCACAAATATCAAAGAAATTGAGTCACTCGATATCCATGACATGTGGTCTTGGCCCTGGATTCTGGACATCTCACCCAAACTCAGTGAGTTCTACAAGGGCATAGATGTAGCCCACAAGGTCGTGGGCATTCATGCACACACATCGCCATTTACACAGATGCAGACAACGCACTCTAAGGTGAGTAAATTTGCAGGCATTTGAGCTGCATCTTCAAGAATCACTACTTGGTATCATCTCACCCCAGTAAGAAATGGTGCAACCACTATGGAAGGCGGTATGGCGCTTTTTCAGAAAGTTGCAAATAGAAATACCATTTGACTCAGCAATTCCACTACTGGGAATAGACTCCAAAGAAACCATAACTGCCACCCAAGCAGATATATGCACACCCATGTTTATTGCGCCTTTGTTCACAATAGCAAAGAATTGGAAACAACCCAAGTGCCCATCAACAAACGAATGGATAGAGAACCTTTGGTATAGTCACACAATGGAATACTACACTGCATTGAAAAACAAGGAACTCATGAAATATTATTAAAAATGGGTGCCCCGGAGGACATTATGCTGAGTGAAGTATCTACAGTCACAAAAAGACAAATATGGCATAGTGCCACTGTTATAAAAGAGGACTGACATAGGGGTTGGGGGGAGATTGAGAAAGAGGAGATAATGTGTACTGCATTGAAACAGATGAGGGAGAGAACTGTTTAAAAGGGATATATGATTAGATATTATTGTCATTACAGGAGTCCAGAACAAAGGTAGCATAGTGGAGTGGAACTGGAGGGAGGGATTGAATAACAATGAAAGTTTTTCTTTTACTTTTCAAAAAGAAAAGCGAGTTGCGGGGAGGGGTGGGCAAGGAGAAAAGTGCAACAATGAGTGAATGGAAATCCAAAGTCTCTGTAAACTTTCATTAAAATAAAATTTAAAAAAAGAAGAATCACTACAGAGATGTTCATAGGTGTGTGAATATAGATGTTGAAGTTATGTTGCTTGATGCCCACGAGTTCTCTACAAATCACTGTGGCCCTGTGAACACGGGAACTTTGTCCTGCCCTGAGCCGTCACCATGTCCCTGCCATCCTCAAGACTACTGTCACCCTCACTATGTAGATTCATCTTGTTCAGGGTCTTGTTTCACTGACCCTGTTCCTGTTCCTTTCCCAGCATGATGTCTTTTTCCAAGGATTGGCCCATTCTGACAACATGCCCAAAGTATATGAGCTGTCCTTGTCTGTAAGCAACACTCTGGTTGTTGTTCTTTCTCCAAGACACAGTTGTTTGTTCTTGGTGTGTGTTTTTTAAATATTATTTTATTAGTGTGTGTGTGTGTGTGTGTGTGTGTGTGTGTGCGCGCGCGCGCGTGCCGTCAAATCAGATCTGACTGGTACAGGAGGAGATTGTCCCTCCTTTCCCAGCAGAGCATCTGGTGGATTTGAACCGCGTACCTCTGGGATTGCAGTGCAGCTTCTTGCCACTAGGCCACCAGAGCTCCCCTGTTCTTGCTTTAAGATGTAGGAATCAACAATCTCAACAATCTCTCTCTCTCTCTCTCTCTCCTCTCTCCTCTCTCCTTCCCTCCTCCTCTCCTCCTCTCCTTCTCTCTTTCCGGCTCCCTCTCCCTCTCTTTTCCCCTCTCCCTCTCTCCCTCTGTCTCTCTGTTGCAAACACTTTGGGACACAGAAGCTCAGACCTGCAGTCAGTCTCCAGTGTGGGTCTGCACATCGAGAGTCACAGACACACACACTTGCACACAGAATGTGAACATACGATATGGGGTGTTAGCAGGAGTGGCATCCACTTCTGGCAACTCTCTGAAAATTTGATAAATGTTGTTTGTTGTAAAGGGGCTTCAGGCCTTTTGTTCATAGGGTCGCTAGGAGTCCTTCTCGACTTGAAAGCAATCAACAACACCGACGACAATGTAGGGACATAGAGATGAGACACAAATATAAATTTAGGGCTTCAAAGACTTGTTCACAGACGCAAGCCTATAGATCATTCAAGAATGAAACCAGCTGTGAGACTTAGAGCAAATCATGTGGCCTCTCTGTGCCTTTATTTCTTCATCGAGAACATACGGTATGGCAGAGATTAAATTAAGGAATGAATATATATCTCTCAAACCCAAACCCACTGGCACTGAGTCGATTCTAACAGCAATCCTTCACTGACAGGGTTTCTGGAACTGTTAACATAATGAAAGGAGATTGCCTGTCTTTCTCGCAAGGAGTGGCTGGTAGGTGTAATCTTTCAGTTAGCAGCTCAGTGTAATGTGATACCGAGGTTCCTCTAATAGAGAAATTGTTATGTACATGTTCGTTCTCTCTCTCTCCAACCCCCCCGCCATTGCTGGTAAGTTGGAATCTCTCTCTCTCTCATTGCTAGTAACTTGGAACCAGCTCCTAACTGACTCTCCAGTGGGTTTCTTAGGCTGTAACTTGCATGGAAGAGACGGCTCATCTTTCTCTTGAAGAGCTTTTGGTGGATTGGAACCTCCGGAGAGGTATATGTGTGGCCTTTGGGCTAGCAGCCCAATTCTCCAGAGACGAGGCCACCAGAGTTCCCCACGTAGACCTTCTTTGTGTATGTAATAGACGTTGTTGTTAGTTGCCATTGATGCTGACACCCTGTGTGACACGGTGGAGCTGTCCTACAGGTTTCTCAAGGCTGTGACCTTTCGGAAGCAGATCACCAGGCCTGTACGGGTGGGTTTGAAAGGTCAATCTGTTGGATAGCTAGTGAACACTTAACCGTTTGAGCCTTCAGGAATATAATCTATAGAGAAATGTATGTGCTATATCGACATATGTAGACACAGGTACATATTACACATTCTCTCTCTCACACACACACACTCACTCACATATACACACACTCACACCTCTCACACACACATACATACACACACACACACACACACACACACACACACACACACACACACACGTTGAGTTGGTGTTGCTCTATTGCTTCCAGCTTCCTCGCGTGACAGAGCAGAGTTGCTTCATGGGCTTTTCTAAACTGGAATCTTTATAGGAGGAGATCACCAAGTCTTTATTCCAAAGAGCCGATGGGTGGTTCAAACCACCACCTTTTCCATTATCAACCGTACCTTCTCGTTGCGCCCCCAAGAGCTGTGTCTAGTTGTACCAATATGCCATTGCTCTTGGGACGGTTCCCACTGGGTATCTAGTGTCTTCAGTTTGCAAATCAACACCTAACCTGTGCCTCCAGGGCTCCTTCTGTCATCCTAGAGTGGACAGTCTAGAAAACCCTATGGGACAGTTCTGCTCTGTCGTGGGGGGGGGGGTCACTGTAAGTCATCTCACAGCAGCTGGGCCATCAAGCCATCAAGGTCACTTGGGTTCCACACACGGGGACACCGTTCACACCAGTGAGGGGGATGTGGTCACGCAGGACCTGGCACATGCGTGCGTGCACTGAATGAGGACCCAGGATGGCTGGGGGTCACAGGATGATGACCCACTGTCCCCACAGACAGTGGCTGTAGCTCCTCAAGGTCACAGCCACGTCGTCACACTGAACAGGGTTTGCACAGCCAGGGTCAATGTTCACACTTTGTCTGCTGAGGTCAGGAGCTGGGCTGAGGGGCCTAGGCCAGGGGGTGTGGAGGAGGGACGCGGATGTGCCCGGCCTGAGGGTTTGACAAGGAAGGGGTGAGGCCTTCCTTCTGAGAAGGGTGAGGGCGCCGGCTGAGCAGCTGGCCACCGAGGCTGCACTTGGCCGGCCCGAGCCGGAGGTGGGCGGAGGCCGCCTCAGGTGGGTGCAGCGGGGCGGCAGGGGCAGGAGGACAGAGGGGACAGAGAGAGCCCGAGGGCCGCTGGCAGCCTGGGGGAGGTCCACAGGCCAGGGAGGTAGTGATGGGACTTAGTGAAAGTCAACCCCTCCCCCCCACCTTCTCAGCATCAGGTGACTGAGGGCGGTGACACTCAGGTGACTGAGTGTGGTCCCTGGAGTCCCGCTCCCAGCATGACCTCCAACCAGTGGCTGCCTCTCACTGAGCTCCAGCAGCCCCCTTCTCAGCCAGTGGTGCCCCCCTCCACCCCAGGAGATGAGGGTGCTGTTCTAGGCTTGCTCTGTTGTCCACAGTTGAACAACTCTCTGTTCCTAGTGACTCCAGGTGACACAGCAGAATGGCCCCGGAGGGTTTTGTAGTCTGCAATTTTTACGGGAAGGAGTCCTGGGTGCACAGTGGCTGAAGCACTTGGCTGCCAGCCCCAGGGTGGAAGCCACCAGCCACCAGATGCTGGAAGGATGTGGCGGCTTGCTCCTCTCAAGGTTGTTATTGTTGTTGTGTGCCACCGAGCGGGATCGGACTCGGCTGACCCTCCGGTGGGTTTTACACTATAAATGCCCCGGGCTCAGGCTTATCGGAGATGGTGAGGTTGGCACAGGGCACGGCTCGGATCTGGTGCTCACAGGGCTGCTCCGAGCTGTAGCCACCTAGGTGGCACCTAACGGCGACAGGCAGCCCAGGAGGAGGATGCCCGTCTTTCTTTCGAGGATTAGCTGATGTGTTTGAGCCACCTGTCGAGATCCCAGGCTTGTTCGCCCCTGGGCAGCCGTGTGTGTCCGCAGGGTCACTGGGAGTCAGAATAGACTCCGGCGATGAGCGTGGTGGGGTTTAAACTTCACAGGAGCACATCGTCTTGGCTTTCTGCTGTGGACCCGTCTGCTGGATTAGAACTGCCAACCTCTGAGCTAGTAGCTGAGTGCTTAATCATGGTGCCACCAGGGTGCCTTTCACCCTATTGCAGGGCAGTGCCCTGGGCTGTGCCCTGGTGACCAGAGTCAATCCTCACAGCAAACCTGTGATTGCCTCTGGGACACCTGCGTCACAGCAATGTTATGTGACTTAGGAAGTGGCAGAGGCAGGATTTGAACCGGTGGCTCTTGGCCTTTCAATACCCCCCCTAATTCTTCTTATGGGCTTTCCCGAGGGATTCCTTGATGACACAAGTAGTTAAACTTGGCTGCTAACCAAACAGCTGTGAGCTCAAAACCACCCAGTGGCCCCGGGAACAAAGCCGTGGCGATGTGCCTCCGGAAAGATTGCAGCCAGGAGTAGCCTGTCTTGTCCATCAGAACTGACTTGACAGCTGACCAGGGGCCTCCCCTGCCTTGTGCCATTTCAACCTCGTGACCCTTTTCACAGCCCTTCTCTTCTAAGAGGACACTAGGGCCCAGAGAGGTGAAGTCAAGACCTCACGATCACACAGCAAGGCAGAGCTTGAGCGCAGACCTGCGAGGCCCTGGGTCTCGCTCATGGTTACAGAGGCTCCAGGGCCAATCCAGGCTCCTGACGGCTGTGGGCAGCGAGGTGACTCAGGGGAGTGTGGGGGGAGACTGAGGAGTGGTCATCGGTGGACTCTGAGAAAGGGAGAGGTCCACCAAAGGCTCATGCATGTGGAGAGGGGACTCCCTTCTACCCCTTTGCCCACTCACAGGCAGACATGAGCACGGTGGAGAAGCCACAGGGTAGAGGAGGGCCCAGGGGACCAGGGAGGAGCTGCTCTCTGGGTGAGAGGGACAGGGAGAAGGAGAGGCTGGGACCCCTCATCTCACCAGGATTCTGCCAGGACCCCATTAGACACACACTCGCCTGCTCAGGAGACTTTGGTCAATACACCCCCAAACTCATGAGGATCCCCTATCTTTGCAAATGCAGAGACAAACCCCAGGGCTCCCCGCAGACTGTCAGACGTCAGCACCATCGTTCTGCTCCCTGGATCTGCTCTGTCCCCGAGGTCCGGTTCAGGCTACATTGCTGGGCTCACCTCCAGCCCCCCAGTCCCAGCACACCCCACCCCTCCCATGGCCACAGTACCCCCAGGATAAATCTCAGCCCCTCAGCCCCACTTTCAAGGACATGAGTGACTTCTCACTGTCCTCTTCTTTGGACCAGACAAGACACACCCCCATCTTCTGGGACACCAACCTCACCCACTGCCATCGACCCCTAGTAGCTGTGAGGGACAGAGCAGAACGGCCCCATAGCACTTCCAAGGCTGTGAATCAGGACGGATAGACCGCTTCGTCTCCTTCAGCTTGGTGCTTGGATTTGAAATGCCAATCTTTCAGTTGGCAGCTCAATGCTTGACCTACAGAGCTGGCAGGGCTTCTCTTCCTAGACAAAGCCGCAGGCACTCCCAACCCCAAATCCAAATCCAAACCCAGAACCATCAAGTCAGTTCTTACTCAGATGACTGCAGGTAATACAGAGGAGAACTCACCATACTCTTTTGGACCGTGACCCTTCTGGAAGCAGATCATGGGCCTTTTTTTTCTGGGGTACTGCTGGGTAGCTTTGAACCCCTGACCTTTTGCTCAGTAGTTGAGGCAAGCTGTGTCGCACCCTCCCCCCCCCCCCACACACACACACACAGGGACCTCCTAGTCAGAGCCAGTTCACGCATTTTCCCTTCTGCAGTTTTGCACCTCTGCTCAAGCCGGCCCTCCTCCCAGGAGTGTGGTCCCCTGCTTAGCCTGCTTCCTCTTAGATGTCTGTCTGGACCCCAACACTTGGGGGTGCTCTTGGCAGCCTCTTCCAGACTGGGACCTCCTTGAGGACTGAGCTCCCCAGCACCCCCCTCAGGTGGCCTCAGCTGAAGTCGCTCGTCCCCTCATTGGCTCAACTCCCTTTTGTCCTTTGAGGCTCAGCCTCCATCTCTTCTGGTTCTGTGACACCCCTCCTCCTGCTTTCCTTACAGGACAGAGCCCTGGAATGCTTTTATCTGGGACATCCTCTCACCCATATTCCCTCACTCAGGACTGGGCTGAGGTGGGGTCCTTGCTGTGTCCTGGCACCTTAGGGGCTGTGGGAGGTGGTCTCACCTTGAACCCGTGAGAAGTCCTGAGCTCATTCCTGACTCTGGTACAAGTGCTTCTGTCCAGCGAGTTTCCGCCCCCCATCTCAGCGTGACTCCTTCCTGTGTCTCCCGGGGTCATCTAGGACCTTACACACGGCCATTCCTGCTGCTTTTGGCACTTCATGCTCTCAGGGAGGCCACTATTCCCTCTCCAAGAGGATCCCTACCCTTGGCCCTAGACCAGAGAGGTGCGTGTCCTCTCTTCCCCCAGTTACCGAGATGAGGGGAGCCCACGTCCCCTCAAACCAGGGTGGCTTGTGTCCGCCTTGGACCAGAACACCTTGTGGCTCTCTGCCCAGCTCCCCAGTCCATCATGGCCCATGTCCTGCTCCCGAGGCCAAGGAGGTATGTGTCCCCCCAGGCCAGGTTCCCCATCCCCAAAGACCAGAATAGATGCTGTTCCCCAGTCCCAGAATGAAACTCAGATTCTAACTCTATGCCTTCACCAGGCCAGGGCAGGTTCATGTCCTCCCCCAAGACTAGGGTGACCCATGTCCTTCAAACTAGAGAGACTCGTGTCCCCCATCCAGGCCAGTGCTATCCATGTGCCCCCACAATGAGGTGGGCTGTGTTCCCCAAACCAGGCCATCATGTGTGTCTCCTCAACACAAGGACGGGGCCCATCTTCCTCGGACCGTACCCCATCTCTGTTGAAGATCTTACCTTCCTCGGTGCCTTCTCCAGGAGCATCGGAAATAGCATGGACGCCAAGTGAAAGGGGACTGCACCCACATGCCTGAATGTATAAGCTCCCAGCCCCACCTGGCTCTGGGGTGGGGTGTATGTGTGCAGGTGACAGAAAGACTGGCCTAATGGCCAAGACACCGTGGTGGCTACTGGGGCAGGGGCCCAGCCTTAATAGGCATTTATGAGGTTGGGGATTTTGTCTGAATCTATGAGGAGGGGATTTCCTGGTAGGGGACAGTCCCTCATAAAGGAGGGAATAGCAGGGCAGAGCAGAGAATTAGAGTTGGTCAAAACACCAGCAGCCTGGAGCCTGACATTTACAATCTTGAACTTGGGGTATGGTGTGTCAGAATTGGATTCTAAAATCAAGCTGCTTGGGACTGGAGTATGGGGTCTGGATCTTGATTTCTGAATTCAGGAGCTTAGATTTTGGCATTCATGACTTGAAGCCTGGAGTGTTGATTGTGGAGCCTGAGTTCTAGAGTCTAAGGACTTGAATGTGGATCCTGGATCTTTGAGTTCAGAGTTGGGGTTAGGAAACTGGCATCTAGTGTTTTGGAATAGGGATCTTGAGATCTTTGGATTGTGACATCCCAAATCTTCACACCTCGTGTGTGAAGCTTGGGACGTGGAATTCTGAATGATAGGTTGTGAGTTTTGAGACTGGATTCTAAAGTCTGGATCTAGGCTCTGAGCTCTCGGTGAAGTGTGAAGTCTAGAGTTATAAATCTGCAGTGAGAAAGAGACGAGCGTGGGGAACTGAGATCTGCCTTACATGGTTCTGAGGTTGAGAGTCTCAAGTCTAGAATATAAACCTGGAGTCTGAATTCCGTCCTAGACCTTGTAAGCTTGGGTGTGGATTCTAGGACATTTGAAATCTGGATTCGGCATCCCAGAGGTTGTACAGATAGATCATCAATGAGCCAAAAGCTTTGGGAATTTGAGACCTGGTTCTCATGTCTCAAAACCAGAGAGGTTTCTGAGAAATTGTTCAGCCTCCATCCTGGCTTGTCTAACAAACGAGAGAGAGAGAACAAGAGGAACTTATTTCAATTCACAAAAAAGAAGGGTGGAGTTTTGTCATTAACAGGATTCCTCTTCATGTTTGGAAAGCCGTTCGTTCTCTTTCTAAGAACAGGTTGTATGACAAGGACCAACTGTTTTAGAGGTTAGTGTCTAGGGGCCCTTAATCCTCAATTTCACCAGATATTTGGAGGGAAGAGGGATGGCACCTGAGCTTCCAGGTGTCTGTCAAGAATTCTAGACCCACAGAATCTCAGCGATTCTAGAATGCCAGGTTCATAATCACCAGAGGATTACAGACTCAAAATTTCTAGAATATCCTAAAGTGATGAACTCTAGAGAATTCTATTACTCTGAGGCTTCAAATATTTTGGAATGGAAAATGTAAAAGACAGTCACATTTTCAGGCGTTCTAGAACCAATCTCCAGGTATTCTGGAACCCTCACCAGACAGACACTTTAGGACCTCAGATCTTAGAGACAGACATTCTAGAAGCCAAGACCGTCAGCCATTCGGAGTCTCGGGCTAGAAGACCCTCTAGAACTTCTTGTCTCTGCAGAAACTCATGCTTTGTTTTGGTGTTTTTAATAATATTTTATTGTTTTGGATGGTTGACACAGCAATTTAGGTTTCCATTCAATTTCTACACATTGTCCAGTTACAGTCTTCACATTTTGCAAACATTTCTGTTATATTTGTTTCTGTTAATGTTTTTTAACCTTCTCCCCTTGTACTCTTTAAATTGCTGACCTTTCTCTGTTTACCTTCCACATTTTATGTCCCCTTCCCACATTTATATACTTGTCTGCCCAGCCTCCAGAGGGCAGGGAGGTGGAAACTGTCTCCTACAACAGTGTGGGCCTTTGGGACGGTGGCTGACTGGCAGTTCTGCTAAGTGTTAGCCATGACCTTGCCCGTGTTTCCAAAGACTTTTTGCCCTGAAGGAGTGAGCTGCAATTTACATCCCCACAAACACAGGTGAGGCTGTCTGGGCCCAAAACCTTGCTCTTTGTGCAGTGAGGACAATCACAGGACAGTTCCTTCTACTCCACTATAGTTTTCTGAATCCACCACACGGTTTTGCCTCCATCAAGCAGGAAGCTGAGCTGGGGACAGCTGACAGGACACCCCCACCCCCCACCCCACTCCCGCCAGCACGTCAAGGCAAGGCACCAAGTGAGGACAACTTCCCATCTTAGGCGCCAGCAGCCAGCTGGTGTCTCACCCTTGTAGGTGGACAGAATATCAAAGGAGAACAGAACAGCCCCAGCCTGTTCCCCTGCCTGGAATCCCAAGGCAGGTGAGGAAGAGGAGAAACAAGGATGGAGGGGCCTGAGCTCACAGAGGCCCCATGTACAGGGACCACTGCTGTGAGATGCAGCGGGGCGGGGGTGGGGACCTGCGGGAGGTGCGCGACGCTGGAGGCTGCCATCGAGAAGCCACCTGCATCCAGGTGGGCACAGGCTTGGCACTCAGGTGGCACATGGGGCTGCCGTACACCCTGCAGGTTCACCCTGTGGCCTACCAGCTCTCGGATATTGTTGATGCCGTATTTGACCACCGGCGTGTGGTCCAGGGAGAGGTCCCACACAATGACTGACACGTTCTCGGGGAGCTGAGCTGCCTGGGCAGCAGCGTCTCAGGGTGAAAGGTCCCGGAGTTCCCAACTTGCACCCACTTCTTCAGGCCTTGGTGGTAGCTGGACGCCTCCAAGCTCGGCTCTGTGTAGGGGTGCTAAGCCGGTCTGAAGAGCCACTGGGTGATGCCCAGCTTGGTGAAGGACTCCCGGAGAACGCCCGTGAGGTGGCCCAGGTGAGGCCGTGGTCAGCCACAACACACTCGGCCTGGTGGAGCTCGGCCAGGTGATCGGAGTCCAGGGTCTCGTTCTAGAACACAGAGTGGATGGAGACGTCCTTACCTGGGGTAGAGGGCTGCTTCTGGGCGAGGCGGTACAGGGTGTGGGCACTTGCTCTCTCTCTGTGTGTGTGTGTGTGTAGCAGGTTTTTTCAGGCCTTGACCAGCTTCCAGGTGTATTTGTAGCCGTGTGAGCTGCAGCCACCGTGAGCGTGAGTCCACTTGACCTCCTGGACATAATCCACTGGGGGCTGCAGAGTCTCGGCTGGACCTCATGAGAAGGTGTCATTGTGCTGCTTGCCCCCCCACCAGCCCCCGGGGCACTGCTCATGCTGGAAGAGTGCACTGAAGTTCCCGAAGGAGCTCTCCATGCAGTTACACGCGGGCATCTCGGTGAGCACCATCTCCAGAACGATCTGCAGGAACTGGGAGCGGACCTTGAACAGGGGGGTGCAGGTGGCCGCTCACAAGGAGGAGGCTGTGTGCTGAGAAATTGTAGGGCCTGAAGGGCTGGACCCACCAGGAGCCCCAGAAGATGGTCTCGGGGCTCAGCGCTGTCTCCTGCTTGGAGGTGCTGGTACTGCAAGCACTGCCCTTCCTCACGCAGCAGGTCTTCAGGACCGCTTCAGACAGGAGCTTCCTCTTCCTCAGCTCACTGTTTCTCGCCCAACTTCTCAGCCTCCCCACCCTGGAGCAGGCGGAGCGGCCTCGGCACCTCCTCCTCCACGATGTCCAGCACTCGGATCCCTCCAGGCCCATCCGCTGTGCTCTTGTCCACGCAGATCCACTTGTTGGACGTGGCCTTGCTGAAGCCCACTTTGCTGCTCGGCATTTACATGAGCTCGCTTTGTGCCAGGCCCTCCAGAGGGCTGCTGTGGAAGCCCCGGGCCTCGTGGCTGCCCTCCCGGGTAATCTCCTCGCCCTCAGTGGGAAGCTCCCAGCGCCTGGAGGACCGCAGCTCGGCCTCGATGGCCTTGCCAAACGCCTGCAGGCTCTTCACAGCGCCCACCATGGCTTGCCATTTCACAGCCCTCTGGGCCGCTAGCTCCACGCTGGCTAGTCCTCCCGCGGCCGCCTCCAGCTGCTGCAGGCACCGCTTCACCCCCGGACTCTCCACCATGGTTGCTCCCAGCACCAGAAACTCCTGTTTGATATCGTTGAACCTCATCTGAATCACAGCTGCAGCTGACCATCCACTGCTTCTGAAGCTTGGCCATATGTCACTTTCAGGCTCTCCTTGAATGATCTCATTTGACAGCACTCTAAGCGAGTTAGTATCATTTCCCTGGAGCCCGAGAGAGGTGACATTACTGGCAAGGGCGCACAACTGACAAGAGGCAGAGAAAGAGAGAAATCCAGTACCCTAATTCTTGGTCTCTTCTGCGTGAACATGGGCTGACCCCTTTCTTCTTCACCTGGAGACACCTCCCTCCTTGTTTCACGGCAGAACAAAGAACCTAGTTGGGGGTGGGGGTGGGGAGCAATGGATATGTGAAAGGAGTTGTGCTCAGAGACACAGGGTTCAAATCTACAAGCAGCTACATGGGAGAATGATGGGCAGACTCCTGCCATGTGATTTACTGCTTCTGAAACCCCACTGGGGAGTCCGCTATAAGACAGTTCTGACTTGGCAGCACATAATGACAATGACAGCAGCTAACGTGTAAGGGGCAAGCCGTGGGTGGTGAAACGGTTACTATTCCTGGACATTAATGGCAAAGTTGTCAGTTTGAGGCCACTCAGAAGTGGTGATCTACATCTACAAACACTGTTACTGAAAACCCTACAGAAAGGGAGCTCTGGTGGCCTGTGTTGCAATACTGAAGGCGTGCAGTTCGAATCCACCAGATGCTCTGCTGGAGAAGGAGGGACAGTCTCCTCCTGTACCAGCTGGATCTGATTCGATGGCACACAACAAGAAAAAACAAAACAAATCAAACCAACAAAGCATTGATATGAAAACCCTACCAAGCACAGTTCCACCCTGACGTTTATAAGATCACCCTGAGCTGATAGAAAGGTAGACGGTAACGAGGGTTTTCTGGGTGCCGGCTCTATGCTTCCTACTAATCTGTGTGGGTAAGTACTCTAAGTCCCCCGTGTCACAGAGGGGACATCGCGAGACCATACACTCAAACAGAGCCCAGGCTCTCCTGTGTGGTCATTGGGTGGGAATGTATTCCCATGACACAGTGACCTCAGACTGTTGTCTCTCGTGCCCTTAAATCCATCGTGGCCTCACGGAGACCAATCTTCTGCCCAAACGCCTCCTTTTTCTGGGATCTCCCCAAAATCAGCCAACACTGACTCAGCCCATCCTATAATCCCCTGGGAGATGGTTTTCTTTCAAACCTACACGCACTGCCCTCTTCAGTCAACCCTGAGCTTCAACCACACGTATCATCTCCTCCATCTGACCGTAAGCTCTGTCCTTGCTCACTGTTCTCCTCCATTGACCCTTCGGTCAATGCTCACCTTCATCTAACCCTGAACTCCATCCTCAACCACCATCTCTTCCATACGCCCTGGAATGCCAGCCTCACGGCGCTGCCTCCTCCACCTGACCTTCCATCTTTGTAGTCACTGCTCTGGACTCTGGACTCCTTACGCAATGTTTTTAAGCCCTTGCTTATAGAATGCTAGCTTATTTCTCTCTTCTAGACTTATTTCCCTAGGTTTGGTATCTCACTGACAGCCCAGTGTTCACCTCCTCGTGCCACTAGGTGCCTAGGTGCTGTCCTACCAGTTTTATCTCTCACAGCCCGTCCATCTCCAGTCCTGTCCCTCTGTCCTTCCCGCCCCAATAACAGGGCGTCATGCAGAGGGTGACACAATGCTTAGAACTGGTGAGCTGATGTGTAAAACCACACCTCCCTCCCCTCCACACACATGG
This sequence comes from Elephantulus edwardii, assembly GCF_000299155.1. Taxonomy (NCBI): domain Eukaryota; kingdom Metazoa; phylum Chordata; class Mammalia; order Macroscelidea; family Macroscelididae; genus Elephantulus; species Elephantulus edwardii. The sequence goes on from NW_006399958.1 coordinate 1,550,505, forward strand.
AGTTGGGGGTAGAGCGAGATAGAACTGGACCCTCCATAGCCTGAATTCTGAAGCATCTGGTTTGTGGAAGGTTGGACTGTGTTGAGTACCCTCACTCTTTTTGATTCAACAATACTTTTCAGACACATTGGTTTCTTTCTATTAATCTAGCCAGGTGGTTCTGCCGCCAAGAAAAGTTCAGTTAAAAGTAGATTACAACTTCCAGGCAGGCCCTGTGAGGGGTAATTTTGTCACTGGTAGTTTTGCATGGGAAGAATCAGGGAATCTGCCTTGGTGTGTCCTTACTAGTTGACCAAAAACCACCAGGTTAGCTAATTTAAGATAAATGTTGGGGTGCTGGGGGCATGATCGTAAGTCATATTCTAATCGCCGTATGATCACGTTGTAGAAGCCCCAGCACATATCGTACAGACCTTTCTAATCTGTGATTGGATCCCAGTTATGGTCTGTGGCTTGCCTTTGTATTTCTGCTCGTAATTACTGACGGATTCTAACTGCCAGTTCTTTTAACCGATTATGATTTTCTTTGTCTCCAGTGGTACAAATGAAAGGTACAGGTCTGAATTAGGGAGCCTCATCATGCTACTGTTTCTCTCACTCTGCAATACTTTGTCTTTGTCTTTTTAAAAGCTTAAATGAAAGGGCTTCTACAGAATGTATTTGAATGTAGAACGTCTCTTTTTACTCCTAGAACCGCACAAACAGGGATGTTTCAAGACCACAGGAGAGAGATCGACTTGACTGCTCAACATGGTTCACCTCAAAACTCACATGACTTAAACACAGTCTCCCAAAGTGGGACAGGATTTTCACAGCCAGGTGAAGTGCCCACCCGACCCCTCCTCATTGGGAACTGGTAGAAGGTCCCAGTAAAGTTGGTGGAACAGAGATTTGGTGGACAAGGTGCTTAAGGAAGGGAGAGTGAAGCTGGCCTGGGGAGCAAGGTGGAAGGCTGGGGTTAAGCTGAGTTGGAAGACAGCCTTTCACAACTCTGAGTTCTGCATGTCACTTGAGCATAAGTATTAATATATGTCACCCTCCCCCCAAGTGGGCTGTCTTGTCAAGGATGTTTGTGTGTGTGTGTGTGTGTGTGTGTGTGTGTGTGTGTGTATATATATATATCTGAGCATATTTGTTTACTATTCCAGAAAATAAAAACAGTGACTGTGAAAACAGTGTAGGCAGCATGAGGAAACTGTCATCTGATTTCCACCAACTCCACACAAGGAGAACAGTCTCCGTCCGCAACATCCGTGAGACACAGCCAGTTCCTATGAGGGCCGATGTGACCTCGCTCTGTCAATTCTAACACCAGGTGCCTCTCCCAGGGCTCTCACTGCTCAACTGCTGGGTCTGGTGATGGTTGCAATGGTCACACAGAACTCGCAAACTACACTCGTGAATATGGAGCTTAGGAGGAGAATTGTTACTGTGTGCTTTTGAGTCAGAAGCGACCCACAGCTGACCCTCCGGTGGGTTTTCAGAGGCTGTAAATCCCACAGGAGGAGATGAGTCATCTTTCTCCCATGGAGCAGCTGGTGGATTTGAACTGGGTGCCTTGGGGATTGCAGTGCAGCTTCTTACCGCTAGACCACTAGAGCTCAGATTACAAGTTCAGGTAAGGAACAGACAGGATACATTTTTTTTTAACCTTTCAGACATGTTCACTGGCTCTCTGACCTCCAGCCTTTCAGCTGTCAGTGTCACAAAGCTCTTTTAGTCCGAGCAGGGATGATGTCTGCCCCAGCCCGCCACTGAGCCTGAATGAAGAAGGCGCCCTGCTCTGGCTCTGTGGGGCAGTTCAGTTCAGCTCTGTCCCACTTTGGTCTCTGATTCTCACCACCTCGGCTGCTGCTACAGCCTGTCAGTCTCCGTCTGCTCCTGTCTCTTGAAGGAATCGTTGACCCTCAAGGACACACTCTCTATCTCTTCTTTCTTGGTGGTAACGCGATTCCTGCGTTCCACCTCACAACCAGCTCCACGTGAACCCTACAGGATGGCAAGACTGGCGAATCCCCTCATTAGCAGTCTACACACTTTGCGTGTGTGTTCCCAGCCAAAAAAAAGTGCTAGACACCTCTTTCACAACATGACCATAAGTGCTTACCCAGCCGTGACCAGGGGCGAGGATGGTGAAACACCGCCTTGTACACTTCAGGCAGGCTGTCAGGAGGGGCCAGTGTTTAGGAAAAAAAAACCCAACCCCGTTATGCTGGGAAAGGTTGTTGTTGTTATGTGCCATCGAGTTGTTTGCGACTCATAGCG
>NW_006399958.1:1553584-1555070 GCF_000299155.1 Elephantulus edwardii
GTTCATTAAAATGAATAATAACAAAAGTTAAACACAAAAAAAGAACATATATGAACTATATACGAAATAATAAAAACAGAAAGTCATTTTGAATCATCAGTCTACTACATATCTCTTCCTTAAACAGATTTATTTACTGTCTGAGATACTAATGTCTCACTTTACAGCATGGAATGTATCGTTAAGGGTAGTAAATGGACCACGTCTCTTCAGAGCACCTGCTTTACAGTCCAGGATAATAAAACTGCATTTCCCTTTAGGGCTGATAAGACGAAGTCCTCCTTTCTGAGACAGCAGATTGCTAATCTCCGGTTCCTCCGCTATAACACAGCTTCTAACCTGGTACACAGCACCCACCTGGGCAGCTCGGATCTCCCTGTAGGACTCAGGGCCCAGCGGAGCTGACATGAATCTGAAGCTCTCGCTGCCTGCTGTGTCATGACTAATACAATCTTTTCTTTCTGAGCCAGCACTTATGTTTTTCTGCCAGTACCTATGAAACTGTGGCAGGTAACTTATTTTCTCAAAAGGAGGTAATATCTCAGACCCTTCATGGCTCTCTGTAAACAGCTGGGCCCCGACACTGCACCTGAGTAGCCAGAGGCAGACCTGGGTAGGGGCTCACGGTAGGAAAGGTGGTAACTGGGGAGAAGAGAAAGCACAGGCCGGGGACACAAGGGAAGACTGATGGGTCCTTAGGGTTGGGGGTGCAGTAAAGAAAGTCTACCTCCACTTTCTCCACAGCAGTGACATATACAGGTATCCTGTGTATGTGGTCACTGAGCATGGTCTCTGGAGTCCCTGTACCCGAGTGACCTTGACAGAGTGGACATCGTAAGAAGAGCCTCAGTGAGAGAGGCTGGTTGGTATAACAGCTGCAACAGTGGACTCCGATGTACTAATGATTGTGTGCATGATGCCGGAACAGGGAACGTTTCCCTCTGCTGGTTGCGACAGTCACCTATTCACACAGGTTTAATACATACAACTCAACAGTGGGCCCAGGGAACTCTGGTGGCCTAGTGGGTAAGGAGTTGTACCGCCAATGCAAAGGCAAGCGGTTTGACTTCATCAGCTGCTCCTCTGGGGAAAACTGGGCGCCCTTCTCCAGTGTGACTTATAGCCCCTGAAAATTTGCTCGAGGTAGAGCTACAGATATATTCTTGATGGCACATAACAATAAGAAACTGGGTTCATTCATTCATCAAGGTCTTCGTTTTACAGCTGAGGAAACTTAGGCTCAGGGAGAAAGCATTTACCAGATGATGTATTGCAACTGGAAAGTCTGCTGTTAGGGACCTCTCTAAAGTATTGAAGAGCAACGACGTCAGTCTGGAGACTAAGGTGTGTCTGATACAGGCCATGGTCTTTGCTATCACTTGTTATGCATCAGAGATTTGGACAATGACTAGGGAGGACAGAAGGAGAATTGATGCCTTTGAGCTGTGGTGCTGGAGAAGAGTATTGAATGTACCCTGGACTGCCA
>NW_006399958.1:1556405-1560771 GCF_000299155.1 Elephantulus edwardii
TTTTAATCGAGGAGCTCCACCAAACACTGTCCACCATGGGTGACCATGATTACATTTGACACATCAATGTCACAGTGTTCAGCATCACAGCAACCACGAGTTACCTCTGTACAGCCAAGTGGACAGACCAAGGCTAGACCACCTAGAAGAATGTTTGACCAGAAACAATTCCTACCTCACTGCCTTAAAAGTGCAAATTCAAACTCTGCCCGAGTCGGAACTAACTAGTTTCCAAGGCTGTAAATTGCATAGGAAGAGATTGCCCAGCTTTCTTCTGGGGCAGTAGCACAATTCCCTATCATCTAGGCCACCAGACAGAGCTCCTGGCCTTGGTGAGAACCTTGGAGCGGGAGCCAGCCTGTAGCTGACACTCTAGTGGGTTTTCAGAGGCAGTAAATCCCGAGTGAGGAGACTGCCCATCTTTTTCCTGTGCAGCAGCTGATGGGTGGTGCAGCACATGACTGCGGGTGGGCAGGGCAGCTCCTTATTTTACCACAAGAGCTGCCCTAGAGTCGACTGGGGATGATGAGACTAGCTTCCTGGGGAACGAGATTCCTGGGTGTGAGGAGGAAGGGAGAGAGGAGCAGACTCTTCGGCTATGGAGTCTGTAGTTAACTGGCCTCTCTGGCCGTCGGGATCTAGTCTCTGAAAGGCTGAATCTGGTACAGATGCTTATGCTTTGGGGGATCTCTCCTCACTGGGGAATCTCTACCATGGGCACAAGGACCAGCTGTGACTCTGCAGACCAAGGGGATTCCAGCATTCTCTTGGAAAAAAAGGCAGAGCAAGAATTTTCAGAGAGAGAGAGAGAGAGAGACACAGACAGACAGACAGACAGACAGACAGACAGAGACAGGGAGGAAGAGAGAGAGAGAGGAAGAGAGAGAGGGAGAGAGAGAGAAATACAGAGAGAGAGAAATACAGAGAGAGAAAGAGAGAGAAATACAGAGAGAGAAAGAGAGAGAGAAATACAGAGAGAGAAAGTTTTAAAGAGAGAGTGTTTTCTTAAATAACTGATAAATAGTTGACATTTCTTTTTTTTTAGTTGACATTTCTAACGTGACAGCAAGAAATATAGCTAGCTAGCTATAAACAAAGGCTCTTTGAGTGCTCTCAACAATTTGTAAGAGTCTAAGAGTCTTGAGATAAAAATGTTTGAGAACATTTGTTGTCTAGGTTTGCTTGGTATCTATCTTGAGAGTGAGGAGCACAGAGCCGAGGGTGTGGAGTTTAGAATCTGGGATTCACAGAGACTTGGCTTCTGCAGTACGGGTGCTGAATCCTGGGATACACATGTAACATGCCAGGTTTGTGGTTTGACATTTTCTCTGAGTTCTGACATTTCAAGGAGTCTTGAATCTCAAGTCTGAGACCTGAAGACAGGTTTTTGTTTGTGGTGTGATTTTTATTGCCTCTGGTTGAGCATCTCTACTCCGAGTCTTGATCTCAAGAGCCACAATTTCAAGAAGCTGGAGTCTAATTATTAGAGACGTGGAATCTGCAATCTGAAAGTAGATTCCTGAGGACTGGAGGCTTGGACCTGAGCCTGGAATTACAGAATATGGAATCCTGAGTTTGAGATCCTGGAATGTGGGGTTGTGGGGTCTGGATCATGGGGGGAAATGTCTGAATGGGTATTTGGGGATTTAGAAATCTGGATGTGAGCCCTATTTGATCAGTATTTATCATTACGAATTCTTTTTATTCACGTGAAGTTGACATAACAGAAAATTAACTATTTTAAAGGGAATAGCTCAGTGGTATTTACTATACTCATGATATTGTATAGTCACCAACCCTATCTATTTCTAAAATATTTCCACCAATCACAATGAAACCCACATACCCATTAAACAGTCACCCCTAACTATTCCTTCCCTATCCCTGAAATCACCAACCTACTTTTGTCCCTATAGATTTACTTATTCTGGGTCTTTTGTAGGAATAAAATGATACAATATGTAACCTTTGTGCCTGCTTTCACTCACTGCATTTTCAAGGATAACCCAGTTAGTAGCATGGGTCAACATAGTGGCATTGACTGAATTTCATGTCTTGATTGAGCCACTGATTTCCATCATGTCCATATTTTGGCTCCTATGACTAGCATCAGAGAGTTGGACAATGACTAGAGAGGACAGAAGGAGAGTTGATGCCTTTGAGCTGTGGTGCTGGAGAAGAGTACTGAATGTACCATGGACTGCCAGGAAAACAAACAGATTCATCTTGGAGAGGATTTAACCAAGTTACTCCTCGGAGGCAAGGATTCTGGGGCTTCGTCTGACATACTTTGGACATGTTGCCAGGAGGGACGGGTCCTTAGAGAGGGACATCATGCTTGGGAGGGTGGAGGGACAGCACAGGAGGGGAAGACCCTCTATGAGGTGGATTGATTCAGTGACTGGGGTAATCGGGATGGGTGTGTCAGAGGCAGTGCGGTTGGCGCAGGACAGAGCAGGGTTTAAGGCTGTTGTATATAGGGTTGCTATGAGTCGCAAACGACTCGACGGCACATAACAACAACAACAACATGACTAGCATTCATAAAGTATTTACTTCAGTACTTGTTATGAGGGGAAATGTGGCATCAGGATTGGAGGAAGACTCATTAACAACCAATGTTATACAGAAGACACAACCTTGCTAGTGGAAACTGAGGAGGACCTAAAATAAAATTGTATTTCATTATGCTTTTTTGACAGGATGTATCATTTTTAAAATGTTTTTAAAAAATTATTATTTGTGTGTGTGTGTACCATCAACTCGGATTTGACTGGTACAGAGGAGATTGTCCTTCCTTCTCCAGCAGAGCATCTGGTGGATTCGAACCCCACACCTCTGGGATTGCAGTGCAGCTTCTTGCCACTAGGCCACCAGAGCTCCCCGAGCTGATGGTTTTGAATGGTGGTGTTGGTGAAGAGGATTGAATGCTCTGCCAAAAAAATGAAGGGCATCGAGAGTGTTCTTCAGAGGCAAGGAGAGTGAGACTTTGTCTTACGTACATTGAACATGTTATCAGAAGAAGGACGTCATGCTTGGGATAGCAGATGGTACACAAAGGATTTTCATCTGCGGCCCTCGGCCAGGTTCAAATGGTTTTCCTTGTCAAACATTCTTCTAGGTGGTACAGCACTGGTCTGTGAGTTGCTGTACAGCGGTAACTCATGGTTGCTGTGATGTTGAAGACTGTGACAGTGATGTGCCAATCGTGGTAATGGGTACCCATGGTGGACAGTGTTGGCTGGAGCTTCCCGACTAAAACAAGTCTGGAAGCAGGAGCAGCATCTACTTCTGAGATGGCTTGCCTCCGGAAACTCTATGTACGAACAGTGCTCAGGCCGTTCGTTCATAGGGTCGCTATGAGTCGTATACGACTCGACAGCACCAAACAACAAGAAGAAACAACACAAAGGAGACCTTAATGAGACAGACTGACACAGTGACTGCAACAATGGCTTAAGTACAGAGGAGAGAGTACAGATGTGCAGAACTGAGCAAGGTTTCTATTTTGTTGTACTAAGTTCCCTGGGAATTGGACTTGACTTGGTGGTGCCTAACAGCTACAACAACAACAACAGATGCTTTTGAATTGCACTATTCATGAAGACATTGAATACACCATGAACTTCCAGAAGAACAAACAAAAAGTGGAAAAAGTATAGCCCAGAATGCTTAGAAGCAAGGATGGGGAGACTTCATCTCCTACACTTTGGGAATGTTATTAGGAGGACCAGTCGCTGGAGGAGGGCATTATGCTTGGAAAAGTGGAGCATCCGGGCAGGGGGTGGGATGAGGGGGACAGACTCCAAGTATCAAGAAGATAGACTGGCACAGTAGCGCCAACAATGAGCTTAAACACAGCACCCAACAACAAGAAGAAAAGCATGTCTACTAATTACAACTGCACTTCCTCTGAGGACAATGTCCCATGACATGTGCAGGTCAAGAAGAAACTGAAATAGCTTTTGAGATTATGCTAAGAACCAGAATGGATTTAAAGCTCTGCTACGGACCTCAGCTTTCCACAAGCCAAGAGCTTTGGATTTTAAGCTCTAATCTAGTCTGAAGTTTTCTCTTCTTATACTGCCATTGACTAGCATGAAGGTTGGGAAAAAAAATCCAGCTGGGCTTCAAACATAAGTTGGACATCTTGTGCTTTTTCTTCTTTCTAGAAGAAACAATACTTATAAAACAACCAAAAATTATATGTTACCTGACAGTTTGGTAACAGTGTAGCAGGCTTTCTGGTTATTAGTTAAATTCCTTTAGTAAGTATTTGTCCATTTATATTTTATGTCTCTTTTGGCATTTTACATTGAGTCACTTTGCACATATTTTTAATTTACCAGAGGTATTTGTTCTGAGA
>NW_006399958.1:1561432-1568073 GCF_000299155.1 Elephantulus edwardii
TTCGCAGTTCAAATTCACTAACAGTTTCTTGGGAGAAGAATGGGCAGCCTCCTATATGATTTACAGCTTGGAAATTCACTAGATGCATCCTGGCTCCATACCTTTTCAATCTATATACAGAACAGCTCATTCAGGAGGCTGGACTTTATGAGGGGGAATGTGGCATCAGGATTGGAGGAAGACTCATCAACAACTTATGTTATGCAGAAGATACAATCTTGCTCGCAGAAACTGAGGAGGACCTGAAGCACTTACTGCAAAAGGTCAAGGACTCTAGTCTTCAATATGGAATGAAGCTCAACCTCAAGAAGACAAAGATTCTCACCACTGGGCCAACTGGCCGCACCATGATAGAGAGAGAAAAAAACTGACGTTATTAACAATTTCAGCTTGCTCATTTCCACAATCAATACTCTTGATACCATCAAAAAATCAAAAGATGACTTGCTTTGGAGAAAGCTGCTTTCAGGGACCTCTCAAAATGCTCAAGAGCAATGATGTAATTCTGGAGACTAAGGTACGCCTGGTTCAGGCCCTGGTCTTTGCAGTTACTTGCTGTGCATTAGAGAGCTGGACAATGACCAAAGATGACAGAAGAAAAAGTTGATTCCTTTGAGTTGTGGTGCTGGGAAAAAAGAGTATTGAACATACCATGGACTGCCAAGAGAACAGGTTTATCCTGGAGAGAGTGAAATCAGGCTGCTCCTAGAAGGGAAGGATTTTGAAGTTCTGTCTCACATACTCCTGTCTAAGAGGGACCAGCCCCTGAAGAAGGCCATCATGCTCGGAAGGGTGGAGAGACAGCACGGGAGAGGAAGACCCTGGATGAGATGGACGGACTGGGGTAAGGGGGTAGGTGTGTCAGAGACTGTCAGACTGGCTCAGGATAGAGCAGAGTTCAGAGCTACTGTGCACTAAGTCACGGTGACTCCACGGCACATAACAACAAGCAACAACATCGTATTGCCTATCACTCTTTTTTCCACTACTTGCCAATCTATTAGTTCTTGGCATTTCCCCTGCTGTTCTGTTGGGCCTTCTTAAACATTCCAAATTTCTTCCAATCACTGCTTCCCACATATTTTACACAATGCTTTAACTGTAATCTGCTTCTAAGAATTTTAAATTCTCTAGTGATTTCTGCTTTAACTGAAGAGTTAATAGTATGTGTAAGGATCTCAGAAAGATATTTTGAAAAGCTAAAATTTTATAACTAACTTTATTTTCATGCGAGAGAGTCTGTATTTATTTATTTTCATAGAGACTCTGTATAGTGTTGATTCTTCGGAATTTATTGTGGCTTCCTTATAAGAGAGACAATTTCTATCATTCCTCTACATAAAATGATGTTGTCTATCTGTCCAGTGAAGAGGAATTTTGTTTTCTTGATACTGATATGTAAGTCTCTGATCTTCCATAAGGACTTCATCTCCATAACACAAGTTGTCAGTGAGTTTCCTCCAATCCGGATGCCATACCCCTCTTCATTTAGTTCAGTTTCTTGAATTATTTGCTTACCATACAGATTGAATATATCTAGAGAAGGGATACAATCCTGACACACACTCTTTCAGATTTTAAACCATGCAGGCTTCCTTTTTATGTCTGAACAATTGTTTCATGGTTTATTCATAGGCTTTGTCTGAACACAATTAAGTGTTCTGGAATTCCCATTCTTCTCAATTTCATATATAATTTATTATGTTCCATATAATCAAATGCCTTTGCATAGTCAAAACACAGGTAAACATCTTTCTGGTATTCTCTGCTTTCAGCCAGAATTCATCTGACATCAGCAATGATATCCTTTGTTCCACAGCCTTTTCTGAACCCAGATAGAATTTCTGGGAAGTTCCTTGTCAATGTACTACTCCAGAAATCATGAGACAATCTTCAGTAAGATTTTACTTACATGTGATCGTAAGTAATAATTTTGTTGGGCCATCGCTGAATTCTTTTGGATCAGGATTTTGTTTGGCTTTGTTTTTATATGAGAATATGGAGCTCTTTCAAGTTGGTTGGCCAGGCAGCTATCTTCTAAATGTCTTGCCCTAGACTAGTGAGTACCAGGACTCCATTTGTTTGCTGAAAGGCTTCAATATCTTTGGCAATAACATTCTGTAATTTCACCCTTTCCCCATTGCATTCTCTTGTATATCTTGTTCTGAGAGAAAATGTATAAATGATAGTTTTGTTTTTAAAAGAGTTATTATGCTGTAAGATAGTGTGTAACTGTTGCACTTTTACTTATCACTCTTCTCACTTAATATTTACTGTGGATATTTGCCAAAATGATCATGTGCTACTATAGTTCGTGTGTTTGACTTCTGTCTACACCTTATATTACATAATTGTGGTTTACACACATATTCTTTCATTAATAAGTTTCTGGGTGGTTTCACAGTTTTGCGACTGTGACTATTCTCAAGGCTGTCTTATAATTCACCCATACAAGAGCGTCTTTTGAGTATACACCTAGGTTTAGAACTGTTGTACCATGCGGTGTGTGAGTGCTTCAGTCGATGATGCCAAACTGCTATATAATTGAAGGTTATTATCTGTCCCGCAAAAAAGCAAACCAGTTAGTGAGCTCTGAAATGCATTCTGTTAAAACTACTGGGTTTTAATGTTATAGTCACTTGTGTGTTCGGATGAAAATACCACGCAGTTCATGAGGCGTATAAATTCAGAATGGCTTCGGATTTATTGACAGAACACATTACATTGGAAGGCAATGGGCGACACTCTGAACACATTCAAGTAAATGTAACTTAAGATTAAAATATGAGAACCAGCCAAACCAGACTTCAAGAATAAAGGTCACAGATAAGAAATCACGAGCATGTTGCCCCTTGATGTGTGTGAGACTGTGCTTCATTAAATTGAGAAATGATGAGTTTTCCCCAGAAGAGAGGCCTCTGTGAGCTTGCTGGATTTTTTTTTGTTGGTTTTTTTTTTTAATGTACTTTGCAAAAATGTCATTTAATAATAATTTTTTCTGCTCCCCTCTCCCTCTCTTATTTGAGTCTATCAGAGAAAATGCTTCTTTTATAAATGATTTTTTAAAATTTTATTAATTTCTGTGTGTGTACCGTCAAATAGGATCTGACTGGTACAGGAGGAGATTGCCCCTCCTTCTCCAGCAGAGCATCTGGTGGATTCGAACTGTGTACTTCTGGGATTGCAGTGCAGCTTCTTGCAGCTAGGCCACCAGAGCTCCCTAGCAAATGCTTCTTGACTGCTCCTGTTTGACCTTGCTCAGAGCCTAATTTTTGTCCTGTTGGGACAAGTGTTGGGAAGAGTTCAGATCTTTTGTTCACAAGGTTACTGTGAGTCATAACTACTCAACAGCACAAAACTACAACAAGAACAACTGGTCAAGCATTATAGCTCTTTAGCTCCCCTAATACATTCTTGGATGAGCTCCACTCCACCAAGAAACCTCCTTCTTGTAGGCACTCAGCTCTCTCGCTATTTGGAATGCAAAGCTGGCCTGCAGTTCATGCTGGTGCTCTCTCATTCTGTTGTTATCTTGTGTTGTCTCCAGCATCATAAACCTATCTTCTGGATCTAGGAGGTTCTTGTCACAGAGGCCCTAGGTCCAAAGCTCCTAGAACTTCATGGTAGTGAGGTTCTCCCTCCCATTTCAATCTCTGGGACTGGCTCTTTTTAAACTTAGTGCAAAGCAAAGACAAGGCTGACCAATCTCCTAAAAGTATCCCATATATTTTCTTTTTAGAGTCCCACCCAATCATTTTGTGGGAGTTACAAGACCACAGCTAAAAAGGACATATAAAAATGCTTCATTGCATTGTAGTCCGAGGCCAGGATCAGGAATGTCAATCCCTCAGGTAGAGACAGCAGAGAAATAAGTAGCAGTGGGTCCATGTGTTTAATTTTGCACTATTGCCTCATCTTTCAAAACACCATTATGGAAAAAATCTCCAACAAAAACTCCTTCATTATGACATCATTCATAGGAAAAAATCTAGAATAAGCAAATTCATAGAGACAAAAAGTAGATTGGTGGTAATGGTTACAAACATTGTGAGTATGGTTAACATCATGAATTGCATATTCTATAAAAGTAGTATCTTTTACTGTTGTTGTTATGTGCCGTCGAGGCTCTTGCGACTCATAGCGACCCTATGCACAACAGCCCTAAACCCTGCTCTATCCTGCGCCAACCGCACCGCCTCTGACACAACCATCCCGATTACCCCAGTCACCGAATCAATCCATCTCATAGAGGGTCTTCCCCTCCTGCACTGTCCCTCCACCCTCCCAAGCATGATGTCCCTCTCCAAGGACCCGTCCCTCCTGGCAACATGTCCAAAGTATGTCAGACGAAGCCCCAGAATCCTTGCCTCCAAGGAGTAGCTTGGTTTAATCCTCTCCAAGATGAATCTGTTTGTTTTCCTGGCAGTCCAGGGTACATTCAATACTCTTCTCCAGCACCACAGCTCAAAAGCATCCACTCTCCTTCTGTCCTCCCTAGTCACTTTTCAACTCTCTGATGCATAACAAGCGATTGCAAATACCATGGCCTGTATCAGGCGCACCTTAGTCTCCAGAGAGACACCGTTGTTCCTGAGTACTTTAGAGAGGTCCCTAACAGCAGACTTTCCCATCGCGATACGCTTTTTGATTTCCTGACTGCTGGTACCAACAGTGTTGACTGTGGGTACAATTAAAAAAATATTTGCAGGATCTTGGCGTTTGGTTAAAGACCATGAAAAGTCTGAGACTTTTCCTACTTACAAGCAAAGAAGTGAAAATGCCAGTGTCATGGGTATGGGTATCTTCCTTGGTGGGCACAGCATCTTATTTGCATAGTCCTTCATAATCACTGTGGGAATCACAGTGACCATGAATGACTGGAAGAGTCATGACAAGTTATTCATTGCAGCACAGCGTCACTGGTTGCTGCCTGTCTTAATCATCTCTGCTCATTGCCGCTGAGTTCAAACGGACTTATGTTTGAGGATTCTGAGGCTGTAGATCAAATGGGACAAGATTGCCCATCTTTCTCTTATGAAGTTGATGGTGGATAAAACAGCTTTTGCATCACTGCAAACCTCTTCCTGTGTACACTATGTATGCTCCTCAAACTCCCTTTCATTACTGAGTGCTGCCTAGTGTTTGACGCTGCACTGCAATCCCAGAGATACATGGTTCAAATCCACCAGCTGCTCCATGGAAGAAGGATGTACAATTTCCTCCCATGCCATTTACCACCTTTGAAAACCTGCTGGAGGGTCAGCTATGAATCGATCCTGACTCGATGGCCTACAACACACAGAGACAACACATAAGAGAAATACCTTAAGTGAATGGCTTAAATTTACATTTAGGAGTCTGAAAGTTCCAAGTTAGGGTCCCAGCTTTTGGGGCAGGCCCACTTTCTGTCAGTTGTGATGGAAAAAATCCTTGTTTCCTTCATTGTCTATACAGGTCAGGTGTTCCTTGGAGATCGTCATGCGTCCTGGCCTTCCCTGGTGTCCAGGAATCAAGGGGCCAGGGTACACAATGATGATGCTCACTGTTGGCACAATTCTGTCTTGGTGGTCTCTCCCTCCCCACGCATCTCATCTCCCACTGCCTTTCCTCATTTTTCTTTTTAACTCTTGTGAGATAAAAAGGACTACAGGCCTGAGGGAAACACCCTATACAGTCATGAAGGGTCATGATGGAAGTAAGAGGTGTTGCACTGCACCCTTAATGTTCCACAACTAGTTGGGTTATCAGATCAGGAGGGACTGTTATGTAGTGTCCACATTAAAACACAGCAGATACGTATTTGGGGGACATATGCAATTTGATCCCAGCATCATCTCATGTGTGCTGAATAGATTGCCCCCTCACCCCCGCCCCAGCTATTCAAGGCTGTGACACTTTGGGAGCAAACTTTAGGCCTGTTTGCTGAGATATCGCTGGGTGGGTTTGAAGCACCAAACTCATGGCTAGTGTTAGGCACAAAGAGCTTCATGATTCTTACTTGGGAACCTTTATTAAAGATCTCACCATGAATGATCTGTGACCTTGTATGCCCAGAATTTTAGTTCCTACCTCTTTGAGTGAATGGTGAGTGTGTGTGTACCAATCCAGGCTTTAAATGCACATTTATATATATACATATGAACATCTGTATCTGTGCTGTGTTTATATCTGTACCCTGGTCAATGCAAGTGAATTTTAAATTAAGAAAAGTGTACACCGTCTTTGTTCCTCAGTGTGACAGCCTAGTCGACCATGTAGCCTAGCTGTCCATGACCTTGTACTGTGCAGGACACAGTACATTTGGCTGAGAGGTCTAGACTCTGGAGCCAAGACTGTGTGTCATACTTACTGAGTGGTCACACTCATCTGGTGTCTGTGACAGACCAGTGACCTTGAATAATAGGTGCTAAATGACAATCTGTGTTTACCTTGTCAATAACATCCTTGTTTCCCTCTTCACTTACAAGGGGCTTTCCCCTTCTACAATCTTGCCAGCATGATGTCTTTTTCCAAAGACTGGCTCTTCTTTTTTTTAAAAAAATTTTTTTTAATTTATTTATTATTTTTTTGTGTGTACCATCAAATCAGATCTGACTGGTACAGGAGGAAATTGTCCCGCCTTCTCCAGCAGAGCATCTGGT
>NW_006399958.1:1568173-1590507 GCF_000299155.1 Elephantulus edwardii
TTATTATTTTTTTGTGTGTACCATCAAATCAGATCTGACTGGTACAGGAGGAAATTGTCCCGCCTTCTCCAGCCGAGCATCTGGTGGATTTGAACCATGTACCTCTGGGATTGCAGTACAGCTTCTTACCACTAGGCCACCAGAGCTCCCTAGACCGGCCCTTCTTGACACCTTGATCAGAGTATGTGAGATGGAGCTTCACCATCCTTGCCTCTACTTCTGAGGATAGTGCAAGCTTCCAATCTACTCATAGGGTTGGTCTAGGCCGTAGTTGACTCTATACACATACCAACAACCCATTCGCTCTTGCTCTCTCTCTCTCTCCTTCCCAGGATCCCAGAGCAAATTTAGCATGGAAGAATTCTCAAGCAAACAAGTTGTCATTGCTGCGTCCTGCAGTTCACTCATAAATGACTCTCCAATGGGTTTTCAGAGGCAGTAAATAATGCAGTAGGAAAGTGCCTTTCTCTCGTGGGTCAGCTGGTAGATTTGAACCATGTACCTTTGTGTTGGCAGCATAGCTCCTCACCACTAAGCTACCACAGTGCAAAGGAAACAGTAGTCATTACAAAAAACTAAGGCGAGGACAGAACTTTAAAATATATATAGCAGAGATTTCTAGAGACTTCATAGGAAGGCATTTTATAAAGGTTATGTATGTGTAAAAGAGAATTTTCTAAACCTTTGATCACAAGTAAAATGTCTGAATTAAATTCAGGTTTATGCTGCTTTTAGCAAGATCAAACTTTTCACAGATGTCTGTCCTTGGGCACCTTATCTGGCTAGCAACCATGAATAATTAAGAGACTGTTTTCTCTGCGGTCAAGGCAGGATGTGAAAGGAATACATCCAAGCAGGGGTTCTGACACAGATGAATTGGTGTAAAATGACCTTGAATATGCTTTTCATGATAAGGATATAGAAACAAAGATTCAAGCAGCTGTGGTCCTTTCCAGCCTGAAACAAACTCCTCCCCAGAGATCAACTGTTACTCTTACTCAAACGACAAGCCTATAAAGTGAATAATAACCCCAGGAAGGAATGAATGCTTCATTATTTTTTTTTATTTTATTGTTTTTGTGTGTGTGTTACCGTCAAATCAGATCTGACTGGTACAGGAGGAGATTGTCCCTCCTTCCTCGGCAGAGCATTGGGTGGATTCGAACTGTGCGCCTCTGGGATTGTAATTGCAGCTCCCTACCACTAGGCCACCAGAGCTCCCCGAATGCTTCATTATAATCAACAATCCGAAAACTAAGAGGGTCGCAATTGTCTAAACAGGAAGCTCATAAAGTAAGAAGGGGTCAGATAGTCATTACAAATTCTGTAACTTTGCTCAAGTTACTTAATCTTTCTGAGTTGAAGTTTTCTCAACCCATCTGTAGGATGGGCATAAAATCTCCCATTGTATGGAGATGTGGTGAGAATTTGATTCGAAAATGTAGGTACTTGATGGTAGTCATTTAATTTTGCAAAGCTTTTACTGTGGTAACCCCCACTCTCCCATCCAAATAACTGGGCATTGATATTCTGATTAGAATGGTTTCCTTTCCTTGCCAAATCACACTTTAAAAGAGATTGTAATTCTAAAATTAGAGTTATTATGTCTTTATCCTTTGCAAGGAACCACAACTTTCACTGGCAAGAGATTATTTCTGAGAAATCATGGTTAAGGCCAAGAAAAGAGAACATTCAACTTCCTGGGTGCGTGTCAGTAACTGATACGTATTCAGTTTATCTATAAGCTCTTCCTAATTGTTTAAGATATGAGTGGTATGAAACAGCTGAGTTTTATGCTATCTAAAATTGTGTAGCCAGAGTGCTCCTTGGAGGTAAACATGGCAAAACTTCATCTCGCATACCTTGGGCATGTCATGAGGAGAGGCTATTTTTCGGAAAGGGACAACATGCTTGGAAAGGTGGAAAGTCAGCGAAAGAGGAAGACCCTATATAAGACGGATCGATGCGGTGACTGAAGCAACGTACTCAAGTGTGTCAGAGATTTTGAGGACGCCACATGATAGGACAGTGTTTAAATCTGTTGCTCATATAGAGGTGCTAGGAGTTACACCAAACAACAAATACAACACTTTTATATTAGAAAATAATTTCTTCCCAGACTTTCTATAATTAAACAAAAGAATGGTAACTGAGAAAACATGCTTCTATTACCTGCCACAGGAATGGGATGGGGTTAACTCTACTCTTTTTGGAGACACAGAGGTTGAGTGAAATCCCAAAAGTTTTATTATATACACTAGCATGTAGACGACAGGGGGTACAAGCTTTCCAAATCTATCTCAGAAAGGGTGTGGGAAAGTTCATGTTTGTCCAACACTTGTAGGAGGGGGAAAGGAGGAATTATTTTTTAGTCTGGCCAACTGAAAAGACACTCATATATCTCAGAAATGAGGAGGGCCTAAAGCAGAGGGTCAGCCTAAAGTTCGCAATATAGATGGAGGCTCAACATCACGAAAACGAAGATTCTCACCGCTGGGAAAATCCGCAGCATGATGATAGAAGGAGAAGAGATTGAGACTGTTAACAATTTCCGCTTGCTCTGCTTCACAATCAACACTCTTGGTACCAGCAGTCAGGAAATCAAAAGACAAATTGCATTTGGAAAATCTGCTGTCAAATACCTCTCCAGAGGGTGGAAGAGCAAGGATGTCAGTCTAGAGACTAAGGTGCACCTGATCCAGGCCATGGTCTTTGCAATTACTTGTTATGCCTCAGAGAGCTGGACAGCGACCAGAGGGCATAAGAATTGATACCTCTGAGCTGGAAACAACCCAAGTGCCCATCCACAAATGAATGGATAGAGAAGCTGTGATATATTCACACAATGGAATACTATGCAGCATTGAAAAAGCAAGGAACTCATGAACTATTATGCAAAATGGATGATCCTGGAGGACATTATGCTGAGTGAAATATCTCAGTCACAAAAGGAAAAATATCGCATAGGGCCACTGTTATAAAACGGGACTGACATCGGGGTTGAGGGAAGGCAGACATGAATGATGTACACTGCATTGAAACAGATGAGGAAGAGAACTGTTTAAAAGGGATATATGGTTAGGTATTATTGTCATGACAAGAGTCCAGAACAATGGCTGCACAGTAGAGTGGACCTGCGGGGAGGGATTGCATAACAATGAGCTTTTCTTTTACTTTTCAAGGAGAAAAGTGAATTGGGGGGGGAGAGGGTGGGCAGGGAGAAAAGTGCAAAAATGAATGATTGGAAACCCTAAGTCTCTCTAAACTTCCATTAAAATTAATAAAAAAATAAAAAAAGAATTGATGCCTTTGAGTTGTGGTGCTGGTAAAGTACTGAAAATTCAAAGAAAACGAACAAGTCTGTCCCGAAAAGGGTGAAGCCAGGCTGCTTCTTGGAAACAAGGATTTTTGAGGCTCTGTCTCATCTACTTTGGGTATACTGTCAGGAGGGACCAGTCCTTGGAGAAAGACATCACGCTTGGAAAGGAAGAGTGTCAATGCAGGAGAGGAAGACCATGGGTGAGAAGGACTGACATATTAACTGGGGTAATTAATGGGGGCCGGTGTGTCCGAGACAGTGACATTGGCTCAGGATAGGGGAGGGTTCAGAGCTATTGTGCAGAGGTGTCGCTATGAATTGTAGTCGACTGGACAGCACATAACCACCACCAGCAGCAGCACCACCACCACCAGCACCACTACCAAGCAACCAGGCCCTCGGGCTTAGTCCATCGGGACCACAGTGGAGCTCCAAACTCTGTTCTCCGTCGGATCCAGGAGTCTGGGCCTCCGGTTTCCTTCCCACTCAATTCAGATCACTCCCATCCACTTTTTGCTGAGATCCTGCAGTCCTGGTTCTACGCCCCGTCCTCACTCGGATCCCGGGTCTAAGCTTCCAGAAATCTAGATTTTAACCCCCTTCCTCCCTCGGGCTCACAGTCTGCGCCCCAAACGGGCCCCACATGTCTCTGATCTACTCTCCAGCACCTCCTTCCTCTGACTCACAGTCCAGCCTCTTACATCATAATTCGACTCCGCCTCACCGCGCAGGCTCCGCCTCTTACCTGAGTCTCGCGGGCTCCTTCGCCGGATGGTCCCCAATCGATCTCCGCACTGACCACTCCCTTTGCACCGCGGCCCGGACATTCATTGCACGGTTCCCGCCTTTCTTTGTACGTCCCGCCTCTGCTTCCATGGTCCCGCTTAAGTCTCGCGAGAAGTCCAGTCGCTTCCCTTTCTGGTCCCCGCTCCGGGTCCTTCTTCATCACGTCCGCTTTTGGGGCTGTCCAAATATTTGCCTGAAGCCCTTGACAAAACCACAGTCCCAAATAGCGCCATGAAACTCTCTTTATACTTTCAGAGACACACTCTTGCCTTTGCAAAAAAACTGTAGTGAGGATACAGCCATTTTTCCCCCTTGTCCCAGCATCAACGCGAGGTCATCGTTACCGGCGATTACTGAGGATGCCACACATTTTGTACGCTCGGGAGACGGCGCGAAAGTATAAATAGGGCTCGCGGCCACGTGCTCATGAGTTGGAGGAAGTTGGCTTGTTTACCTGTGTTTGTCTCTATCTCTGCATGTCTCGTATAGAGGGTGACATCGTGACACGTGGTGTCTCATGTTATCTACGAGGGGGCCATTTGGCGAGAAGAGGGGCAAAGAGATGCGGAGAAGTAAAGATTTCTCAGCTGAGATCAACCCTAAATATTCACATTTTCTGGTAAGCATTAGGCTCTGTGTTTTCTCGTACAAAATTTAGAAGTCTTCTTTTTAACATGGTTTTTGGTTAAAGCAACATTTAGAAAACCAGGCTTTTGGATGGGGTTAGTCTAATAAGGAAAAAAGGCTGGTAACGATACTCGATGACTTTTGACAACTCATGCTTCTCCCGTTTGTATGTGTTAGAAAAAGAGAGAGTGAGAGTCAAAGAAGCTGGCCCCAAGAAAGGCACAGACAGCCCTTCTCTGAGAGTGACGTGGAGAAGGTAAAAATAGTGCAAGGGCAGTAAAGGACCGTTTCTTTCAATAGGGGGTTTTAGGGAGGAATAGATAGCAAAAATGATATTTGAGAAAAAAATGGAATTTGGGGTGGCAAGCCTGTCAGTTAACTTGAAAGTGGGCTTTTGTAATCAGGCCCAGACCCCTTAACAGGATCCACTTCTCTGGTCTGTTCGTATTTTGAGGAAATAGACATTACCAAGTTTCCTCAAGGAGTGATGAGGGTGGGAAGGTGGGGGGTTGGGGTGGCAACTGATCCTCTTTCTCCATTATGTCTTGGGAGCCTCTCTGGTGTCATAGTCCCTATGACTTCAGCAAACCTGGTTGTCCTATCACTCTCAGAATAGAATCCACTATTGTCTTGAAGGGCAAAAGATGGGCAGTCTTCAGTGGGATTTTACAGAGAGAACTTTGAAGAAAAAAATGTGTGAAGTTGTAGGAGGCTAGCGACCTTGTTTTGGAATGCTTTTGGGGGAGGAGGGAACCCTGGTAGCACAGCATTGAACCACTAAAAAAACCCCGAAATTATTAAAATTAGGGCAGAAATAAATGAAATAGAAAGCAAAACAAAAACAAACAGTTGAAACCATCAACAGAACTAGGAATTGGTTCTTTGAAAAGGTCAGTAAAATTGACAAACCCCTAGCACAACTAACAAAGACAAAGACACAAATAATGCAAATAAAAGATGAAACAGCTGATGTCACAACAGAACTAAGTAAACTAAAAAGGCTAACATTGGAATGTTAAAAAAAACTATACTGAAATATGAAAATAGAGAGGAAAGGGACAAATACTTAGAAATTCACAAGCTACCTAAACTGACATAAACCAAAGTTGAACACTTAAACAGACACATTACAAAAGGAGAAATTGAAAAGGTAATAGAACAACTTCCAGCTAAAAAAAAGCCCTGGAGCAGATGGTTTTAAAAGTGAATTTTATCAAACATTCACAGAAGAACTGTCACCAGTTCTACATAAACTATTTCAGAAAATAGAAAAAGATGGAATTCTCCCAGACTCATTTTATGAAGCAAACATATCCATGATACCAAAGTCAGGTAAAGACACCACCAAAATACAAAACTATAGGCCAGTATCTCTCATAAACACAGATGAAAAAAATCCTGAATAAAATCTTAGCCAATAGAATCCAACAATACATTGTTGTTGTTATGTGCCGTCAAGTCTCTTGTGACTCATAGCAACCCTGTTTACAACAGCCCTAAACTCTGCTCTGTCCTGTGCCAATTGCACTGTCTCCAATACACCCATCCTGATTACCCCTGTCATTAAAAATTAAAAAAAAAATTCACCATGACCAAGTGGGATTCATAAGGGGTATGCAAATCTGGTTCAACGTAAGAAAAACAGTGTAATTCATCACATCAACAAAGCAAAGAAAGAACCACATGATCCTATCGATTGATGCAGAAACGGCCTTTGACAAAAATCCAACACCCTTTCCTGATTAAAACACTCAACAAAATAGGACTGAAGGGGAATTTCCTCAACATAGTAAAAAGTCTATACACAACTAGGCAGACATGTCCACTATCACTTCTCCTGTTCAGTATTGTATTGGAAGTCTTAGCGATAGCAATAAGATAAAACCTGTAAATAAGGTATCTAAGTTAGCAAAGGGGAATACTTGACCAATTCAGCAAAGTGTCAGGATACAAGATCAACGTATAAAAATCACTTGGATTTCTCTACAGGGACAAAGAGAATACAGAGCTGGAACAAAGAAAAACAATACCCTTCACAGTAGTTAATCACAAGATTAAATACTTGGGAGTAAATCTGACCAGAAACACAAACGACCTATTCAAAGAAAGTTACAAAATATTATTACAAGAAACAAAAAGAGACCTTGAGAAGTGGAAGAATATCGCTTGCTCATGGATAGGAAGACTCTATTGTGAAAAGGGCAATACTATCAAAGGCAGTTTACACCTATGCAATCCCAATACAAATACCAATCCCATTCTTCAATGAGATGGAAAAGGCAATCTACAGTTTCATTTGGAATGGAAAGGAGCTCAAAATAAGCAAAACACTCCTTAAAAATAGAAACAAGGTAGGAGGCATCTCACTCCTGATTTCGAATCCTACTACACTGCCATAGTGGTCAGGACAATGTGGTACTGGTACAATGACAGACACAGAGATCAATGGAATAGAATTGAGAACCCGGAAATCAGCCCATCTACCTATGGTCTACTGAGGGTTGCAGAGTGGAGTATACTGGGGGTGGGGGTGGAGGTGTCTGGGGGGATTGTATACCACTGAAGGGGTTTTTCTGTTGCTTTTCAAGGAAAAGAGTGAACTGGGGGTGGGGGTGGGGGGTGAGAAAAGTGCAACAATGAATGAATGGAAATCCAAAATCTCTGTAGATGTTCATTGAAATGAATAAAAGAAGTTATTATTAATTTTCATGAGAATTCACAGAGGTTTTGTCCAGATCTTCCAGTGGGCCTTCAAGAGGTAGCAAACTACTCGAGGAGAACATACACATTTCTTACATGGAACAGTTGGTAACTTCAACTTTAGGTTGGCAGTACAGTTCTTAACTACTAAGGAAACAGAGCTCCCCTTTTGTTCTTAGTAATCGTCTTTTAACACCCGAAGATTTCCTGTGATTTATTCTCTATCCTCCCCTGCCACTAGAGAAGGCAAGACTCGTTTCTTGTTCACTCATGTCCTCTTACGGACTACTGAGGAACATGCAGTAGATGTTCAGGGAAGAAAGCACGAGCTATGATGAGGAGAAGTGACATACAGATGTCGTGCAAGGAGGAAGATAAAAATTGATCAGAGATCTGAGGCACAGGTTGAGTGGGTACAGTGGGCATCAGTGAAGACCGTGTTGTTTAGTGCTTACCCCCCAGATTGGAAACATTCTTAGGCTCTCTCCCCATAGAATCTTTGAGGGAGATACTCACTCATCCAGCAGGGGATTCCGGTGTCATAAACTTTTTTCTACAACACAGAACATGGTCTCTGTGAAGAATCTATTGTGCATGTTTTTACACTACTGGTAAGGCAGGACATTGACATTTGCGCAGTTTAGTGTGTTTCGTTTTGAGAATGCAAACCATTGAGAAACAGAGCTGTGATGGGAATGCAAATAGATTCCCATACTCCTCTTAGAGCCAAGAGTTTGGGCTCCCTGGGGCTTGATTATCTCGAACGTACTGTTTTTTGGTTTGTATATATCCCAAGATGAAAGACAACACCAGCTCCCCACTTCTGGCCCCCTTACAGGCAGTGTTAGGGTTTTCATTTGACGTGTCGTGTTAACAGGCTCTTTAAGGTGAAGCAACATGACTTTATGGCTGTAGCTAAGGGGTTGACAGATAATTTTGTTGCAGAATTCTGGGTGTTAGATGGCACGGGCAACTTCCATCCATTGTGCTTGCTTGTCATAAAATACATTAATGTAACGGCAGTCCACACAGACCCTGTAAAATGATGAACCTGAGGAAGAGAGAAATGGACGTTATTAGTGGAGAGGAAATGATGCAAGGGATTTGAGCAGGGAATCCGGACATGAGAGAGAGACGGCTATAGATTAAAGGGGAATGAGAAGGGAATAAAGATTGAAACAGTGACATGGAAAGGGGAAATCTGCAGAGCACATAAAAGGAACTGGTAAAGACATAACCAAAGAGAATAGCCTCTCCAATATATTTCAAGGAGGTAGGTATATCCCTTTGCAAATGTAATTTTCTAATTTATTTTTATTATTTTACCCATAAAAAAAAAAGAAAAGGAACAGATGTAGCAAAAGGAGAGCAGAAGGAAGACTGAGAAACAGACATGGAAAGAAGGAGGTACTGTGGACACCACAAAGAAGAAATGATGGGCAAATTGGAAAAAGGCCAGAGATGTTAGAAAAGGACACTGGAGTGGGGTGGAATTGTGTGGGAGACAAAGCATCAGAGAGTAAAAGAGCAGAGAGGTGGATGCTTGGGTTCAGGTGGAGGAGGAAGGCAGACAGAGACAAGTTGAGATGTTACTGTGTGAGTGATCAGTGATCTCACAAAGCCCAGAATGGTTATCTCCTCCTGCATCCCAGAACCTTTGTCTTCCTGTTTCCCTTGCTTGCCCCTTTACTGTACTCAATCACTGCCCCCATTCCCAGTGTCTCCTTGAAAAAGATTGGTGGTCCAGGAGGGAGAAGTCATGGAGAAACTTGCATGATTCCCTCTCTAGCACTCACCTCCTGGCACTGGTGTAAGTTTTCTTTCTGGGGTCCACCCAGCCTCATCCTGATGTGTGTCTGTTCAATAGGGATGGACACAAGGTTTGGGGCACACACACAGAGTCGAGACATAGGCATAGATGAAGATAATGCAGAGACCAAACTGATGGAGGAGCGATCCAGAGATGGATGGAGAAACAAGGCACCCCAGAGCTGTGGAGACTGAGAAGAGAAAGGGAATTTGAAACCAAACCATGATCACACAGAAGTAACACACCGACAGAGCGAGTTATCTACAGGAAGAACAACAACGGAAGAGTCAGAGAACCGACACACATGGCCAAGGAGAGAGCAATTCTGGTCATCAGCCCCAGCTCACCATGTTTCCTGGGAACCTGGACTAGCACCTCCCCTACTCTTCCTATCTCCTTCTTCCCTGTAGGTTATCCCAACGAAATGGTCCTTGCTCATTCCCACAGGGTGAATGAAGAACCCTTCCCTTCATAATTTTCCAGCCACAATGCACATTTTTCCACAATGGGCGGGTGTGAGGACCCACTGAGGGTGGGTCGGGCCCAGAACTCAAGTTATCAGCAGAAGAAAACACAGCCGCCTGCCGGGTATGGCGATAACGTACACGTTTTCTGTAGTCTTTTCTACATGAATTTATGGGTGATGCAGAACCTGTAAGAGGAATGGTAGGAATCAAGTCTAGGGTTAAAGGAAGTTGTGTTTTTGGACGGTCTTGGGCCAGAGGAGCAGAATTGGCAGAGTGGTGGGATGGGTCGTAATATATTGAGTGGGCTGGGGAGCTCTGGTGGCCTAGTGGCAAGAAGCTGCACTGCAATCCCAGAGGCACACGGTTCAAATCCACCAGATGCTCTGCCGAGGAAGGAGGGACAATCTCCTCCTGTACCAGTCAAATCTGATTTGACGGTACACACACATAAAAATAATAAAATAAAATAAAAATTAAAAAAATATATTGAGTGGGCAACAAAACAATTTATGGAGAAGGATGAGGACAGAATGTGAAGTAGGGACCCTCTCCCCTTCTCTCACCCTCTTCCTCTGTCTCACCTGTCCATCCCAGGGGGAAGAAAAGCCCCCAAACCAGGACCCACATGGTGACAAAGGTATACGGCATCAGATACATGATGAAGTGGCATCTGGGAAGCCTGCCTGGATAGGCTTTTATAAGATTTCTTCCCCTAGGATCTCTCCCTGGCCCTGTTGGCAACCTAGTGTTGTCCAAGGCTCTGCCTATGTTGATTGGACCAAGATAATAGAGATGTTGGCAAAAGGCAAATTTATGGATTGCCACAAAGGTGTGAGTGGACTGCCAATTTGCAGCACACCCAGAAGTGCACAATGTCCTGTTTTATGGACTGCTGGACATAAGCATTGCATACAAGCCTTCCAATCTGTGCTCTGTGATTCTGAGCTTATCTGTGGTCTTTCAGTTCCTAGATAGCTGCATTCACCACGTGATAGTGGCAAGGGATATCATGGAGCCCTTGTGGCTGGAGAGCAACACGGTATCATGATGATGTTCATAAGAATTGAGAATTAAAGTGCTCAGAGTTGCTCTGCTCCATTGTCCCTGCACATACTGAGATTCCTTAGAACCTTGGGTTCCCCAAGACTTTCTAAGTCTGGAGGACT
Organism: Elephantulus edwardii; assembly: GCF_000299155.1. Taxonomy (NCBI): domain Eukaryota; kingdom Metazoa; phylum Chordata; class Mammalia; order Macroscelidea; family Macroscelididae; genus Elephantulus; species Elephantulus edwardii. The sequence continues at coordinate 1,579,049 of NW_006399958.1, forward strand.
TCTTATCCTTCTAAATTAGTCAGTTGTTCCTGCTTATGCCTTGCAGATATCATAAAAGTCTACATAAACACACCCCACACTCGCCTCCCGATCACTGGTTCCAATTCTGCCTTCCTTCCCCAAGGCTAAATACCTCTGTTATCCTTTCCTGTTCACTCTCAAATCTAGAATTCCCTAACTTTCACCAAGTCCATGCATGCAGGCTACCAGCGATCTCATTCTCCATCTGCTGATCCATCTGCACACTCAGAATCCTACACCCTGCCTAATTAGGGGGCTACAACATGGATCACAGGGGTAGGGGAAATCCATCTACGAAGATGAAGGAAATCCCACAGTAAAAGCCTCAAGACAAAAGGGACCACTTCTCACAGTTGCAAGTGGATACACATCACTCACTTCCTCTTACCTCCTCACCTTTCTAAATCACTGTGAGAAAGGAATCCTTCCTCTGTCTTTCTGATGCCCAATCATAAAGATAATGCCTCACGCTACAACAGATTGTTTACTTGCCATAATGGTAAATAGCCTTGATCTTTTGATAGATGAGTGGTCTGTTTGCTGTCTACAATGTTGAAAATAGTCTCTTGAAGAGATATTTTTAGTGTCCTAGATAATAAATGTTCTGCTTCTTATCACAATGGATTGTTTCTTTTTCATGATACTAAGTGTAATATATCCCCACAAAGGAGGTCTATTCTAAGTAATAGTCAACATATATTTAGAGGGACGAAAAACAGGCAAGGGTTCTTTTAGTCGCCTTAGAAGGATGAATATCTCTAAGCGCAATTCCCTCAATTGTGACACAAAAGCTTTCACTAGGGTCAGTGCAATCACCCTCATGGGACATGGGCATCCAGATAAAGTGATAGGAAGTTGGACCCTGTGCTCCTCACTGGGTTATGCTCCATCCATGCTATGCACTAAAGTTGACTCTGCTAAGAGAGTCACTGAAATTGCTTTAAAGCTTGAACACCATCCCCTCCAATATGTCCTGCCTGGCTTAATTCTTTAACCAGGTGAGTGGAGCAGACCTTGACATTGACTTCATCGTATTATTATTGGTGCTGAAACACATGCTCACCTGAGAGGTTGGCTTGTTCACCACCACAAATGCCAGCAAGGTAGTCACAAAGCTCTTAACTGGTGAATGTGAAAATGCTGGTTTGGAGTTTGTGGTAGAAGAGACTAAAAAGAGTATTCTCCCCCCCCCCTTTATTTCCCAACCATCATGGAAGGATGCACTCTTTTCTCTCTGTTTTGTTCATGTGGGAGGTAAACATAATTGTTGCTCTGAGTGGGTGAAACAAGGCATTGTTCTCAGATACCCTGGTAAGAGGCATCTTGTAGAAGTTTGATGGGATTACTCTGTGGGGGTATTAGGTTTGTGTTTTTCCTCCTGAAGAGTGGAAAGCAGAACAGGAACCCATGCATGATTTCTTTGGTAAGTGGAGAAGGAAACCATTTCTTCCTAGGAGAAAGGAATACATAATAGAGTAATGGAGTTTTTCAGTTAAACAGATGAAGGGATTAATATCACAGTATGTGAAAGGCAGATGGCAGCCCCAAACATGTCATGTGCTCTTCATAGGATATGCCCCACAAGGATCTTGGCCTTGAAATCACCTGATAGGTCCACGATAATGCAGATTTCATATAGGACACACCTATTGCATTCCACATGAACTTCACTTTTGTACCCATTGTTGGTTTTGTGTATAATGTGAGATGTGAATCCTGTTTGAATTTTCTTTAATGGATGCTCCATTTTTTCACCATCAATTGCCAAAGAAAATGTAGTTTCTCTGGCTGATGGGTTTTATTTTCTTGTTAAATACCAGTTGACCACACGTAGACAGGGTGATTTCAGGGCTCTTATTTCTATTTCATTGGCCTATATTCCTGTTATGATTACTATTGCCATACTGTTTTTGTTGCTGTAATTGTGTAGTTATTATGTTTGGGGATCATGGAATATGGTGGCAGGTCTTACATACATGTAAGTGTGTTAATGTACACTAACTACATGTCCAAATACACTAAACACTCCACCATTCTGTGAGGATGTGGTGTAGAGCATTCATTGCAATGTGGGTGGACAAGAATGTGCATATAAATAGAAGGCTTCAGAGGGCAGCAAGGGAAGACTAAAGTATTACAATGAAATGTGCAAGGAGCTGGAGTCAGAAAATCAAAAGGGCCAAACTCGCTCGGCATTTCTTAAGCTTAAGAAACTGAAGAACAAATTCAACCCTCAAGTTGCAGTACTTAAGTATGCTTTGGGGAGAATATTAAATGATGCAGAAAACATTAAAAGAAGATGGAAAGAGTATACAGTGTCATTGTACCAAGAGGAATTGGTGGACCCAGAAGAATTTCATGAAACAACGTATGAGCAAGAGCCTGTAGTGATGAAGGAGGCAGTTCAAGCTGCTCTGAAAGAATCAGCAAAAAACAAAGCCCCATGAATTGATCGCATACCGATTGGCATATTCCAACAAACATGCTGCCCTGGATGTGCTCACTAAATTGTGCCAAGAAATCTGGAGGACAACCACCTGGCAAACTGACTTGAAGAGATCTATATTTGTTCCCATTCCAAAGAAAGGTAATCCAACAGAATGTGGAATCATCAATATTATTGCTATCATATGCAAGCAAGATTCTGCTGAAGATCATCCAAAAGCGATTGGAACAGCACATCAACAGCGAACTGCCTGAAGTACAAGCTGGATTGAGAAGAGGCCACTGGGGATATTATAGCTAATGTCAGATGGATCTTGGCTGAAAGCAGAGAGTATCCGAAGAATGTCTATCTCTGTTTCATTGACTATGCAAAGGCATTTGACTCTGGAGATCACAGCAAACTGTGGCTGACTCTGAGAAGAATGGGAATCCCAAAATAATTGTCCTTATGTGAAACATATTTGGACTAGGAGGCTGTTGTCAGAACAGAGCTAGGAAACACTGCATGGTCTACAGTTCGAAAGGGTGTGCGTCAAGGATGCGTCTTATCTCCATATCTTTTCAATCTATATGCAGAACAGATTATCCGGGAGGATGGGCTCTATGAGTAGAAGTGTGACACTGGAGGTAGACTCATCAGAAATCTGTATTATGCAGATAACACAACCCTGCTTGCTGAAACTGAGGAGGACCTAAAGTGCTTGCTGCAGAAGGTCAAGGATTGCAGACTTCAATGTGGATTGAAGTTCAACGTCAAGAAAACAAAAATTCTCACTACTGGGTCAATCGGCAGCATCATGATAGATGGTGAAGAGATTGAAAGTGTTGACAGCTTGAGTTTGCTTGGCCCTACGAATCAACCCACTTGGTACCAGCAGCCTGTAAGTTAAAGGAGAATTGCATTGGGGAAAGTCTGCTGTCAGACACCTATACAAGATACTGAGGAGCAATGATATTAGTCTGGAGACTAAGGTGTGCCTGTTATAGGCCATGACCTTTGCCAAAACGTTTAGAAGAGGACCTCATATGAACTCTGGGGACTGAGTTCAATAATACAAGATTCTGTTCTGAAATAAGGCCACATTGGAAGTACTGGTAAAGTAGGACTAAAAATTGAAAATAAATATTTGAAAGAGCTAATTCCATCCAATACACATTTGATGTTGAGGGGTTTTTCCATGTTTATTTGCCATCTGTGTATATTCTGGCTGAGGTATTTCTTCAGGTCTTCAGTTCATTTTAATGGGGTGTTTGTGTTCCTCCTGTGAAATTTTAAGATTTGTGTACCAAGGATGTGTTTTGTACATGTTTTCCTTCAGTTTGTACCTTACCTTTTCAATCTTAATAAAGTAAGACATTTTTCCTCCCTTTTTTGAACCATGCTTTTAATATTTATCTTCAAACTCCCACCAACATCAAGTCCAGACTCCTGACATAGTTATCTTAACTAAATTTTACCCACTTTTGTGTCCTATACTTAAATCTATGATTTTTTTTTAAAAAAAATTGTGAAAGATGAAATGGCACAGGATCCCATCTTCCCACTCTTCCAAAATGTGGACATACAATTTGTTTTTAAACCATTTGTTGAATGATTCTCCATTGAATAGCCCTTTTTGTTGGTTAATGTTCATTTGATTACATTTTTCTTAGTCTGTTGTTGGGTTCTCTGTTGTGTTACATTGATTTACCTGAGTTCTCTTTTACCATGTCTTAATTATTGTAGCTTTCACTAAGAGGATTAATTTTTAAAGTCTGGGATTGCTCACAATATGCCTTTAATAGAATTTCATTCTGTCCATAGGATCAGTAGGGATCATCTCCCTGTCATTTCTGATATTTTTAATTTGTATCTTCTCTTGTGGGTTGACTAGATGTCTCTCAGAGTACCAATCTTATGAAGAAAATTGCCTTTGTTTTCTTTGATATCATCAACTGAGTTTTCAATTTTAATTTATTTTTCTTTGTTTCTTTTAATTTTGGCTTTAAGTTTAAATGTCTCTCTTGAGTAACATGAGGTAGAGAGACTATATGTAGGCAGATCCTCAGGGTTGAACAATGGCCTTGTTTGGGACCTTAGGGTCAAGGAGACACAGGGGCCACGTCGGTTGAAAAACAGTATCTGCCAAGCTAAGGAGCACTCACACGTCTGTCCTAGAGCATGGGCGTACAGTGTATCGTCCAAAAATAGGATCTGGTGAGGATTAGTAAACTGGGCCTAGTGAAGGACTGAAACAAATGAAGGGTAGGTTTGCAAAGTGAGTTGAGTTTCTATGTGGTAGACCGGACCCAGTGGGAGCCGGAGAGATTGAAACCTTGGGATTTTCCACAACATCCCCAAAATTCAGCTCCTCTTTGAATCATGTGCTTTCTCTTCACCATCTTGCTAATGATCATCAACTAGGTCCTTTTTTTTTCTATAATTATATTTTATTAATTTTCATAAACATTTACAGAGATTTTGGGCTTCCACTCATTCATTGTTGCACTATTCTCTCTACCCTCCTCCCAGTTTGTTCTTGTCCAAATGCCACAGTGCTTGTCAAAGCCAGTTCTGATTAATCTTCTTTGTCAGTGTATCCTTTGCCATTCCCTATCACTCCTCCCTGAGAGAGACTTCACCCTGATTCATAAGGAAAAGGGGATGGCGTATTCTCTTAGCTACTTCCTGCTGAAAAGGGACGCTGTGGGTTTCAGGGTGAAGATCTTCTCTCACTACTCTAAAGGGCCCCTTTGGCAGTAGGAAACACATAGACTATTATGGAGATTGATTTTGGAATTTAGATGCACTCTTATTGATTGTGCTTAGCCGTACATGTTCATATCCTTGAAGATGTATCATGGGAGTGTGATTCAGCTCTCAGCCTTCTGGATTCTGCCAATTACCAGCCATGCCGTCTCGTAGAGACCATAGGATGATCTCTTCCACACTGTGTCTAACTTACCTTAGTCACCTGCTCATGACCTGTAGTTACCCAAGAGCTTTCATGGGCCTGGAATTTTCTTTGCTAAGTTTGCTTTTCAGTTTACAACTGTTTGGGCTCATTTAGTGACTTGATACACTCCTCCTACAATCTTGTATGTTCAGCTTTCAGTACCTGACAGTATATTTTATGATTTCACATTATAAAAGTTGAACAATCACAATGAGATCTAGCTGGTTTGTTGTATCCATACTGGGGGAAGAAACTAACCAAACAAACCAACAAACATAATACCCAGACCGAACCATTCCACCAATCTCCAAAAAATTCACCCAACAAGGTCACTCTAATAACGTAGTCTATATGGCTTTGTGCTGTTTATCCAAAAGCAGCACCTTTCTGACGATCCAAATCTCCCAACTGTTGTGTGGAGAAAATCTGGACAAACTGTGCCCTTGCAAGTTCACAGAAATTCAATTACATGGAAATAACAATCTTACTGAATCCTAATTTGAAATTAATGGAAATGTACCTGAATGTGGAATTATCAGATATTCCATCTGGGTTCAGAAAATGCCATGGCACAAAGAACACCTATCTGATTATCAGTCAGATGGAGTTTGGATGAAGGTAGAAAATATCATGAATATGGTCATTTGTGTTTTATTCATAATACAAAGATCTTTGTGTTGTCTTTTTTTATGGTGAGAGAAATTTATATTTAGAATTACCCCGCTGGACTCAGTTTAGATGATCCCAATTTTGTTGGCAACATCCAAAGCATCATAGTCAGGAGCTAGTCAAACACAGGCCTTCTTCTCTCTATCAAACCTAATCAAAGTGTTGACCTTGGCCACATCAGTGTCACAGAGCTTCTTTACAGCTTGTTTAATTTGGTGCTTGTTGGCCTTGACATCCACAATGAACACAAATGTGTTGTTATCTTCTATCTTCTTCATGGCTGACTCAGTGGTCAGGGGAAATTTGATGATGCGTAGTGGTCAAACTTGTTTCTCCTGGGGGCGCTCTTCTGGGGGTTTTTGGGCTGCCGTCGGAGTCTCAGCGTCTTAGACCGCCGGAAGTGGGTGACGTGCGGATCTTCTTCTTCTTTTTTTTTTTTTGTGGCTGTGGACGCCATTCAGGACGCCTTCTTGGCCTTTCACACCTTTTCTTTGGCTTCAGTTTTGGGAGGGGCAGGGGCTTCCTTCTTAGCTTTTGGCGCCATCTTCGTAGAAAGGGATATTTGTGTTCTTTGTTGTTATTTGCTGTTTCGTTGTCTGGTGAGTCAAAATGAGTCACGAGCTCTGTCCTTCTTTCTATCCTGAGCCTATCTCACTGTCCCTGACATCAGAGGAAATCATGGTCGATTTTTAGAAGAATGGAAATCCAAGGACACTCAATTGTGCTTCTGTGAAATCTCTACCAAAACCAAGAAGCTGTTGAATGAACAGAACAAGAGTACCTGTATGGATGAAAATTAGGACAGGTGATTTTCAGGGTTGTATCCTTTTTCCATACCTAGTCATGTTATGTGCTGAGCACATGAGCAGTTCAATCCTCATTATTCTAAACAACCCGAAATCATATTGCTTCCCAGCAACATGCACTCCATGAAATTGCTTCCCACTGTCACTCGGTGAATGCACTCAGCTTAGGACTGACTGACCAGAGATTAGAAACTCGAACCACAGAGCACAGATTGGAAACTTGTATGTAGAGCTTGAGTCGCAGGCGACTCGATGGCACATAACAACAACAACATGTAGAGCTTCATATCCATCAGTTGATGAAACTGAAGGGCACATCTGGGCATACTCCAAGTCTAAAGTCCACTCATGCCTCAGTGACAATCCCAGAGAGGTTGCACTGTGCCAACATCTGTATTCACTTGGGCCAATCAGCACAGGCAGAGCCTTGGACAGCAGCAGGTTGACAACAGTGTTGAAGAGACGCCCTGGGGGAGGAAACCTTATAAAACCCGTTCCAGACAGGCTGCACAGCTCCCATTTCATCATTCGCCTGATGCTGGATACACTGTCACCATGTGGCTCCTGGTTTTTGGGCTTGCTTTCTCTCTCAGATGGACAGGTGAGAAAAGGGAGAGGGGGAAGGAAGGAGAAAGGACGCCCACTTCACATGCTGCGCTCACCATCCTCCATAACTCCTTAGCTGCCCACTCACCACCTCCCTTTGTGACCTTCCACTTAAAATCCACTGCATCTCACCCAAACCTCCCTAAAACTTACCTCCTTCTCCTTTGCACAAGACAGGACAGGGTTCACATGTGCTGTTTGCAGGGTTGCTACGAGTCTTACTTGACCCGACGGCTCAGAACAACAACGCCTTTCTATTCTATCACATTCACCACACTCTTATTCTCACTCAGGAACTTAAGGGCTCTCCTCTCATTCACGATCCCCAGGGACTTCCTACTCTTCTCCAATTGACTTTACCCAAGGAGTAATCTCAGATTCCTCTTTTGATAGTACTGTTCACTGCTTTTAGTTCATTCTGACTGATCACAATTCTATTTTTCCTATAGTACAACAGCGCCATAAGGTTTCCTGACTCTAAACAGGAAGTGCTGGTGATCTCATGCTAACATGTTGTTCTATCAATGCAAAGACAAGAGGGTCAAATACATGGAAAACCTATCAGGTCATTTATAGCCTCGAGAAACTACCTGGAGGGTCTAGTGTGGTTCGGATACACTGGATGGCAAACAATAATCTTAACAAAACCAGCTCTCCAGGCTGTTTCTCCACATGCTATGATGAATGCAAGGGGTACTTTGGAATATTGGTTTAGCAGTTAAGAAGAAACCATTGGCAACACCGAAGGATGATATTTGGAGTTTGCCACTTGTTTCCGTTTATGTTCAGGGAATTTGGGTGGTCCACTGGTTGGAGTTGCCCTCCCAACCCAAAGGCAAGGGTTTGAATTCAATAGCTACTCTTCAGGGGAAAAATGGGCAGTCTCCTCCCATGTGGTTTACAGCCTCTGTGAGTTGTTTCTGGTTCGTTGCCACAGAATCACCACCACCATCTAGATCAAGGTATCCTCTCCCTGCACCAGGTCTCTTAGAACCTGCTCATCCCCTCTTGCTCTTAGGTCTACCATAAAGATCTCACTCATATGGTCATCCCTCACACCTGCGTGTTGCCAGGCTCATCTTTTTTCTTCAATTCATTTCTTTTTTATGTGTGTACCATCTACTCAGATCTGACTAGTACAGAAGGAGATTGCCCCTCCTTCTCCAGCAGAGCATCTGGTGGATTCAAACCACATACCTGTGGGATTGCACTGCATCTTCTTGCCACTAGTCCACCAGAGCTCCCCAGCCAGGTCCTTCTTGACACCACTCTTCCATCCCACCACTCTGCCAACCCTCCTCCCTTGACCACCAAGCCCCTCCGAACCACACAGCTTCTTTTATCCCTAGACTAATTCCTACCTTTCTTGTTACAGGTGCTGCACCCCCCATCCACCCAAGAATGGTGTTTGGCTGGGACTGTCCACCTTTGGAACACCCCTGGCAGGCGGCTGTGTTTCCTTCTCATCACCTAATGTGTTCAGGTGTCCTGATCCACCCTCAGTGGGTGCTCACAGGGGCACAATGTGGAAAGCGGTACATAGTGGCTGGAAAATGAAGAAGGGAGGGGTTCTCCTGTCTTCCTGCAGGAATGAGGAAGGACCATTTCCCAGGGATAATCCACAGGGAGGAAGGAGACAGGAAAGAGGAGGTTTCCAGGAGAGATCTCGAGCTGGGACTAATGACCCACAACTGCTCTCTCCGTGGCCGTCTGCGTCGGTTCCGTCTCTTGCCTTGTTGCTCTTTCTGCCTGTAAATCACTCGCTCTGTCTGTGTGTTCCCTCTGTGTGATCCTGCTGTGATCTCAAACTCCCTTTCTCTTCTCAGTTCCTACAGCTGTGGAGTGCCTTGTTTCTCGATCTCTGGATTTCTCTGCCATTCGCTTGGTCTCTGCTATATCCCCCATCTCTCCCTGTGGTCCTTCTCTGTGTGCCCCAAACCTTGTGTCCAGCCGTACTGAACATACACACATCACCGTGGGTCTAGGTGGACCCCTGAAGGAAGAAGTACTCCAGCGCCAAGAGGAGAGTAGTGGAGAATGTCTCATGTCCTTTTGTCCATGGCATATCCTCCTGGCCCATCTTTCTAAAGGAGACACTGGGAACGGAGGGAGTGAGTTGTGAATGAGGTGGGTGAGGAACAAGGAAGAGAAAAAAGGTGCTGGGATTCAGGAGGAGATAACCAAGCCGGGCTGAGTGAGATCACTGACTGCTGGGAAACACGCAGTCACTTCTCAGTGAAGACTCTGCCTTCCTCCTCTCCCTGACTCCCAGTATCCAGGTCCCTGCTTTTACTCTCTGGTGCTTTGTCTCCTACTCATGTCCTTCCCACTACGGTGTGGGCTTGTACTATCACTGCCCCTTTTCCAATTTGACCATCATTTGTTCCTCTGTATGTAGTGTTTGCAATACCTCTTTTTTTCCATGTCTGTTTCCAACTATCTTCCTCCTGCTCTCTTTGCTCTGCCTGTTCATTTTCTTGAGGGGGAAATAGAGTAGAAAACTACATCCCAAGGGCATGTTCCTCCGTCCTTGAAATATGGGAGGCTGTTCTCTTCGTTCATGCTTTTCTCCTTTCCACTTGTCTGCTCTGCAGATTTTCCCCTCCTTCATTTTGTCTCAACCTTTACTCCGTTCTCATTCCCTTTTATGCTAATTTCCTCTCTCTCATCCCAGGATTCCTTACTGAAATCCCTTCTTATATCATTTCCTTCCCGCTAACGGCCTCCATTTCTCTCTTCCCCAAGCTCATCATCATACAGTGTCTGTCTGGGCTGCAATGACATTCATGTACATGCTGAAAAGGATGCCCAGTGGATGGAAGTTGCCCGTGCCATCCGACATCCAAAATACTGCCACCCATTTGAGTGTTGGCCCCTTAACTACAGCCACGACATCATGTTGCTTCACCTTAAAGAGCCTGTTAAGATCACACATAGAGTGAAGACCATAGGACTGCCCACCAGGGGCCCACGAATGGGGAGCCTGTGTGGTGTCTCATCTTGGGATTCGTACATGTCAAGAAGAGGTACACTTGGGATGATCAAGCCCCAGGCACCCCAAACTCTTGGTTCTAAGGGAAGAGTATGGGAATTCGTTTGAATTCCCATCACAGTTCTCCTTCTCAATGGTTTGCATTCTCAGAACCAAATCCGCTCACCTGTGCAAGTGCCAAGGTCCTGCCCAACCGGGAGTGTAGCAACTGGCCATATAGAAACATAACAGAGACCATGTTCTGTGCTGCGAATCCACCTCGCAGCAACCCAAACCCCTGCTGGGTGAGTACCTCCCTCCTTTCAGGGATCTATGGGTTGAGGGAAGGAAAATGCTTCTCATCTGTAGGGCTGTGTACTACTAAACAAGGGGGTCTTCACTGCTGCCCACTCAATTTGTGCCTCAGATCTCTGCTCCGTGTTGACCTTCCTCGTAGTGACATCTGTATGTCACTTCTTCACACAAAAGCTCACCCTTCCTTCCCTTCAGCTTGCTGAACGTGTACTATAAACCCGTCTCTCATCTCTCAGAGAACGTGCAGGAGCGAGAAATGAGTCCTGACTCACAGGACACTTTTGCTGACACATCAGTATATCCGTCAGAGGAAATCTCTTGGTGCTAAACGTGGCTTACTAACCAAAACGGGAGAGCTGAGGTGTTTTATTGGTAAAGAATTGCTCTTCCAGCTTAAAGGGTCACAGCTTGGATCCACCAGCTCATCCATGTGAGAATCGTCCTTCCCCACAGTAGCCTCCAACTCTGGAAAAGCCACTGTAGGGTCAGCTGTGACAGGACAGTACAACATGCACGCGTCATTCAAAGCCTGGCAGTTACCATCCACGTGGATGGGTTTCAGAACATAAGTCACACCTTAGTATACGCTCTAGACCATTATTACTCTGCACATGAGGTTGTCACAAGTCGCAACTGATTCCACAGTAATGGCATATTGAGATGCAGTTTGCTATGTGAAGAGCAAAGAGA
>NW_006399958.1:1591647-1593050 GCF_000299155.1 Elephantulus edwardii
ATCACTGGACAGGAATTCCGTCACTTGTGTCTAATGACGCTACGATTGTAACTGGACCTCACAAATGTCTTTCTTCATTGTCTGGGAGCTGGGCTGCCAGGCCTGCAGCTGGGATCAAAGGTGAAGTTCAAGATCCTTGCCCTCTCACCCTTTGTTTGCTCCTAGGAGGATAGAGCAGCTCCACTGGTCTGTGACGGAATGTTACAAGGGATTCTGACTTCAGACTTCTTCCCATGTGCAGATGTGACTAATGGTGGCATGTATACAAACCTATTTCTATACGTACAGTGGATCAAGGACACAATGAAGAACACACCTTAAAGTCCATACCCACCTCCTTATCACAGTAAAATAAGTGGCACATCAAACTGTGGAGTTGGAATCTTTTCTGGTTATATATCATCGTGTTCGAAAGAGCCCATAGCTCAATATTTGGATGGTATTTTTTTCCCCAGAGGCTGGAAATAGTGTGAGACTAGAATACACATCTTCCTCACTTAAAGCAAGTGGTGGATTTGAACCTCATACCTTTGTGTTGGCAGTAAAACTCAAACTCCTTATCATCAGTTCACTAGCACACGTCAGACTTTGCAAATGTTGACACAGGAGCCACTTGGCCAAAGCCAGAGCCTGCCAGTCCCTCTGACATGTTAACCCATTGTGAAGTGGCAGAACGGGACAAGAAGTAGCCACATGTACATATAATCCCATCGCTGTAAAAAGGATATAATTCATAGCAACCTGCCTTCTGTACTCAAACTTCAAACCTTTTGATTTGCAACTGACATCACACAGCCTAGAGATCATGGCCGGCCTGTTGGAATGTGGGTGGATTTAGTCTTCTAGAAATGCAGACTTGGAAAGCTTAGCACTTGAGAAGGGATGGAAATTTTACACACATCTCATGTTATCACTAGAGGACCTGGGCATTTTCACATGAACACACTCTGTGTTTCACATAGGACATCTGTAGTCATGGGAGAAAGAGAAATGTACAAAGCCCTTCAGGAAGGGTCTGTGCCGGGCAGTGGAGCCTGGCCTCCTTGAGTTATGTCCTTAGCAGCTCAGGGTGGGCTACTTCTGCAGTGTCTGTCTCTAGCAAGGTCTAGATCGCCCTCAACAAGTCCTGCACCATCTTGCCCTCAGCTATTTCAGCAGTGAGGAATGTCCTCTGCTTTTGAGGCCTGAATCACAGCATGTCCTGGTACAAGGAACTGTTCCCAATCATGTCCTCCAGGGGGTGTACAGAGGTCAGCTCATGGTAGCTCTAAGTGTGCATGCCTGCTTCTCAAAGCAGCCGAGTGGCCTCCAGGCTGGTCCTGAAAGTCCCCCAAGAAAATCTGCTGGAGCCTCAGTCATGACTCGTCTCTGATCAGATGATACAACAAACCGGAGATGCATAA
>NW_006399958.1:1593807-1594939 GCF_000299155.1 Elephantulus edwardii
GTCTGGCTTGCTGTCCAATATCAGTTCACAAGAATTTCGTCCTTTCTGACTTCTTGCAGCTCATCTCCAACTCAACTAGGATCTTGTATCTTGAGAAAGACCACTGTGATCAACTGTCTCCACACCTCAGGTCCACTTCCCATCTCAACCTTCTCAGCGTTATAACCCTCTACACAGCCCCAGTCACACAGCCATGAGCAGAATTCACCTCTCACAAACCTGACTTGGGAAGTGACTTTCCCAGAACTGTTCTGCTGCCTGCCTCTCATCAGAACCCTGGGAGGATTCATCAAGAATTAAGCATACAAAGATTTTCCCAATTAAGAATGTCCACACCCCAATTAAAGGCACAAATGGGTTCTCCCAGGGGTCCTGCTCTCATGCAGTACAATGCTCAGTGTTGATGGAAGACTCAGGTTTAAGTCAGCCAGGAAATGGCTTCCCACTGCTCTACGTCCTGATTGTTGACAGGAGGAAATTCTTGAAGTGCCCATTGGTGGATGTTTTGAGGCTTCTTATGTAGAGGAATGAGGTCTGAAGGGCCCTTAGCTCTCCAATACACCTGGAACACAAGAAGTACTTCTTGAAGAGGGTGAGGAAACAGTCCAGGAAATAACAGAGTTTACCTCCGAGCCAGGGCCCCTCAGCTCCCCAGGTGTCAAAAGTCTTGGGGCACTGTGTCCTCAGAGGGTGATCGGAGCCCAATGCTGGACATCATGGGAACCCTGGACTCTGCACTCACACCAATGGACAGTCTCATTGTCAGGGACAGAGGCCAAGAAACAAGAGCTAGATCTATCATAAGAGCCAAATTTATGCATTTTTTTCCCAGAGGGACACTAAGCTGTCTCCCCACACCATCCATCTAGGAAAAATAAAAATGGGACTGTCCTCGTGGGAAAGGTTTCCAAATACACATGAGAAGAGAACCCAGCTTTCTCTGGGGCTTCGTTTCCTTTAGCTTTGGCCGAAGGTGGTATAGCACTGGTCTGTGCGTTGCTGTACAGAGGTAACTCGTGGTTACAGTGATACTGAAGCCTGTGACAGTGATGTGCCAATCGTGGTAATGGGCACCCATGGTGGACAGTGTTGGCTGGAGCTTCCCGACTAAATCAAGCCTGGAAGCAGGAGC
>NW_006399958.1:1595204-1597182 GCF_000299155.1 Elephantulus edwardii
AACAACAACACCTTTCTGTCAGTGACACTAAAACAACAACCATTAAGGTGAAATCTTACAAGAGCTCACTGGAGAGAATAAGCAGTTGGTGACTACTGTTGCTGGGAAAAATAACAACAACAAAATGCAAAACACATACCACTGGGGGCAAAAAGGATACAGATCCCATGGCACAGAGCACACGTGATTACAATGACATTTAAACAGAAAAGCAGTGAAGACGTATTTTGTGACTGAAGAATTTTGAACACAAAATAAGCATTGGATTTTAAAGTACTACATTCAGGTGTTATGAGACATAAACATCATTTAAGAGAGACACTTTTATCTGTAGTTCTGACACATGGTTGATCCCCAGCCAGATAGTTTTCCGAGGCTGTAAATCACATGGAAGACAGTCCGGCTTCCTCCCATTTTCCTGTATGTTTGAGAGTGATAAGCTACATGGAGAGCGGTGGGGTGGAAGAATCTGATCTAGGCTTCCAGAAAGTTTTGTTGGCACGAGTGTGCCACTGCTCAGTGAGCAGAAAATCATTCTAGACTGCCAGGCAAAGCAGACTAAACCACTTGAGGGAATGTTGTTATGTGCCATCGCGTTGTTTGCGACTCATAGCAACCCTATGTACAAGAGCTCTAAACGCTGTTCTATCCTGTGCCAACCTAGCCGTCTCAAACACACTTATTCTTACCACTCCAGTCACAGAATCTATCCATCTCATCGACGGTCTTCCTCTCCTTCGCCACCCCTCCACTCTCCCAAACATGATTTCCCTCTCCAAGGACCAGTCCCTTCTTGCAGCATGCCCAAAGTATGTCAGACAAAGCTTCAGTATCCTTGACTCCAAGGAGCATTCCAGCTTCACCCTCTCCAGGACAAACCTGTTTTTTCTCCTAGCAGTCCATGGTATAGTCAACACTGTTCTCCAGCACCACAGCTCAAAGGCATCAATTCTCTTTCTATCATCCCTAGTCACTGTCCAGCTCTCTGATGCATAGCACATAATTGCGAAGACTATAGCCTGGATCTGGTGCACCTTAGTCTCCAGCCTGATGTCGTTGCTCTTCAGTATTCTTGAGAGGTCCCTCACCGCCGACTTTCCCAATGCAGTTCATCTCTTGATTTCCTGGCTGCTGTTGCCAAGAGTGTTGGTTGTTGAGCCAAGCAAACAAAAACTGTTAACTGTCTCAATCTCTTCACTATCCATACTGATGCTGCCACTTGGCCCAGTGGTGAGAATCTTTGTTTTCTTGATGTTGAGCTTCAATCCGTAGGAGAACATTCATGTGAGGAAGAATGTAACCAATGTCACCAAACAACATGTGAAGGAATTGCTGAATAGGGACCTCAAAGGCTGTGCAAACTTTCCCCAAGAATGGTTAAGGACCGGTTAGCACACATGTACAATAAATCAACTCTTATCTGTAGCCAACATATTAGGGAATTACTACAGATAACAAAGCCCTCATTTGCTTTCACTGGAAAAACCCAGTTGTCTTCCTCAGAATACAAGGTGCTAGGTGAAGTAGCAGAAGTCAGAAAGCATGACCTTCCTGTGAACTGATATTTATTTGACAGCCAGTCAGATTGCTTCCCACCGAGGCTCGTCCCTTTTCTCAAGAGAAGAACGGCCTTCGAATGCTGGCTCAAGTGAAGCTGCCGAAGAGCTATTCAAAAAGGACACTTGGGGGGAGGGCCTCGCAGTCGGACCGGCTGCTGAGATGAACGCTTCAGTTGGGCAGTCTCCGCATATCATGGGGAGATAGACGCTGCTGCCTGTATTAACGAAGAAGAAATTGCAAGACTTGGTAAGAGAAGTGGATCCCAATGAACAGTTGGATGAAGATGTAGAGGAGATGCTGCTACAGACTGCTGACAATTTCACTGAGAATGTAGTGACAGCAGCCTGCCAGCTTGCCAGGCATCGCAAGTCTAGCACCCTAGAGGTGAAAGATGTCCAGTTGCACCTAGAGCGCCAGT
>NW_006399958.1:1600717-1611324 GCF_000299155.1 Elephantulus edwardii
CAGGCCCTCTGCCTCAGGTCTTTGCATTGGTGGGTCCCTACTGTCCCCAGATTTCCAAATGACTCAGCCCTCGCCTCCTTCAGGGATTAGTTCTGTCACCACGTTGGTGAGGTCTCTGAGAAGACGGTTTACTCAACACGTCTCTCTTTGCTCTTCACATAGCAAACTGCATCTCAATATGCTATTACTGTGGAATCAGTTGCGACTTGTGACATCCTCGTCTGCAGAGTAGTAATGGCCTAGAGCGTATACTAAGGTGTGACTTATGTTCTGAAACTCATCCACGTGGATGGTAACTGCCAGGCTTTGAATGACGCGTGCATGTTGTACTGTCCTGTCACAGCTGACCCTACAGTGGATTTTCCAGAGTTGGAGGCTACTGTGGGGAAGGACCATGTTTCTCACATGGATGAGCTGGTGGATCCAAGCTGTGACCCTAGGGAGCTCTGGTGGCCTAGTGGCAAGGAGCTGCACTGCAATCCCACAGGTACGTGGTTTGAATCCACCAGATGCTCTGCTGGAGAAGGAGGGGCAATCTCCTCCTGTACCAAGCTGTGACCCTTTAAGCTGGAAGTGCAATTCTTTTCCAATAAAGTACCCAGCTCTCCCGTTTTGGTTAGTAATCCACGTTTAGCACCAAGAGATTTCCTCTGACCGATATACTGTTGTGTCTGTCAGCAGAAGTGTTCTGTGAGTCAGGACTCATTTCTCGCTCCTGCACGTCCTCTTAGAGATGAGAGATGGGTTTATAGTACACGTTCAGCAAGCTGAAGGGAAGGGTGAGCTGTTGTGTGAAGAAGTGACATACAGATGTCACTACGAGGAAGGTCAACACGGAGCAGAGATCTGAGGCACACATTGAGTGGGCAGCAGTGAAGACCCCCTTGTTTAGTAGTACACAGCCCTACAGATGAGAAGCATTTTCCTTCCCTCAACCCATAGATCCCTGAAAGGAGGGAGGTACTCACCCAGCAGGGGTTTGACATGCCCTCATGAAGTAGAGTCGCAGCACAGAACATGGTCTCTGTTATGTTTCTATATGGCCATTTGCTACACTCCTGGTTGGGCAGGACCTTGGCACTTCCACAGGTGAGTAGATTTGGTTCTGAGAATGCAAACCATTGAGAAGAAGAACTGTGATGGGAATTCAAACGGATTCCCATACTCTTCCCTTAGAACCAAGAGTTTGGGGTGCCTGGGCCTTTATCATCCCAAGTGTACCTCTTCTTGACCTGTACGAATCCCAAGATGAGACACCACACAGGCTCCCCATTCGTGGGCCCCTGGTGGGCAGTCCTATGGTCTTCACTCTATGTGTGATCTCAACAGGCTCTTGAAGGCGAAGCAACATGATGTCGTGGCTGTAGTTAAGGGGCAGACACTCTAAGGGGTGGCAGTATTTTGGGTGTCGGATGGCTCTGGTAACGTCCCTCCACTGGGTGTCCCTTTCCGCATGTGCATGAATGTTATTGCAGCCCAGACAGACCATGTATAATGACGAACTTGGGGAAGAGAGAAATGGAGGCTGTTAGCGGGAAGGAAATGATGTAAGAAGACATTTGAATAAGGGATTCTGGGTTGAGAGAGAGAGGAAATTAGCGTAAAAGGGAATGAGAACGGAGTCAAGGTTGAGAAGAAATGGAGGGATGAAAACTGCAGAGCAGACAAATGGAAAGGAGAAAAGCGTTAAGGAAGAGAACAGGTCCCATATTTCAAGGACGGAGGTACATCCCCGTGGGATATAGCTTTCTAATCTTACTATTTCCCCCTCAAGAAAAAGGAAAGGCCGAGCAAAGAGAGCAGGAGGAAGATAGTTGGAAACAGACATGGAAAGAAAAGAGGTATTGCAAACACTACATACAGAGGAACAAATGATGGTCAAATTGGAAAAGGGTCAGTGATCGTACAAGCCCACACTGTAGTGGGGAGGACGTGAGTGGGAGACAAAGCACCAGAGAGTAAAAGCAGGGACCTGGATACTGGGAGTCAGGGAGAGGAGGAAGGCAGAGTCTTCACTGAGAAGTGACTGCGTGTTTCCCAGCAGTCAGTGATCTCATCACTCAGCCTGGCTTGGTTATCTCCTCCTGAATCCCAGCACCTTTCTTCTCTTCCTCGTTCCCTTGCTTGTTCCTCACCCACCTCATTCACAACTCACTCCCTCCGTTCCCAGTGTCTCCTTTAGAAAGATGGGCCAGGAAGTTATGCCGTGGACAAAAGGACATGAGACATTCTCCACTACTCTCCTCTTGGCGCTGGTGTACTTCTTCCTTCAGGGGTCCGCCTAGACCCACGGTGATGTGTGTATGTTCAGTACGGCTGGACACAAGGTTTGGGGCACACAGAGAAGGACCACAGGGAGAGATGGGGGATACAGCAGAGACCAAGCGAATGGCAGAGAAATCCAGAGATCGAGAAACAAGGCACGCCACAGCTGTAGGAACTGAGAAGAGAAAGGGAGTTTGAGATCACAGCAGGATCACACAGAGGGAACACACAGACAGAGCGAGTGATTTACAGGCAGAAAGAGCAACAACGCGAGAGACGGAACCGACGCAGACGGCCACGGAGAGAGCAGTTGTGGGTCATTAGTCCCAGCTCAAGATCTCTCCTGGGAACCTGGAACAGCACCTTCCTGACTATCCCATCTCCTTCATCCCTGTTGGTTATCCCAAGGAAATGGTCCTTCCTCGTTCCTGCAGGAAGACAGGAGAACCCCTCCCTTCTTCATTTTCCAGCCACTATGTACCGCTTTCCACACTGTGCCCCTGTGAGCACCCACTGAGGGTGGATCAGGACACCTGAACACACGACGTCATCAGAAGGAAACACAGCCGCCTGCCAGGGGTGTTCCAAAGGTGGACAGTCCCAGCCAAACACCATTCTTGGGTCGATGGGGGGTGCAGCACCTGTAATAGGAAAGGTAGAAGTTAGTTTAGCGGTAAAAGAAGCTGTGTGGTTTGGAGGGGCTTGGTGGTCAGGGGAGGAGGGTTGGCAGAGTGGTGGGATGGAAGAGTGGTGCCAAGAATGACCTGGCTGGGGAGCTCTGGTGGCCTAGTGGCAAGAAGCTGCACTGCAATCCCACAGGTACGTGGTTTGAATCCACCAGATGCTCTGCTGGAGAAGGAGGGGCAATCTCCTCCTGTACCAGTCAGATCTGAGTTGATTGTATACACATAAAAAATAATAAAATAAAAAAGTAGTAAATTTAAAAAAAGACCTGGCAACGTTCAGGTGTGGGAGAGGAAAATATGAGTGAGACCTTTATGGTAGACCTAAGCACAAGAGGGGAACCAGCAGGTTCTAAGAGACCTGGTGCAGGGAGAGGATACCTTGATCTAGATGGTGGTGGTGATTCTGTGGCAACGAACCAGAAACAACTCACAGCTGACCCTCCAGTGGGTTTTCAGAGGCTAAAGACCAAACGGGAAAAGACTGCCCATTTTTCTGCTGAAGAGTAGCTATTGAATTCAAACCCTTGCCTTTGGGTTGGGAGGGCAACTCCAACCAGTGGACCACCCAAATTCCCTGAACATAAATGGAAACAAGTGGCGAACTCCAAATATCATCCCTGGGTGTTGCCAATGGTTTCTTCTTAACTGCTAAACCAATATTCCAAAGTACCCCTTGCATTCATCATAGCATGTGGAGAAACAGCCTGGAGAGCTGGTTTTGTTAAGATTATTGTTTGCCATCCAGTGTATCTGAACCACGCTAGACCCTCCAGCTAGTCTTTCGAGGCTATAAATGACTTGATAGGTTTGCCATGCATTTGACCCTCTTGTCTTTGCATTGATAGAACAACATGTTACCATGAGATCACCAGCACTTCGTGTTACATTTAGAGCCAGGAAACCTTATGGGGCTCTTGTACCATAGGATACATAGAACTGTGGTCAGTCAGAATGAACTTAAAGCAGTGAACAGTAGCAGCAAAAGAGGAATCTGAGATTACTCCTTGGGCAAAGTCGATTGGAGAAGAGTAGGAAGTCCCTGGGGATCGTGAATGAGAGGAGAGCCCTTAAGTTCCTGAGTGAGAATAAGAGTGTGGTGAATGTGATAGAATAGAAAGGCCGTTGTTGTTCTGGGCTGTCGGGTCAAGTAAGACTCGTAGCAACCCTGCAAACAGCACATGTGAACCCTGTCCTGTCTTGTGCAAAGGAGAAGGAGGTAAGTTTTAGGGAGGTTTGGGTGAGATGCAGTCGATTTTAAGTGGAAGGTCACAAAAGGAGGTGGTGAGTGAGCAGCTAAGGAGTTATGGAGGATGGTGAGCGCAGCATGTGAAGTGGGCGTCCTTTCTCCTTCCTTCCCCCTCTCCCTTTTCTCACCTGTCCATCTGAGAGAGAAAGCAAGCCCAAAAACCAGGAGCCACATGGTGACAGTGTATCCAGCATCAGGTGAAGGATGTAGTGGGAGCTGTGCAGCCTGCCTGGAACGGGCTTTATAAGGTTTCCTCCCCCAGGGCATCTCTTCAACATTGTTGGCAACTGCTGCTGTCCAAGGCTCTGCCTGCGCTGATTGGTCCAAGTGAATACAGATGTTGGCACAGTGCAACCTCTCTGGGATTGTCGCTGGCATGAGTCAACTGTAGACTTGGAGTATGCCCAGAAGTGCCCCGTGTCCTCAGTTTCATGGACTGACTGACATGAAGCTCTGCATACAAGTTTCCAATCTGTGCTCTGTGCCTCGAGCTTATTACCTCTGGTCAGTCAGTCCTAAGCTGAGTGCATTCACCGAGTGACAGTGGGAAGCAATTTCATGGAGTGCATGTTGCTGGTGAGCGATATGATTTGGGGTTGCCTAGAAAAGACGAGGCTTGAACTGCTCAGAGTGGCTCTGCTCCATGGTCTCCGCACGTATTGAGCTTGCTGAGAGCCTCCGGTTCCCTGAGTCTTTGGGATGCTGGAGGACTTCTTACTCTCCTTCCAAACTACAGCGAGGTGTCCTTGCTTATGTCTTTTAGGTGTGTGTGTGTGAGAGAGAGAGAGAGAGAAAGAGAGGAAGGAGGAGGAGGAGGAGGAAGAAGAAGAAAGAGAAGAAGAAGGAGAGAAGAAGGAGGAGGGGGAGGAGAAGAAGGAGAAGGAGGAGGAGGAGGAGAAAGAAGAAGGAGGAGGAGGAGAAGGGGAAGAAGAAGGAGGAGGAGGAAGAAGGAGGAGAAGAAGGAGGAGGGGGAGGAGAAGAAGGGGAAGGGAAGGGAGGGGAGGGGAGGAGCGGAGAGGAGGAGAAGAGGGGAGAGGAGAGAGGGCCCCCGAGCCCACCCACCCTCCAGTTCACAGGTTCCCACTCTTCCCTCCTTTTCCAGCAGTAAATATTTTAGTCATCCTTTCCCGTTCACTCTCCAATCTTGTAGTCCGTCATTCTTCAGTCTTGGAGTCCATACCTCTCAGTAAGTCCAGGCATGCAGGGTACCAGCAGCAGCCTCATTCTCCTCATGTGGGAGTTGGGAATGTTGATGACCCAGCATGATGTCCTTCTGTAAGGATTGGGACCTCCTGGCTTCATGCAAAAATTATGTGAGACAGACAGAGATTCAAAATCCTAGCCTCCACGGAAAACCTTGGTTTCACCCTCTCCAAGACAGGCCTGTTCGTTTTCTTGGCAGTCCATGGCATGTTTAAGACTCTTCCCCAGCACCACGACTCAAAAGCATCGATTCTTCTTCCATCATCTTTAGTCATTGTCCAGCTCTCTGATGCATAGCAAGGAATTGCAAAGACCATGGCCTGCATCAGGCACAACTTAGTGTCCCGACTTTCAATGGGAACCCCAGAACACTTGCTTGTGCTTATGTGAAACCTAACTTGGACCCGGAGGCAGTCATCAGAGTAGAACAAGGAAACATTGTCTGGTTGAACGGAGTACACGAGGGATGCATCCTATCTCCATACTGTTTCAATCTGTATGCGGAACAGATCATCTTGGAGGCTAGGTTTTCTTGGAGGCTCTACGAGGAGGAATGTGGCATCAGGATTTGAGAAAGATTCATCAAAAAGCTGCATTCGGCAGATGACACAGACTTGCTTGCTGAAACTGAGGAGGACCTGAGTCATTTGGTGTAGAAGTTCAAGGACGTCAGCCTTCAATATGGATTCAAGCTCAAAAGAAAAACAAACAAACAAACAAAAAAACCCCACAAAACACAAACCAAAGATTCTCACCACTGGGCCGATTGGCAGCATCATGGTAGATGGTGAAGAAATTGAGATTATTAACAGCTTTAGTTTGCTGGGCTCTACAATCAAAACTCTTGGTATCAGTAGCCAGAAAATTAAAAGATAAATAATTGCCTTGGGAAAATCTGCTGTTAGGGCCCTTGGCAGAGTACTGAAGAGCAACAATGTCAGTCTGGAATCTGTGGTAGAAGGGACTAGGAAAACAGTATGTTTTCCTTTATTTTCTCACCATCACGGCAGGAGGTGCTTAGTTTTCTTTGATCTCTGCTCTGTTCATGTGGGAAGGAAACATAATTGTTGCTTTGAGTGGGAGAAACAAGGCAACTTCCTCAGATACACTGGTGACAGGCATCTTTTTGAAGTTTGACTGCATTCCTCTGTTGGGGTAGTAGGTTTGTGTTCTTCCTACTGGTGAAAGGAAAAGCAGAGCAGGAGTCCATGCTTTCCTTTGTACACAGGGAAGGAATTCAGTATCTGTGCTAGTGGAAAGGGAGATGTAATGGAGAAAATGGAGTTTTTCAGTTAAACAAACTAAAGGATTAGACGAATATAAAATACTAAGATAGTAACATGTGGAAGGCAGGTGGGAGCCCCCAAACATGCCACGTGACTTTTGACAGGACATGCCCCACATGGCATTTTGCTTCTCAATCACTTGATGGGTCCAAGTTGGTTGACTCCATATAGGATACACTTGTGGCCTCTCTCATATACCACTTTTGGTACCCATTGTTGGTTTTGTGTATGTGAATCCTGTTTGAATTTTCTGTAGGTGATAACCAATTTTGCCAGCACCAATTGGCTCAGAAGTAGTTGTTTCTCCTGGGTTTTGTGTTCTTGTCATATCTACTAGTTGACCACAGGTTGATTGATTGATTTCTGGGCTCTCAATCCTTTTTCAATAGACCTATATTCCTGTTGCTTTATGATTACCATTACCATATTGTTTTAGTTGCTAGAATTGTTTAGATAATCCATTTTGGGATCATGGAATATTGTGACTTAGTGTCATTTTTGTCTTTCTGTTTTCTTAAAGAATGAGCTTAGTTGTTTCGGTGTGCCATAGAGTCAGAACCAACCAGTAGCTGACTGGCCAGTGTGTTTTTGAGACACTACAATCGTTTGCGAGGTGATTTGACTATCCTTTTCCCTGTGAAGGAAATGGTAAATCTGGGCCACATGTCTATGGAATTGCAGCACAACTTCTTACCAAAATGGCAAGCCTTCCTGTGTATGAACAGGGAATATTTTTCCATTTAATTTTCTGGCTTGGTAGTAAGGTATTACGGTCCAAACACAAAGGTACGTGGTTCAAGACGTACACCAGTTTCTCCACAGAATAAATATGGACAATTTCCTCCCATGCAATTTACAACAGCACATACAATTTCTCAGCTACAGCGCATTTCCCCGACTAGCATCAATCTGATCATCCCTGAGGGACACGGGAGTCCAGATGAAGTGATAGGAACGTGGATCCCACGCTGCCCACTGACAACTTAGTCATAATGTCTTTTGTCTCTAGGAGTCTCATGTATTTTGTCGCTACCCATGCAACTGTGGAAGGCTAAATTGATTAGCTTGCAAATAAATAAAATTTTACACCCTTTAAATTTCTGACATATATATTGACATAGATTAATAAGAGCACCAACTAGTGCTCTGGTCAAATTCTCTGTCGCAACCTGTGCTTCTATCCTAAAGAACGAATGTCTCAGGAGGTTTGAAGCCACCAGCTGGTCCTTGGTCCTTAGAACAAAGGGAAATACTCTTCTATTGACAATGATTTATAGCCTTGAGAATCAGATGGAGGAAGATCAAATGCGCATCAAGGGTGACTTTCATGTACTGTGTGGTCAGTTGAGTTGAGCTAGATCTGCAGGAGTTTGGAAAGAAGAGATGGGTAAAGTTGGCAGGGAAGATAAAGGACCAAGAGGGTTCAAAGGGGAGTCGTAGTGGCTAATGGTTGTAGGGAAAAGGAGCAGGCCAGATAGGCTTGGTTGAATCGTTTGGAAACATATGCTACAGGTAATAAAGAATATTTGGGGTTAGGACTCCCAGGGCCTGATTGATCTCTACAGCTATGATTGGACAAAAGGAACAGTTTGGAAGGATTTGGAAGAAAAATGCATAGAGGTTGTTGAAGCAGTTTTTTCAGTTGCTGAATATGTTGTCTGGTGTTGGAGACATACAGAAGTTCAGATGGGTTGCCTTTTATAGCCTCTTGTAGGGGGTTATCAGTAACCGAAGAGTTGGGAATCAACAGCCTAAAATAACTGGTGAGGCCTAGGAGGGCATGAAGCCTTTTTCTGTGATGGTCAAAGAGAGATTTTATATGGACAGTTTTCACTTAGTTCGGATTTGACACATGGCAAAGTTTCAGAGGGGTCCTAAACATGTCACTTGTTGCTGAGCTACTTGGACCTTTGTTTCTGTGACTCAATAGACCCCCAGATAATGGTGTGTTTAATAGCTGTGTTGTGGACTTGTGGTATCCGTTGGTGTGGGTCTACATAAAAGGAAATGATCAACAGGTTTGCTTCGAGTACTGGTTGCAAGCAGAGAGGAAAGCAAACCTTGTGGTGGTCTTGGCCAAAACAGTGGAGGCTATCTCTGAAATCAAGTGGAAGCACTATCCAGGTTATCCGGGTGACAGGGTATGCATCTTCCCAAGTGAAGGAGAAGTGACTTTGGGAGTCAGAGTGAAAAGAAAAAATTAAAAAGGCATTATGAGATCTAGAACAGTGGATAGACCTGTTGGAGGGGGTATTTGAAGTAGAAGGGTATAGGGATTTGGGACAACTAGTTGCGAGGGAATGATAGCTAGATTCGATCTTCAACTAGACTGAAAGACCCAACGGGGGGTTTTTTACCAGTGAAAATAAGGGTATTATTTGTGATTGTGGTAGACAAAGGGCGGCCTACTGTAGTAGTCTAGTAAAATGGAGGTTTGCCCATTTGGACTTTTAGGGTGTGGAGTCCATCTTTCAATATGACTTTGCTACCCATAGTTTGACTTTGCCACGCAGATGGAGGTGGAAGTATGGTGAATGGGGCATGTTAGCTCATCACCATGGGGACTGGCTATCAACCAGTCCGCAAGGGGAATGGCTAGTATTGCCGTAAAATTGACCAATCCAGCAGCGTGAAAATTAGTTGGGACCAGATAGTCTTTCTCTAGCTACACTTAAAGCAGCAGCAGTCATGGCCGAACCAGAGACCTGTCGTGAGATGGGACCTTGAGAGGGCCACACCATCAGAACTGGAGCTCAGAGCCTTTGTCCAAGTTTGATGGACAACGGCGGGTGAGGGACGGTCAGTGCAGGACTGAGAAGTTTGTAACACCAGCCTTTAGTCTCGAGAGTCAAGGCGGAGGTGCGTGCGAGCACATTTCAGAAACTGTCCTGACTGTATTATGCTGCTATCCTGGATTATAACCTCTTGACTACGGTTCTGTGTGATCTGTGAGCTATTGCATTCGAATTGGACCCAACCAAGCGATAAAATTGGTGTTGAGATGAGTACAACGAGGTATGTGAGCACGGGAGACATGTCTGTTATCAGCAGAATTACTTTAGTGTTTTTGATGCTGTTGATGGGGACAGGGCCCCTTTGTGAAGTTGGTAAGGTCAGACACAACCTTTCCCGTGTTGCCCTTGGTTTTTTTTTTTGGTTTTTTTGTTTTGTCTTGTTTTTTTACACAGGGTATACGGGAGTTTTGGGGTGTGTTGACAAATAAGAACGATCTTAACGTTTGATAAGAACCAGGTCATGGTGAGATGCAATAACCAGGTGCACATTTGGTCAGGATCCCAGATACGGTGGTTTACTGGGAGGTATAGAGCATTTAGGGTTAAGTGGGAAGGGAAAGGAAGTTCCTTTACATATAAAATAAGTTGGGGAGTTTTGGACTGTGTAGGGATGAAAAGAGAGGCTTTGGGTTTATGCAGCAAGTCCCTTCTCAAGAATGGAGTGGGAATATTAGATCGCACTAAGAATTGATGTGTAAACACGATATTACTGAAGGTGCAATAGAAAGGTGGTGTTGTAAAGGTTTTTCAGAGATGCCTTTAAGGTCTACAACAGAGATAAAAGCTTTTGAGACAAGTCTTGAGAATTCAGGAAGGACTAAGTGGCTTCTTCAGTGCAGAGAAGAGATAGGCTGTCCAGACATCATTCCAGTTGACACCGGGCTCTGAGACTTCTCTGCTAGAGTGAGCAGTAGTACCCAGGCCCAGTCGGTCATGGTTGAGCAGGGGAAATACAGGTGGGTCAGGCTCACTCCTAGGGGACATCTTTTTTGCGGCAGTACATTTTCCAGTGTCCCTGTTACTCAAATTACAGACAAGGTTTCATTGGGAGCCTGCCTCCTCCAGTACTTCTTTTTCCGGGGAGAAAGTTCTGGCCCTTTAGAACATCTTTCCTAATACTATTTTT
>NW_006399958.1:1612140-1618684 GCF_000299155.1 Elephantulus edwardii
CTACCCAGCATGATGTCCCTCTCCAAAGACCTGTCCCTCCTTACAACTTGTCCAAAGTATGTCAGACGAAGCCCCAGAATCCTTGCCTCCAAGGAGCAGCCTGGTTTAACCCTCTCTACGATGACACATATTCGATGGATACATCTAAAAATCCTCTCCTAGAAACCACTCCAATTTTTCCTCATTCAGGAGCCTGAAAATCTTACCTTCTTTCTCCCATGCTGCTGTCTTATCAGTTTGACTTGAGACAATGGCCAGCTAAGCCTCACCTGGCATGGTGGACCTGCCGAACGTATCACCTGTAGAAAAGTCACCCAGAGCCTCAATACCTCTTTGAAGCCACTTTAATGTATACCTATGGTTTCAGCTGTGGAGGAATGACCCAGGGAAAGTGATATTCCCACACTGGGCACTCTAGTTTTAAGTGTGCTTCCTGCAAGGATTGTGTGTGAGTGTGATATAATTTTACTTCCTGAGATTATACTCTAGCAAGCAGTCAGTAACACCTGTTCTTGGAAAGATAACTAAAATGAATGCGTCTTGTTGTTTGATGCCATTGAGTCAATTATGAACCACAGATGGAAACCTTGCCCTCTCTTCCTTGATCATCACGATCTCTGCCATGCTCAAGGCCATTTGTGTGGTCAGCAGGTCATTCTCGCTCCTTGGTTTCCTTCTTCTTTCATAGACATGCTAATTTTCCAAGCATGATGTATTTTTCCAAGGATTGGCCCCTCTTGACAGCATTCCCCAGGTACATGAGATGAAACTTTCCCATCCTTGTGCAGAAAGAGCACTTTGCTTGTGTTTCCTCTAAGACAGATTTCCTTGTTCTTTTGACACTCCAACGGGTTTTCAGTTCTTTTTGCCAGCACTACAATTCAAAGGCATCAATTCATCTTCTCGCATATGTATTCATTGTCCAACTTTTGTATTCATAGGGAATGATTGAAAGTACCATAGCTTGGATTAGGTGCACTGTAGTATTTGAACTGAGATCCTTATTCATTAGCACTTTACAAGTGTCTTTGACACCAGATCTTCTCAATGCAGTACATCTTTGGATTTCTCAACTCTCACCACCGTGTTAGATACAAGTAACATGAAACTTAGCCAACATCAATCTTTTCAACATTTACCCTGATACGGTCCATTTGCCCAGTGGTGAGGATTTTATTTTCTTGATGCTGAGATGTAGTCTTTATTATAGACTGTATTCTTTGATCTTCTGAAGCAAGTGCCTCAAATCCTCTTCAGGTTTTGCAAGCAAGGTTGAGTCTTCTGCATGAAGCAAGCTGTTTTGGAGTCTTCCTCCAAGACTGATTCCACATTCTCTTTCATATACTCCAGCTTCTCCAATCATTTGCTCAGCACATAGATGACTAGGTATGGAAAAAGGATACAACCCTGAAAATCACCTGTCCTAATTGTGATCTCCATACAGGTACTCTTGTTGTGTTCATACAACAGCTTCTTGGTTTTGGTACAGATTTCACAGAAGCACAATTGAGTGTCCTGGTATACCCATTCTTCTAAAAATTGACCATGATTTGTTCTGATGTCAGGGACCATGAGATTGGGTCAGGCAGAGCTCTTCTGACTCATTATAAGTCACCAGACAACTCAACGGCAAATAACAACAAAGAACACAGTCAACTATCTTTGTATCATGAATAAAACACAGGTGAACATATTCCTGATATTCTCTAGCTTCATCCAAGATCCATCTGATTGATATCAGACATATGTCTTTGTGCCATGGCCTTTTCTTGAACCCAGCTGGAATATCTGATAATTCCATATTCAGGTACCTCCTCCATTAATTTCAAATTAGGATTCAGTAAGTTTTATATTTCCATGTAATTGAATTTCTGTGAACTTGCAAGGGCACAGTTTGTCCAGTTTTTCTCCACATAACAGTTGGGAGATTTGGATCATCAGAAAGGTGCTGCCTTTGGATAAGCAGCAGAAAGCCATATAGAGTACACAATTATAGTGACCTTGTTGGGTGAATTTTTTGGAGATTCGTGGAACGGTTTGGTTTGGGTTTTTTGTTTGTTGATTTGTTTGGTTAGTTTCTTCCCCCAGTGTGGATACCACAAACTTGCTAGATCTCATTGTGATTGTTCAACTTTTACAATGTGAAATCATAAAATATACTGTCAGGTACTGAAAGCTGAACATACAAGATTGTAGGAGGAGTGTTTAAAGTCACTGAATGAGCCCAAACAGTTGTAAACTGAAAAGCAAACTTAGCAAAGAAAATTCCAGGCCCATGAAAGCTCATAGGTCATGAGCAGGTGACTAAGGTAAGTTAGACACAGTGTGGAAGAGATCATCCTATGGTCTCTACGAGACAGAATAGCTGGTAATTGGCAGAATCCAGAAGGCTGAGAGCTGAATCACACTCCCATGATACATCTTCAAGGATATGAACATGTACGGCCAAGCACAATCAATAAGAGTGCATCTAAATTCCAAAATCAATCTCCATAATAGTCTATGTGTTTCCTACTGCCAAAGGGGCCCTTTAGAGTAGTGAGAGAAGATCTTCACCCTGAAACCCACAGCGTCCCTTTTCAGCAGGAAGTAGCTAAGAGAATACACCATCCCCTTTTCCTTATGACTCAGGGTGAAGTCTCTCTCAGGGAGGAGTGATAGGGAATGGCAAAGGATACACTGACAAAGAAGATTAATCAGAACTGGCTTTGACAAGCACTGTGGCATTTGGACAAGAACAAACTGGGAGGAGGGTAGAGAGAATAGTGCAACAATGAATGAGTGGAAGCCCAAAATCTCTGTAAATGTTTATGAAAATTAATAAAATATAATTATAGAAAAAAAAAGGACCTAGTTGATGATCATTAGCAAGATGGTGAAGAGAAAGCACATGATTCAAAGAGGAGCTGAATTTTGGGGATGTTGTGGAAAATCCCAAGGTTTCAATCTTTCCTGCTCCCACGTGGGTCCCATCTACCACGTGGAAACTCAATTCACTTTCCAAACCTACCCTTCATTTGTTTCAGTCCCTCACTGGGCCCAGTTTACTAATCCTCAACAGATCCTATTTTTGGATGATACACTGTACGCCCATGCTCTAGGACAGACGTGTGAGTGCTCCTTAGCTTGGCAGATACTGTTTTCAACCGACGTGGCCCCTGTGTCTTCTTGAACCCTAAGGTCCCAACCCAGGCCAAGAAGCCATTGTTCAACTGTTAGGATCTTCCTACATATAGTTTCTCTCCCCATATTCCTCAAGAGAGACATTTAAACTTAAAGTCAAAATTAAAAGAAACAAATAAAAGTAAATTAAAAGGAAGAAAAAAATCAGTAGATAATATCAAAGAAAACAAAAGCTATTTCACTCATAAGATCGGTACCCTGCTATCTAGTCAATACACAAGAGGAGACACAAATTACAAATATCAGAAAGACAGAGAGATGATCTCTACTGA
Organism: Elephantulus edwardii; assembly: GCF_000299155.1. Classification (NCBI taxonomy): domain Eukaryota; kingdom Metazoa; phylum Chordata; class Mammalia; order Macroscelidea; family Macroscelididae; genus Elephantulus; species Elephantulus edwardii. The sequence continues at coordinate 1,615,596 of NW_006399958.1, forward strand.
TCCAATGGACAGAATGAAATGATATTGAAGGCATATTGTGAGCAATTCTAGACTTTTAAAATTTATCCCTTTGGTAACAGCTACAATAATTAAGACATGGTAAAAGAGAAGTCAAGTAAGTCAGTACAACACAATAGAGAACCCAACAACAGACTCGGAAAAATGTAATCAAATGAACATTAACCAACAAGCAAAGGTTATTCAATGGAGAAAGAATCATTCAACAAATGGTGTAAAAAGAAATTGCATATACACTTTTTGAAAGAGTGGGAAGATGAGATCCTCTGACATTTTACCTTTCACAAATTTTTTTTAAAAAAATCATAGATTTAAGTATAGCACACAAAAGTGGGTAAAATTTAGTTAAGATAACTTTGTTGGGTAAATGGGCTTGATGTTGGTGGGAGTTTTAAAGGTAAATATTAAAAGCGTAGTTTAAAAGAAAAAAGTCTCACTCTATTAAGATTGCAAAGATCAAGGTACAAACTGAAAGAAAATATGTACAAAACACAATCCATGGTACATATATCTTAAAATTTTATAGGAGGAACACAAATACCCCATTAAAAGGAACTGAAGACCTGCAGAAATACCTCATCCAGAATATACACAGATGGCAAATAAACATGAAAAAACCCTCAACATTGAATGTGTATTGGATTGAATTAGCTCTTCCAAAGATTTCTTTTCAATTTTTAATCCTTCTTTACCAGTACTTCAATGTGGCCTTATTTGAAAACAGGATCTTGTATAAATTAAGCAGTCCCCAGACTGCAAATGAGGTCCTCTTCTAAACCTATCAGCAAAGGACATGGCCTATATCAGGCACACCTTATTCTCCAGACTGATATCGTTGCTCCTCAGTACCTTGTAAAGGTGTCTGACAACAGACTTTCCCAATGGAATTGTATTTTAATTTATTCTCTGCTGGTACCAAGAGTATTGATTGTACGGCCAATCAAACAGAAGTTGTCAACAATTTCAATCTCTTCACCATCTATCATGATGCTGCCAATTGGCCCAGTGGTGAGAATTTCTGTTTTCTTGACATTGAGCTTCAATCCATATTGAAGGCTGCAATCCTTGACATTTTGCAGCAGGCGCTTCAGGTCCTCTTCAGTTTCAGCAAGCCGGGCTGTGTCATCTGCATACTGCAGATTGTTGGTGAGTCTACCTCCCATGTCATACTTCTCCTCATAGAGCCCATCCTCCCTGATAATCCGTTCTGCGTATAGATTGAAAAGATATGGAGCTAGGACACATCCTCGATGCACATCCTTTCCAATTTTGAATCATGCAGTGTTTCCTTGTTCTGTTCGGATGACTGCCTCCCAGTCCAAATGTAAGTTTCGCATAAGCACAACCAAGCATTCTGATTCCCATTCTTCTCAAAGTCAGCCACAGTTTGTTTTCATCCACAAAGTCAAATGCCTTTGCATGGTCAATGAAACAAAGATAGACATTCCTCTGGTACTCTCTGCTTTCAGTCAAGATCCATCTGACATTTACTTATGATATCCTCAGTGCCATGGCCTCTTCTAAATCCAGCTTGTACTTCAGGCAGTTCTCTGTTGATGTGCTATTGCAGTCATTTTTGGATGATTTTCTTGCTTGCATGTGATATCAATGATATTGTTTGATAACTTCCACACTCTATCGGATCACCTTTCTTTGGAATGGGAACAAATATAGATCTCTTAGAGTCAATTGGCCAGGTGGTTGTCCTCCAGATTTCTTGGCACAATTTGGTGAGCACATCCAGGGCTGCATCTGTTTGTTGGAATACATCAATCAGTATATGATCAATTCATGGGGGCTTGTTTTTTGCTGATTCTATCAGAGTAGCTTGAACTTCCTCCTTCATCACCACAGGCTCTTGCTCATACGTTGTTTCATGAAATTCTTCTGGGTTCACCAATTCCTCTTGGTACAATGACTCTGTATACTCTTTCCATCTTCTTTTAACGCTTCCTGCATAATTTAATATTCTCCCCAAAGCATCCGTAAGTTTTGCAACTGAAGGTTTGAATTTGATTTTCAGTTCCTTAAGCTTAGGAAATGCTGAGCGACTTTGGCCCTTTTCATTTTCTGACTCCAGCTCCTTGCACATTTCATTGTAATACTTTGTCTTCCTTTGCTGCCCTCTGAAATCTTCTATTTATTTGCCCATTCTTGTCCACCCACATTGCAATGACTGCTCTACACCACATCCTCACAGAATGGTGGAGTGTTTAGTGTATTTGGACATGTAGTTAGTGTACATTAACACACTTACATGTATGTAAGACATGCCACCATATTCCATGATCCACAAACATAATAAGTACACAATTACAGCAACTAAAACAGTATGATAATAGTAATCATAACAGGAATATAGTCCAAAGAAACAGAAACAAGGGCCCCAAATCACCCTATTGACGTGTGGTCAACTGGTATTTGACAAGAAAATAAAACCCATTAGCCAGAGAAACTACAATTTCTTTGACGGTTGGTGCTGGCAAAATGGAGCATCCATTACAGAAAATTCAAACAGGATTTACATCTCACATTATACACAAAACCAACAATGCGTACAAAAATGAAGTCCATGCACAACGCAATAGGCGTGTTCTTTATGGTGTCTGTAGTTTCTTGGACCTATCAGGCGATTTAGAAGCAAAGATCCTTGCAGGGCGTGTCCTCTGAAGGTCACATGGCATGTCTGGGTGCTGCCATCTTGCTTTCACATGCTGTGATATTAATCCCTTCGTTTGTTTAACTGAAAAACTCCATTACTCTATTACGTATCCCTTTCTGCTAACAAGAAATTGTTTCCTTCTCTGTTTACCAAGGGAAGCAAGGGGTCCTGCCTTGCTTTGGCACTCACCAGGAGGAAAAACACAAACCTACTACCCCTACAGAGGAATCCCATCAAACTTCTACAAGATGCCTCTTACCAGGGGATCTGAGAACATTGCCTTGTTTCCCCCACTCAGAGCAACAATTATGTTTCCCTCTCTATAGTACTCAAGAGCAATGGTGTCTCTTTGGAGAAGAAGGTGCGCCTGATACAGGCCATGGTCTTTGCAAGCACCTGTTATGCATCA
>NW_006399958.1:1619061-1619766 GCF_000299155.1 Elephantulus edwardii
GCATGAACAGAATAGAGATCAAAAGAGAGTGCATCCTTCCATGATGGTCAGGGGGACAAGGAAACAAATACTCTTTTTAGTCTCTTCTACCACAAACTCCAAACCAGTATTTTCTCACTCATTAGTTAAATCTTTGTGTCTACCTTGTTGGCATTTGTGGCGGTGAACAAGCCAACCTCTCAAGTGATCCTGGCTTTCAACACCAAGAATGATATCCAATGTCAATGTCAATATGAATGTCAATGTCAAGGTGGGCTCCCCTCACTTGGATAAAGAACTAAGCCAGGCAGGACACACTGGAGGGGATGGTGTTCAAGCTTCAATGAGAAAGCAGCATATAGCAATTTCGGTGACTCTCTGGGAGAGTCAACTTTAGTGCGTAGCGATGGGAGTGCACAACCCAGTGAGGAGCAGAGAATCCATGCTCGGATCACTTCATCTGGACGCCCAGGTTCCATGGATGCGATCAGATTGACCCTAGTGAATGCGTTCGTGTCAAAATTGACATAACTGAGCTTAGAGATCTTTGTCCTTCTGAGGGAACTATAAGAACACTTACCTGTTTTTTTTGTCCCTTTGAATATATGATAACTATTACTTAGACTACGCATAGACCTTCTTTGTGGGGATATATCACACTTAATATCATGAAAAAGAGATAATCTACTGTGATGTGAAACAGAACATTTATTATCTAGGATACTA
>NW_006399958.1:1620076-1625009 GCF_000299155.1 Elephantulus edwardii
ATGAGGTGGATTGATTCAGTGACTGGGATAATCGGGATGGGAGTGTCGGAGACAGTGCGATTGGCACAGGACAGAGCGGAGTTTAGGGCTGTTGTCGCTATGAGTTGCAGGTGACTCGACGGCACATAACAACAACAACATGTATTTAAAGAGACTTTATTTTCAACACTGTAGATAGCGAACAGACCCGCTCAGCTATGGTATTGTAGGCTATTCACCATCATGGCAAGTAAACAATCTGTTGTGGCGTGAGGCATTATTTTTGTGATCAGGCATCAGAAAGACAGAGGAAGGATTTCCTTTCTCCCAGTGTTTCAGAAAGGTGACGAGGTAAGAGGAAGTGAGTGATGTGTGTCCACTTACAGCCGTGGGAAGTGTTCTCTTTTGTCTTGATGCTTCTGTGGAGGGTCTTTCATCTTCCTAGATGAATTTTTTTTTTTTTTAGCCACATCCTAGCCCACTATGAAGGGAGGGTATAGGATTCTGAGAGTGTGTGGATGAGTCATCAATATTCTCATCTTCAACACATGAACGATGAGGTTGCTGGTAGCCCACATGCCTGGACTTGGTGTGAAAGGTATAGACTGCTAGATCTGAGAGTGAATGAGAATGTGTAACGGAAGTATTTAGCCCTGGGGAAGGAGGGAAGAATTGGAACCAGTGATCTAGAGGGATGTGTGGGTACTGTTTGTGTAGACTTTTTTGATATCTGCAAGACATGGGCAGGGACAACTGACTAATTTGGAAGAAGGGTTAGAAGTCCTCCAGCATCTCAAACACTCAAGGAAGCTGAGGTTCAAAAAGAATCTCAATATGTGCGGGGACAGTGGAGCAGAGCAACTCTGAGCAGTTTCGTTCTCATCCTTGAACGCATCATCACGATCCCATGATACCACGGGCTCCGTGATCTTGCTGACCATGGTCACTTGGTGAAAGCAATCATCCTGGGACTGACTGATCACAGATAAGCTCAGCGTCGCAGCACAGATTGGAAAGCTTGTGTGCAGAGCTTTATGCCCAGCAGTCCATGAAACTGAGGACACTGTGCACTTCTGGGCGTGCTCCCAATTGGCAGTCCACTCACGCCTTTGTGCCTTGTGCCAACATCTCTATTATCTTGGTCCAATCAGCACGGGCAGAGCCTTGGACAGCTGCAGGTTGCCAACAGGGCAGTGGAGAGGCCCTGGGGGAGAAAATCTTATAAAAGCCTCTCCAGGGAGGCTCCCCAACTGCCACTTCATCATTCGCCTGATACTGGATGCCTTTGTCACCATGTGGGTCCTGGTTTTTGGACTTGCCTTCTCCCTGGGATGGACAGGTGAGAATGAGCGAGAGGGTGAAGGAAGGCGAGAGGGTTCTGACTTCAAATGCTGTCCTCATCCTTGTCCGTAAATTGTTTTCTTGCCCACTCAAGATATTGACTGATGGCATTCCCATCTAAAGTCCACTGCATCTCACTCAGACCTCCCTCAAACCTCCCTCCATCACGTCTGCACAAAATAGGACAGGCTTCACAACTGCTTTTTACAGGGTTGCCATGAGTCTTACTTGGTGGCACATAACAAGAACAGCTTTTCTTGTCTTCCACATTCACCCCAACTCTTATTTAAGGTCTCTACTCTTACCCATGATCCCCAAGGGCTTTCTACTCTTCCCCAACAGACTTTTCCAAGCGAGTGTCTCTGATTCTTCCTTTGCGGCTGCTGTTCGCTGCTTTTAGTTCATTCTGACTCACGCCAACTCTACGTGTCATATAGTTGAACAGCCCTGGAAGGTTTTCTGTCTCTAATCCCAATAGGAAGTGCTCGTGACCTCAGGGTAAGAAGTGTACTGGCAACCCGAAGGCAGGAGGTTCAAATCTATGAAGTATCTACCATGAGATTTCTATCCTCTGCAGACGAGCTGGAGGGTCAGCTGTGAGTCAGATACAAATGGACAGCAAACAATACATTTTCCCCCCAAGGTTAAAAGTATATTTATTTGAGATATTTGTAGAATACTCAGGAATAGAAATCAATTACATAGGCATGCGTATAATTATTCAGGCATAAAATGTAAATGTAAAAGCTAAGTAAGTATTAATAATATAGTAAGGACCAGTTTTCTACTACACACTTTCAGGGAGTTAGAAAAAAAATTCAAATTGGACACTATTTCTGTGCTCTGAGATTTTTTTCAGTATGATACAGGATATAACATTAATACAGCATCAATATAAAATTTATCATAGTGATTGAAGATGGCTAGCAGTAAGTGGTTAATAATTTAGAGGTGTGGTTTTTCTGCTGCTGTTGTTGTTGTTGTTATGTGCTGTTGAGTCGTTTGCGACTCATAGCGATCTTTCCACTTCTCCATACTTCTAAGCAACGAAGCCTTATATTTCGCCCAATCAGTCAGTTTTTATTTTGAGTATTAGTAGCAGACCTGTTTACACTTACTTGAATCGGAGGACAACCAGTAGAGCACATGGCCCTAAACACTGCTCTGTCCTGTGCCAACCACATTGCCTCTCACACACCCATCCTGATCACCCCAGTCACTGAATCAATCCAACTCATAGAGGGTCTTCCCCTCCTGCGCTGTCCCTCTACCCTACCAAGGATGATGTCCCTCTCTAAAGACCTGTCTCTCCTTACAACATGTCCAAAGCATGTCAGACGAAGCCCCAGAATCTTTGCCTCCAAGGAGTAGCCTGGTTTAACCCCCTCTAGGATGGATCTCTTTGTTTTCTTGGCAGTCCATGGAACATTCAATACTCTTCTCCAGCACCACAGCTCAAAGGTGTCAATTCTTCTTCTATCCTCCCTAGTCATTGTCCAACTCTTGGATGCATAAGAAGTGATTGCAAAGACCATGGCCTGTATCAGGCGCACCTTAGTCTCCAGAGAGACACCGTTGCTCTTGAGTACTTTAGAGAGGTCCCTAACAGCAGACTTTCCCATTGCAATATGTTTTTTTTTAATTTCCTGACTGCTGGTGCCAAGAGTGTTGACCGTGTTAGCAAACAATAATTTTAATCGAACCAGCTCTGCAGGCCACTTTCCCACATGCGACAAGGGTAGAGGTGGGCCAAACCATTTTAGGACTAGTTAAGAAGAAACCCTTGACAAAACCCAGGTATCTTATTTGGGATTCTCTACTTCTTTTCTGATTCTATTCAGGGCGTTCTGGTGGTTTAGTAGTAGCTGCACTGTCAACTCAAAGGCTTCGGTTTGAATTCAACAGGCACTCTGCAGGAGAAAAATGGACACTCTTTTCCCATGTGGTCTACAGCCTCTGAAAGTGCCCTGGAAGGTGAGCTATGATTCAGTTCTGATGCGTTGGCACTTAACAACAACCGCTATTTATTCCAAGGTACCCTCTCCAACCTATACCTCTGTTAGAACTTGCTCATTCTCTCTTACTCTTAAGTCTCTACCATTAAAGGCTGACTCAGACATCTGAACGTGGCCAGGTCTTCTTGCTGTCACTGATTCATCCCACCACTCTGCCGAGCCTGCTCCCATGGCCCAAGAAACTCCAAACGACACAGATTCCTTTAACCCTACACTTGATTTCCTACCCTACCTCTGACAGGTTCTGCACTGCCCATCCACTCAAGAATAGAGGATGACTGGAAATGCAGAATGGATCGTCAAACCTGGCAGGCGGCTGTGTTTCCTTCTACTGAACACGTGTGTTCTGGTGGCCTGATCCACCCTCAGTGGGTGCTCACCGCTGCCCATTGTGGAAACACGTGCGTAGTGGCTGGAAAGTGAAGAAGGGAGGGCTTCTCCTGTCTTCCTGCAGGAAAGAACAAGGACCATTTCCTTGGGATAACACACAGGGAGGAAGGAGACAGGAAAGATTATGGGAGGCGCTGGTCCAGGCTCCCAGGAGAGATGCTGACCTGGGGCTGAAGACCCAGAATTGCTCTCTCCGTGGCCATGTGTGTCGGTTCCCTGACTCTCTCCTTATTGCTCTTTCTGTCTGTACATAACTCGCTCTGTCTGTCTGTTACCTCCGTGTGAACGTGCTGTGACCCCAAACTCTCTTTTTTCAGTCTCCACAGCTCTGGGGTGTCTTGTTAACTCCACCCACCTCTGGATCTCTTTGTCATTAGCTTGGTCTCTGCTTTACTCTCCCTCTCCTTTTGTGGCTCTGCTCTGTGTGTGTGCCCCAAACCTTGTGTCCATCCCTACTGAACAGACACACCTCAGGAAGGGGCAGGGTGGACCCCAGACAGAAGATTTACACCAGCCAGGAGGTGAGTGGTGGAGAGGGTGTTATGTCATTTTCTCCATGAAGTCTTTCTCCGGGACAACTGTTCTTTTTAAAGGAGGCACTGTGAGCAGATGGAAAGGAGTACAAGTGAGGGGCAAGCAAGGGAAACAGGAAGAGCAAAGGGCTGGGATGCAGGAGAGTGGGCTGAGTGAGATCACTGACTGATGGGGAACACTCCCACAGTCACATCTCGACTAGGTCTCTGTCTGCCTTTCTCCTCCACCTGACTCCCAGCATGCACCTCCCTGCTCTTTCACTCTCTATCTTCTGTCTCCCACTCAATTGCTCCCCACTCCAGTATCCTTTTTAAAATATCTCTGCACCCTTTACAATTTGTCCATCATTGGCTCCCCTTCTTTGTGGTGTTTACAATACTTCCTTTTGTTCATGTCTGTTTCGGATGATCTTTCTTCTGCTCTCACTTTCCTCTGTCCGGTTTGTTTTGTTTTTTAGGATATATAGAGATTAGAAAATGACATACCTAAAGGGATGTACCTCCCTCTGTGAAATGTCGTGGGGAGGCTGTCCTCTTTGTTTCTGCCTTTCTCATTTCCTTTTGTTTGCTCTGTGGAATTTCTCCTCCTTTTCCTTTTATCAGCCTTTATTCCCCTTCTCATTCCCTTTTAGTCCATATTTCTCTCTCCTCTCCTCTCCTCCCCTCCCCTCCCCT
>NW_006399958.1:1626367-1628675 GCF_000299155.1 Elephantulus edwardii
TGCCCAAATTCCTTGCATCATTTCCTCTCCCCTAATAGCGTCCATTTCTCTCTTCCCCAAGGTCATCATCCTACAGGGTTTGTCTTGGCTGCTTTGAATTTTATACATGTTATGAATTTGGAGCCCAGTGGAAGGAAGTTTCCCACGTCATCCGACACCCACAATTCCGCTACCCCTCTTTCTGTCCGCCTGCTTTCTACAACCATGACATCATGTTGCTTCACCTCAAAGATCCTGTTTTGCTCACATATAAAGTGACAACCATCAAACTGCCCACCCGGGGGCCCCACATGAATACCTTCTGTCATCTTTCTTCTTGGAATTCATACAAACCAGGACACGGTACACTTGGGATAATCAAGTCCCCAGGGAGCCCAAACTCGGTTTTAAGGGAAGAGGGGTATGAGAATCTGGTTGAATTCCCATCACAGCTCTGTTTCTCAATGGTTTATGTTCTCAGAACCAAATCCACTCACCTGTTCAAATTTCAAAGTCCTGCCTGACCGAGTGTGTAAAAAGTTTGGATATAGAGAGAAAACAGATAACATGTTCTGTGCTGCAGATAAAGACTATGAAGTCGAAACGTCCCCCTGCTGGGTGAGTCAGTATCCTGCTCCAGGAATCAATGGGGGGAGAGGGCAGAAGAGTGTTTCTAATCTGGGGAAGGGGGTGTAAGCACTAAAGAAGAGGGTCTTCACTGCTGCCCACTGTAGCCACTCAACCTGTGCCCCAGATCGCTGATCTATTTTTACCTTCCTCCTCGTATGACATCTGTATGTCGCTTCTCCACATCACAGCTCAGAACATCTAGTACATGTTCCCCAGTAGTCCAGAAGAGGCCATGAATGAACCAAAAAATGTGTCCTGCCTCCTCTGGTGGCAGGGGAGGATAGAGAATAGAATAGATCACAGGAAATCTTTTTGGTGTTGAAAGAGGATTATTAAGGGAAAAAAAGGGGGGGCTCTGTTTCCTTAGTGGTAAAGAATTGTGCTGCCAACCTAAAGTTGAAGCCACCAACTGTTTCATGTAAGAAATGTGGACTTTCTCCTTCAGTACAGTTTACCACCTCTTGAAAACCCACTGCAGGGTCTGGACACTACAACATCCATTCACACTTCAGAAGCTGGCAGTTCAAACCCAGCCAGAGGGGTTTCAGAAGATACGTCACAGCTTAGAACACCTTCTAGACCATGACTAAAAAAAGGGGGAGAGCTTGGGTGCTTTTGTGGGGTGCTTTTGTGGTAAAGAATTGTGCTGCCAACCTGAAGTTGAGTCCATCAACTGTTCCATATCATAAACGTGGACTTTCTCCTCTAGTACAGCTTACCACCTCTTGAAAACCCAATGGAGGGTCTTGACAGTACAACACACATCCACACTTCTGAAGCTGGCAGTTCAAACCCAGCCAGAGGGGTTTCAGAAGATACGTCACAGCTTAGAACACCTTCTAGACCATGACTACACTGTACTCATGGAGTTGTCACAAGTTGTAACTGACTCAACACTAACAGTTTATTGCGAGGTAAAGTTTGCTTTGGGAAGAGAAAGGAGAGGTGGTGCCGAGGAGTGAGCTGTCTGCTCAGAGAGACCTCACCAGCGTGGTGAGATAGAACTAATCTCTGAAGGAGGTGAGGGGTGAACCATGTGAAAATCTGGGGCAAGAAAATAGAAGCACCAGCACAAAGACCAAAGGCAAAAAACCTGGTGTATCTGAGGCCAAATGATGAGACGATGTGATTGGATCTGTGTATGCAGGAGAGGGAAGGCAGGTGAGGATGTGATACAGGGAAGATGTTCCTTCTGCCACATGTGCATGTGCTCTAACTACAATAAGAAGGTACTTGTAGAATTCTGGGCAGAATAAAGACTTTATAAATTCTTGACATGATATTTTTTTTTTAAGTCAATGATCAGAGTTTAACTGTTCCCTCACAACCCAGACCATCTGTTGATGGGTTTGTTCTCTGGAAGAGACTCAAATGGGACAGGAGGCAGGACTTTGTGATTCATGATCAGGAAGGTGATCTTGCTCAGATACTCAAGAGCACTGAGTCTGTGTTGAGCAGAAACGTGAAAGAATCGGATCTGATTTAGATGTTAAATGCTCTCCCTGGAGGCTGAGACAGGAGGACCTGCGTGGTGGTGGTGGTGTTTGGGGTAGAGGGGGGTGTTTGGAGGGGGAGAGGAGGCAGCCAGTGGGTGAGTTGGGAGGGAGGCAGGGGAGAGGCAGGATCGATTTCAGAAGGCTTCAGATCCAGCATTTGAATGAGTCTAAGTTATACTGACCAATTGCAAGTGAACAGTGAA
>NW_006399958.1:1628923-1629893 GCF_000299155.1 Elephantulus edwardii
CTCTGTTCCTGGGTCCCTCCAATCCAGCAATCACCAGGTCACTTTCTCCACTTCCCTCTCCACCTCACGTCAGAGATGCCAACACCTTGTCCGCCCTGCTCCCTGACTGCCAACTCCTCTAGTTCCCCAGGACAGGCTTCCTCTAGTCTTCCTTGAATCATCTGTTAACCATCACCCAGCTTCGCATCTCTCCGGTTCTTCCTGTGAATCATTCAACACTCTGGGAGTGTCTATAAGTTTCCTGAGAACTGGGCAGTTGGAGAGATGGTTCCCACTGGCCTTTCTGCTGTAACTGTGCTCCTGGATCCTGTCACTGTGCACAACTGGACACTTAAGTGCCGCCACAATCACTGACCAGGACTTCAGTCACTGGGTCTATTGGAAGCCCTATCCTTTTGTATTTGCAGTGGGACTTCATAGACAAATGTCTTTCTCCGTAGCTAGCGATTCATTGTCTGGGAGCCGGGCTTCCAGGCCTGGGAGCCGGGATCTAAGGCGAAGACCACGATCCTTGCGGACTTTTCACTGTCACCCTTTATTTGCTCTTAGGAAGATAAAGGAGCTCCACTGGTCTGTGACGGAATGTTACAAGGTATTCTGGCTTCAGACTACTTCCCATGCGCGGATTTGTCTGGCGGCAGCGTTTACACCAACGTATTTCAATATGTAGAGTGGATCCAGGACACAATGAAGAACACCACTTAAAGTCCCTATTTACCTTTTAAACCCAGTAAAATAAATGACACATCAAGCGGCGGTGTTGGCCATCCTTTTTTATTTCTTTCTCTCTCTCTCTCTCTTTCCTTCCTTCCTTCCTTCCTTCCTTCCTTCCTTCCTTCCTTCCTTCCTTCCTTCCCCTTCCCTCCCTCCTTTCCTTTCCTTTCCTTTTCTTTTCCTTTCCTTTCCTTTCCTTTCCTTTCCTTTCCTTTCCTTTCCTTTCCTTTCCTTTCCTTTCCTTTCCTTTCCTTTC
>NW_006399958.1:1630438-1636849 GCF_000299155.1 Elephantulus edwardii
AATTGGGATGGGTGTGTCAGAGGCAATGCGATTGGCACAGGATAGAGCAGGGTTTAGGGCTGTTGTACATAGGGTCGCTATGAGTCACAAACTACTCGACGGCACATAACAACAACAACCATCATGTTGGAAAGAATCCATAGCTCAATCTCTAGATGATTTTTTCAGAGGCTGAAAATGGTGTGAGACTAGATAGCTCATCTTCCTACCTTGAAGCAAGGCATGGATTTGAACCTCAGTTCTTTGAGTTGGAGGTAAAACCCAATCTCCTTACCATGAGTCTACTAGAGCACGTTAGGCTTTGCAAATGTTGAAACAGGAGCCACTTGACCGAAGCAGAGAGTGCCAGTCCCACTGACTTGTACCCCGTTGAGCAATGGCAGAATGGAACAGGGTGGAATAGATACCTGGACACATAATCCCATGGCTGTAAAGAGGATTGAACTCACAGCAACCTGCCTTCTGGACTCAAACCACAACACTTTTGTGCATTTTTAGCAACTGACTTCTCACACTCTAGGTCAGGGCAGGTCAGTTGGGCTCGCAGTGTTTAGTCTTCCAGAAACGCGGAGTTGTAAAGCAAGCATAGAGGAAAATGTAACACTTGAGAAGGGATGGAAATTTTACACATGCACATCTGATGTTGTCATTAGAGGACTTGTGCATATTCACATGAGGAGCGAAGTGGATGTGTCAGAAAGCACATTTAATGCAGTCATGGGAGAAAGAGAAATATCCAAGGTGTCTCAGGCAGGGTCTGTGCAGTGATGGAGCTGGGCCTCCTTTGGGAGGCTTTAGGAGCTCTGGGGTGGACTATTTCTGCACCTGCTATATCTCTCTCTTGGCACCAGCATCCAGGAAATAAAAAAACGTATTGTGATGGGAAAGTCTGCTGTTAGGGACCTCTCTAAAGTACTCAAGAGCAATGGTGTCTCTCTGGAGACGAAGGTGCGCCTGATACAGGCCATGGTCTTTGCAATCACTTGTTATGCATCAGAGAGTTGGACAATGACTAGGGAGGATAGAAGGAGAATTGATGCCTTTGAGCTGTGGTGCTGGAGAAGAGTATTGAATGTACCATGGACTGCCAAGAAAACAAACAGATTCATTCTAGAGAGAGTTAAACCAGGCTGCTCCTTGGAGGCAAGGATTCTGGGGCTTCGTCTGACATACTTTGGACATGTTGTAAGGAGAGACAGGTCTTTAGAGAGGGACATCATGCTGGGTAGAGTAGAGGGACAGCGCAGGAGGGGAAGACCCTCTATGAGGTGAATTGATTCTGTGACTGGGGTAATTGGGATGGGTGTGTCAGAAGCAATGAGATTGGCACAGGATAGAGCAGGGTTTAGGGCTGTTGTACATAGGGTCGCTATGAGTCGCAAACGACTCAACGGCACATAACAACAACAACAACAACAACAACTATCTCTCTGTCAGTGGGAAGTCCTAGATCGCCCTCAACAAGTCTAGCACTCTCTTGCCCTCAGCCATTTATTCAGCCAGGGATATCCTCAGCTTTTGAGGTCTGCATCACAGCATATACTGGTCCATGGTAGTGTTCCCGATCATGTCCTCTAGATGGCGCACAGAGGTTGGTTTGTGGTAGGTCTAAGTGTGCATGCCTGTGTCTCAAACCAGCTGAGTGGCTTCCAGGCTGGACCTGAAAGTTTCAGAAGAAAATCTGCTGGAGCTTCAATCCTGAGTCAACTCTGCTAAGAAGATACAACAACAACAAATCTGAGATGCATAATGTATTAGAGTCCTCGCTGTAAGGGCAGCAATGTGAATCCACCAGTAGTTCTATAGGGAAAAAGACCACCCACCTCTTCTCATCAAGATTTATAGCCTTAGAAATTCCATGGAGGGTCGGTAAGTTGGAACAGACCCAGCGGTGGTGAATTCAACTGTAAGAAAGCCACTTCTTGGTTCTGGAAAGCCAACAGCGAACGTGACAGTTCAAGGTAGCTGAGACCTGAAGGTAGCTTGAGAAGGTGTTACTAAGGACACCTCTTCTGTTCTTGCCAAGTTGGGAGTCCACCATCTGGGAGCACAAGAGCAGAAGTAGGAGCTTTGGGTGACAGTGATAGCATCTACCTCCAATTCTTCACGTACGGGCCCCTCAGACACCAGGCGTCAAAGGTCCTGGGATGCACAGGGTCCTCAAAGGCAGTCAGTGTCCAGTGTTGGACACCATGGGGTCTTGGTGCCTTTCTATCCTTTCCCACACTTAAGGTACAAAATAGGTGAGACCCAAAGATCAAGACAGGAAAGATGAAAAGCACACATCCGCTCAGCCCCTGCTACTCTCCAGCGCTCTCCCCAGTCTATGTCACCTTTCCAGGTGTCCTTTTGGATAATGACCTGTGGCAACGGACCTGAGCCAGCCTTCCAAGGTCATTCCTCTCTCTGGAGAACCAGGATAAGCCTATCTGGGAGGCAGTTTGGCTGGGTGTCAGAAATCAGTTCACACGTAGTTCATTCTTTCTGACTTCTGCTGCTCAGGTTCAAGTTGGCTATGATCCTGTGTTCTGAAGAAGACAACAACCCTTGCTCCACTCTGTTTCTGTACCTCAGGATCACTTCCCTCCTCAGCCTTCTGGTTACATGGACCTAAAGCATAGAGAGTCAAAGCTGAGGTGCCTCCGAGCATATTGCAGAATTTGGCCTGACTTTAATCTATTAAATAGGATTATCACCTTTTTTTTGTACTATGATTCTAGTGGTCTGTGAGTTATTGAATTGGAATTTGGTGCAGCAAAACAATAATATATGGGTTGAAATGAGTAGAACAAGAAACGGGAACATCGGGGACATGATGGCCTCATGGGAATGACTTCCGTGGCTTTGATGCTGTTGGTGAGGACAGCTCCCATTTGTGAAGTCAGGAAGGTCAGACGTGACCTATCCTGTGGGGCTCTTGCTCTTTTTACACAGGATAAGGAAGTATTGGGGTATGCTGACAACACAAAAAGGATCTGTAAGAATGGGAAGGACCAGGTCACGGTGAGATGCCATTAACTAGATGCAAATTTGGTCAGGATCCCAGATACGAAGGTTTAGTGGACAGCATGGAGATTTTCTGGTTCAACGGGCAGAGGGAGTTTTAGATGTAAAATTACTTGAGGGATTGTGGACTGTGTAGGGATGAAAAGAGAGTCTTTGAGTTTATGTAGCAGTCCCTTTCCAAGAAAGGAGCGTGAAAATTAGAACTTGCATTGATATGTAAACATGATATTCCTGAAGGGGCAATATAAAGGTGGTGTTTGTAAAGGTTTTTCATGGATGCATTTAAAGGAGATAGAAGATTTTTAAGAGAGGTTCTGAATTAAAGAAGACCTGAGAGACTTGCCCCAGGGTCAACTAGGAAAGAGGGAGGCTGTCCAGACATTGTCACAGTGACCCTAGTCTCCGAGGACTTGCTGCTAGTGTGGGCATAGAACCCAGGCCCAGTCAGTCATGGCCGAGCTTGGAAAATGCAGGTGGGTCAGGCTAACTCTGACGGGTCATCTCTCTTGGGAGCAGTCCATTTCCCAATGTCACTGTTGTCCAAATTGCAGTCAGTGTTTCATTGGAAGCCTGTTGTTGTTGTTGTTATGTGCCGTCGAGTCGCCTGCGACTCATAGTGACCCTATGTACAACAGCCCTAAACTCCGCTCTGTCCTGTGCCAATCACACTGTCTCTGACACTCCCATCCCAATTACCCCAATCACTGAATCAATCCACCTCATAGAGGGTCTTCCTCTCCTGCACTGTCCCTCCACCTTCCCAAGCATGATGTCCCTCTCCAAGGACCAGTCCCTCCTTACAACATGTCCAAAGTATGTTAGATGAAGCCTCAGAATCCTTGCCTCCAAGGAGCCACCCGGTTTAACCCTTTCCAGGACGAATCTGTTTGTTTTCCTAGCAGTCCATGGTATTCTCAATACTCTTCTCCAGCACCACAGCTCAAAGGCATCAATTCTCCTTCTACCTATTGGAAGCCTACCTCCTCCAATTGTTCTTTTTCCAAGGAGAAAGGGCGAGCCCTTTAGGACCTCGTTCTTGTTCCTAGATGCCATTGAGTTGAGTATGACTCACAGCAACCCTGAGGAAAAAAGATCTGAACTCTGTTCTTTTCTGTACCGTCCTCACATTTCCTAGCACACAAGAGCCCATGGCAGTAGTCACTGGTAAGTACACTTGGTGGAGGGTATGCTTCTCCTTCGCCGACCCTCCACCCTTCCCAGCATCATGTCCCTCTCCAAGGAATAGCTCTTCCTAGCAACATGTCCAAAATATCTGAGCCAAACTGTCACCATTCTTACCTCCAAAGACGTCTCTGGCTGGACCCTCTCCAAGACATAGCTCTTTGTTCTCTAGGCCGTCCATGAGATATTCATTCAGCCCTCTTCTCCAACACCTCGTCTCAAAGGTGTCATTTCTTTTTCTCTTATGATTATTTATTGCCCAGTTCTCAGATGCATAGCAAGTGATTGGAAAGACTATGGCCTAAATCAGACACACCTTAGTCCTCAAAGTGACATCATTACTCCACAATAATTTAGAGAGGTCTCTAAGTGCCGGTTTTCTCAGTGCAATGTGTCTCCTTAGTTCCTGAGTGCTGGTAGCCAAGGTGTCAATTGTGTATCCAAGCAAGATGCCGCTGTTGCTAGTTTTAATCTCCTCTGTAGACGTCCTGATGCTGCTTGTTGTTCCAGTGGTAAGAATCTGTATTTTCTTGATATTGAGATGCAATCTATATCTAATCCAGCGTTCCTTGATCTCCCACAATATGTGTTTCAAGGCCTCCTCACTTTCAGCAAGCAAGGTGGTATCATCTGCATAACAGAGTTTGTTGATGAGTCTTCGTCTTCTAATACTAATACCACATTCCTTTTCATAGACCCCAGGTTCTAGATTAATATCTTTAGCATACAGATAGAATAAGTACGGAGAGAGAATACAACTCTTACACATTTCTTTCTCAATTTAGTCCTTGATCCGGGTATGGGTTCTGCTTGAGCACAGTGAAGTGCTCTGGGATTTCCACTTTTCTAAATATAAACATCATTCCTTATAAAAAAATTTAGCTTTTAAAAATTTATTAATAAGTTCAATGAAAATTTACAGAGACTTTTGATTTCCATTCACTCATTGTTGCACTTTTCCCTCCTCCCAATACTCCCCCCTAGTACACTACTCTCTTGGAAAAGTAAAAGGAAAATTCTTTCATTGTTTTACAATCCCATCCCCCGAGGTCCACTCCACTATACAGCCTTCTCTCTGGATTCCTGTCATGACAAAAATCCCTAATAATTTTCCCTCTTAAACAGTTTCTCCCTCATCTGTTTCAATGCAGTATACATTATTGAACTCATCTTTCTCAGTCTCCCCCCAACCCCAAGGTCAGTCCTGTTTTACAACAGTGGCACCATGCAATATTTGTCCTTTTGTGACTGAGATACTTCACTCAGCCTAATGTCCTCCAGGGTCACCCATATTGCATGAGTTGCTTGTTTTTTCAATGCAGCATAGTATTCCATTGTGTGACTATACCAGAGCTTCTCTATCCATTCATTTGTTGATGGGCACTTAGGTTGTTGCCAACTCTTTGCTATTGTGAACAAAGCCGCAATAAACATGAGTGTGATAAAAAAGATTTTTATCCTCACTTCTGCCTCTTTGCCCTTCTTCTCAGCTTTGTGTTCTAACAACAGCCCCAGGCTGGATTCTTAGTCACGTGATCCAATAAGGTTTGGCCTACGCTGGGACTGTTTTGAGTAAGACTGAAAACTGCCCTTCAATGTCCCACTCTGAACACAGAATCAGTCCTTTTAACCCTCCTTGCCCCCCCTCTCATGCTTTGCACTAGTCAGCATTCCTAAGGGCCGCTGAAAGCACAGCAGTACATTTGTAACTTGGACATTATTCCATCCACTTGTTCCCTCTTGGTATAATTCTTTAGCCTGCTGGGGAGAGGGAAGCCCAAGCGTTGAACCCATGATAAAGATTTCTTCATCCTTTATGGATACATCTAAGTATCCTCTCCTGGAAGCTACTCAGATATTCCCTTATTCAGGAACTCGAAAGTCTTCCCTTATTCTCGCATGGTGTTGCCTTATTAATTTGACTTGAGACAATGGGCACCTTAGCCTCATCTAGCATGGTGGACCAGCCAAGCTTATCACCTGTAGGAAAGTCACCCAGAACCTCAATGCCCGTGTGAGAACAGTTCCATGTACACCCATGGTTATTACTGTGGAAACACAGTCATAACTGTGGTTA
The DNA here is from genome assembly GCF_000299155.1 of Elephantulus edwardii. Taxonomy (NCBI): domain Eukaryota; kingdom Metazoa; phylum Chordata; class Mammalia; order Macroscelidea; family Macroscelididae; genus Elephantulus; species Elephantulus edwardii. The sequence continues at coordinate 1,636,704 of NW_006399958.1, forward strand.
TTACCCAGGAAAAGTGATGTCAGCACACCAGTCACTTACGTTTTAAGTGTGCTTCTTGCCTGGATAAATGCGTGAGTGTGGTATAATTTTATCTGCTGAGATTATACCCAAGCAAGGAGTCAGCAAGAATTGCTCTTGGAAAGATT
>NW_006399958.1:1637204-1641965 GCF_000299155.1 Elephantulus edwardii
ACTGGGATATTTCACTCAGCATAATGTTCTCCAGAGTCAACCATTTTGAATAATATTGCATGAGTTCCTTGTTTTTTAATGCAGCATAGTATTCCAAGCAAGCTGGTTTTGAGTCTTCCTCCGATACTGATTCCACATTCTTCTTCATATACTCCCGCTTCTCCTATCAATTGCACGGCACACAGATGACGAGATAGGGAAAAAGGATACAACCCTGAAAATCCCTTGTCCTAATTTTGGACCATACAGTGTGTTCTTGTTCTGGTCACACAACAGCTTTTTCGTTTGGGTACAGACTTCACAGAAGCATGATTCAGTGTCCTGGGATTCTCATTCTAGTAAAAATGGACCGTGATTTGTTATGATGTCATGACATCTCAGACAATGAGATTGGTCCAGGATAGGAAAAAGTTCAGAGCTCTTCTGTATAGGGTCACTACGCATCACCAGACAACTCAACGACACATAACAACATACAAAGAACACAGCCAAACGTCTTTGCACTATTTATAAAATACAAATGAACATATTCCTGGTATTCTCCACCTCCAACCAAGATCCATCCAAGTTCAGGAAGTATGTTTTTTGTGCCATGGCCTTTTGTGAATCCAGCTTGAATATCTGACAATTCGTTGTTCAGGTACACTTGTTTTCATTTTAAATTAACATTCAGCAAGCTTTCTACTTGCAAGTAATATTAATTCCTGCTAATCTTTCCATTTAGAACAGATTTCCCAGCATTCCCTCACAAAACAGCTCGAAGATTTGGTTCTCCAGAAAGGTGCTTTCTTTGCATACACAACACATTGCCCTCTAGACTACACCACTAAAGTAACCTTGTTAAGTGAATTTTAGGGGTTTGGTTTTAGTTTGGGGATTTTTGTTAGTTTAATTTGATGGTTTCTTCCCCCAGTGTGGACACAACAAACTACCTAGTTCTCATTGTTGTTTATTCAGCTTTTACAATGTGAGATCATAAAATATACTGTCAGGTACTGAAAGCTGAACATACAAGATTGTAGGAGGAGTGTATCAAGTCACTGAATGAGCCCAAACAGTTGTAAACTGAAAAGCAAACTTAGCAAAGACAATTTCAGGCCCATGAAAGCTCTTGGGTAACTACAGGTCATGAGCGGGTGACTAAGGTAAGTTAGACATAGTGTGGAAGAGATCATCCTATGGTCTCTACGAAACAGAATGGTTGGTAATTGGCAGAATCCAGAAGGCTGAGACATGAATCACACTCCCACAGCCAAGGATCTAGCGGATCTACTTCAACAAGATGAAGATGAAGAAAAAGCACATGGTTCAGAAATGAGCTGAATTTTGGGGATGTTGTGGAAAATCCCGAGGTTTAAATCTTTCTTGCTCCGACGTGGGTCCCATCTATCACGTAGAAACTCAATTCACTCTCCAAACCTCCTCTTCGTTTGTTTCAGTCCCTCCCTCGGCCAAGTTTACTAACCCTCACCAGGTCATATTTTGGGATGATACATTCTACTTCCAAGTTCTAGGACAGATATGTGAGTGCTCCTTAGCTTGTCAGATGCTGTTTTCAACCTACCTGTCCCCTGTATCTTCTTGAACCCTAAGATCCCAACTCAGGCCAAGAAGCTATAGCTCAACCTATAAAATCTCCCTACATATAGTCTCTCTACCCCGTATTACCCAAAAGAGAAATTTAAACCTAAAACCAAAACTAAAAAAAAAAAGAAGAAAATAAAAAGAAATTAAAGTAAAAACTCAGTAGATAATATCAAAGAAAACAAAGACCATTTTCTTCATAAGATCGGTACCCTGAGAGACATCTAGTCAATCCACAAGAACAGACAAATAAAAATATCAGAAATGGCAGAGAGATGATTACTATTGATCCCATGGACAGAATGAAATGATATTAAAGGCATATTGTGAGCAATTCTAGACTTTAAAAATTAATCCTCTAGGTGAAAGCTACAATAATTAAGACATTGTAAAAGAGAAGTCAAGTAAATCAATGTAACACAATAGAGAACCCAAGAACAGACTCAGGAAAATATCGTCAAATGAACAATAATCAAGAAGGTAAGGCTATTCAATGGCGGAAGAATAGTTTTCTTCAACAAATGGTGTAAAAATAAATTGCATGCCCAGAGTTTGGCAGAGTGGTAAAATGAGACCCTCTGAAAGGTCACCTTTCACAAAAATGTCTTTTTTAAAATATATCATAGATTTAAGTATAGCACACGAAAGTGGGTAAAATTTAGTTAAGCTAATTATGTCAGGGAAATGGTCTTGATGTTGGTGGGGGTTTTTAAGATAAATGTTAAAAATGTGGTTCAAGAAAGGAAAAAATTATCACTTTATTAAGATTGGAAAGGAAAGGCAAAGTCTGAAAGAAAATATTTACAAAGCACATAAGTGAGATGACTTGTAACCATGGTACACAAATCTTAAAATTTCACAGGAGGAACACAAACAACCCATTAAAATGAACTGAAGACCTGAAGAAATACCTCATAAGAATATATACAGACAGCAAATAAACATGAGAAACCCCTCAGCATCGAATGTATATTGGATTGAATTAGCTCTTCCAAAGATTTTCCATTTTTAATCCTCCTTTCCCAGTACTTCAATGTGGACTTATATGAAAATAGGATTTTGTATAATTTAAGCAGATTACAAGTGAGGTCCTCTTCAAAACCCATTTTTTAAATTCAATTTGTATCTAAGTAGATATAATTAGGGAACAGGTTTATACCTATTATCAATTCGCCACATGTTTGTCTTTGTGTGTACTCAGGGTACAGATTGAATAGGTGTGGAGAAATGATTCTACCCTGATACAGCACCTTTCCTGGTATCAAACCATGAAGTGTTCCCTTTCTGTGTTTGCAAAACAGCTTCCTGGTGAAGATAAAGGTTATGTATCATAATTAAGTGTTCTGGGATTTTTATTCTCAATGTTCGTCAAAGTTTATTATGACCCACACAGTCAAATGTCTTTGACTAGTCAATAAAAATGCCTTTGAATAGTAAATAAAATATGAATAGCCATTCTTTGGTGTTTCTGCTTTTAGTCAGGATCGATCTGACATCAGCAATGACATCCCTGATGTCACAGCCTCTTCTAAACACAGCGTGAACGTCTGCCAGTACTCTGTCAGTGTACTCTTCTGGCTGTGTTTGGACCATCTTCAGCAATATTTTGCTTGCATGTGATAGTAATGATACTGCTTAGTGATTTGAACTTTTGTTGGAGCACCTTTTTTTACTTTTTTAAAAAATTTTATTATTTTTGTGTGCATGTACCGTCAAATCAGATCTGACTGGTACAGGAGGAGATTGTCCCTCCTTCCCCGGCAGAGCATCTGGTGGATTTGAACCGTGCACCTCTGGGATTGTAGTTGCAGCTCTTTACCCCTAGGCCACCAGAGCTCCCTGGAGCACCTTTTTTCAGAATGGGAACAAACATGGATCTCTTCCAGTGAGTCAGCCGTGAAGCTGTTCTCAAGATTTCCTCATGTACCCTGGTGAGCATGTCAAGGGTTGCCTTTGTTATTGGAAACATGTCAATTGGTATGTCATCTATTCCTAGGTCCTTTCTGCCAATGCCTTCAGTGCAGCTTGAATATCTTCCTTCATTATTTTTTGGCTCTTGTTCATATGATATTTCCTGAATTGTTTCCGTGTCAACCAGTGTCAACTGGTACAGTGACTCTCTGTATATTCGTTCCATCTTTTTTTTTTCCGTTTTTTTTTCTATAATTATATTTTATTAATTTTCATAAACATTTACAGAGATTTTGGGCTTCCACTCATTCATTGTTGCACTATTCTCTCTACCCTCCTCCCAGTTTGTTCTTGTCCAAATGCCACTGTGCTTGTCAAAGCCAGTTCTGATTAATCTTCTTTGTCAGTGTATCCTTTGCCATTCCCTATCACTCCTCCCTGAGAGAGACTTCACCCTGGGTCATAAGGAAAAGGGGACGGCGTATTCTCTTAGCTACTTCCTGCTGAAAAGGGACGCTGTGGGTTTCAGGGTGAAGATCTTCTCTCACTACTCTAAAGGGCCCCTTTGGCAGTAGGAAACACATAGACTATTATGGAGATTGATTTTGGAATTCAGATGCACTCTTATTGATTGTGCTTGGCTGTACATGTACATATCCTTCAAGATGTATCATGGGGGTGTTGCAACCTAGAAGACACAAATTTCGTTCCATCTTATATCAGTGCTCTTGAATCATCATTCAACATTTTGCCCATCGAATCTATCAGTATTGCAACTGGAGGTTTGCATTTGTTTCTTCAATTCTTTTAACTATAATAATGCAGAGTGAGTTCTTCCCTTTTTAATTTCTATCTCTTGCTATTTCTAGCACATTCTGTTATAATTCTTTGCTTTGTTTTCTCGAGCTGCCCTTTGCAAACTTCTGGTGAGTCAACCGTGAAGCTGTTCTTAAGATTTCCTCATGTACCCTGGTGAGCATGTCAAGGGTTGCCTTTGTTATTGGAAACATGTCAATTTGTATGTCATCAATTCCTAGGTCCTTTCTTTATGCCAATGCATGGAAAAAAACACCAAATTATTAGACATGCTGTATGTGGTGTTATATGATTACATATTCAATTCCTGTGGAGAGTCAGGAAATCTTATAAATAAGTGTCTTTCTAAATAAGAAAGAAATCTGGAAAACAACCACTTGGCCAACTGACTGGAAGAGATCTATATTTGTTCCCATTCCAAAGAAAGGCGACCCAACTGAGTGTGGAAAC
>NW_006399958.1:1642800-1643392 GCF_000299155.1 Elephantulus edwardii
ATTCGGTGACTGGGGTAATCGGGATGGGTGTGTCAGAGGCAGTGCGGTTGGCGCAGGATAGAGCAGGGTTTAGGGCTATTGTGCATAGGGTCGCTCTGAGTTGAAAACGACTCGACGGCACCTAACAACAACAAATAAGATTCTCCAAACTGAGAGGGCTGTGTCCTGAGAGATCAGGGGCTTCTGCATCCCTGATCAGAGAGGACCCACCTCACGTCTGCAGTGTTGTGATTAGGAGCACATGCCTTTGTGAAATAGCGGGCAATCCTAGCCAATGTTGCTTAGGCTGGAAACTCTTCTATGAGAAATGTCTCGGACTCACTGGAGGACTGTGAGCCTCAAGTCAAGGTCAAGTATGTCTTAAGGACTGCACACCTGTTTGCTCTGCCTTTGATGTTGGGGTTGGTTTAGTGTGGAACGTAAATCAAGGAATTAACCATCAATTCTGTGTGACTTTTACATAGGGTTTTCATGTAAAATATGTAGAACCTGAAGCGCCTGCTGCAGAGGGTCAAGGACTGCAGCCTCCAATATGGACTGAGGCTCAATGTCAAGAAGACAAAGATTCTCACCACTGGGCCAATTGGCAGCA
>NW_006399958.1:1644052-1646030 GCF_000299155.1 Elephantulus edwardii
AACAACAATGGAGTATTGGGATATGTTGACAGTACTTGAAGGATCCATAAATATAACGACCAGGTCATGGTGAGATGACTTAACTAGATCTAAATTTGGTCAGTATCCCAGATACAAAGGTTCAGTGGACAGCATGGAGATTTTGCAGTTTAGGGGGCGGAAGGTCCTTTAGATGTAAAATGGCTTGAGGGATTTTGGACTGTGTAGCAATAAAAAGAGAGTCTTTGAGTTTATGCAGCAGTCCCCTTCCAAGAAAGGAGCAGGGCAATTACGCAACACTGATATTGATATGTAAGTGTGATGGAACGGAAAGTGCAATATGAAGGTAGTGTTGGTGAAGGTTTTTCATGGATACCTTTAACAGAGCTAGAAGCTTTCCAGAGGTCCTGAATTCAGGAAGAACTGAGAGGCTTGTCCCAGCATCAAGTAGGAAAGAGGGAGGCTGTGCAGACATTGTCACAGTAACCCTAGTCTCCGAGGACTCGCTGTTACTGGGGGGAGTATAACACAAGCCTAATCAGTCATGTCTGAACAGGAGAAATGCAGGTGGGTCAGGCTAACTCTGACGGGTCATCTCTCTTGGGAGCAGTCCATTTCCCAGTGTCACCGTTGTCCAAATTGCAGTCAATATTTTAGTGGAAACCAGCCTCTTCCAATACTTCTTTTTCCAGGATGAAAGAAGGGTTGGTCCTTTAGGACCTTGTTCTTGTAGCTAGATGCGATTGAGTTGAGTACAACTCACAACAAACCTCAGAACAAAAGATCTGAAGCCTGTTCTTTCCTGTACCATCCTCACACTTCCTGACACACAAGAGCCTATTGCAGTAGTCACTGGTGAGTACACCTGGTGGAGGGTGTGCCTCTCCTTCACTGACCCTCCACCCCTCCCAGCATCATGTTCCTTTCCAAGGAATAGCAATATACCCAAAGTATATAAGCCACACTGTCATCATTCTTACCTCCAAAGGAGGATTTGACTGCACTCTCTCCAAGGCATATATATCGCTTTGTTTTCTAGGCCATCCTTGGAATGTTCAGGGCTCTTCTCCAACACCGCAGCTCAAAGGTGTCGTTTCTTTTTCTGTCATCTTTATTCACTGTCCACCTCTCAGATGCACAGCAAGTGATTGGAAAGACTATGGCCTAAATCAGACACACCTTAGTCCTCAAACTGACATCATTACTCCTCAATAATTTAGAGAGGTTTCTAAATGCAGATTTTCCCCAGTGCAATGTGTCTTCTTATTTCCTGAGTGCTGGTAGCAAAGGTGTCAATTGTGTGTCCAAGCAAGATGAAGCTGTTGTCAGTTTCAATCTCTGTCGATGTCATGATTCTGCTTATCGGTCCAGAATTAAGACTCTGTATTTTCTTTACATTGAGATGCAATCCATATCTAGGCCTACGTTCCTTGATCTTCCACAGTATGTGTTTCAAGGCCTCCTCACTTTTAGCAAGCATGGTAGTATCCACATAACAGAGTTTATTGATGAGTCTTCCTCTTCTAATTAATACTAATACCACATTCCTTTTCACAGAGTGCAGCTTCTAGTATAATTTGCTTAGCATACAGATCGAATATATATGGAGAGAGAATCAACCCTTACACATTCCTTTCTAGTTTTAGCTCTTGCAATAGTCCCTTGCTCTGTTTGCCAGACAACCTCCCGGTGCAGGTATGAGCTCTGTTTGAGCACAATGAAGCACTCTGGGGTTCCCATTTTTCAAATATAAACACCATTCATTATAAAAATGTATTTTAATTCTCACTTCTGCCTCTTGGCCTTTCTTCTCAGCTTTGTGCTCTAACCACAGCCCCAGGCTGGATTCTTAGTCACGTGATCCAATGAGGTCTTGGCCTACACCAGGACTGTTTTCAGCAAGATCAAAAACTGCCCTTACCCTTTAGAGTAGTGAGAGAAGATCTTCACCCTGAAACCCACAGCGTCCCTTTTCAGCAGGAAGTAGCTAAGAGAATAC
>NW_006399958.1:1646999-1655870 GCF_000299155.1 Elephantulus edwardii
TTCTTAAGGGCCACTCAGATTTCTGTGCACAGCAGTGCATCTGTAACTTGGAAATCACTCTCATAATGTGAAGCACAACTATTATTATCTAGGACACTGAAATAAATCTATTTTAAAGAGACTTTATTTTCAGCGTTGTAGACAGCAAACAGACCACTCACCTGTGACAAGTCCTAGGCTATTTACCATCACGGGAAGCAAACAATCCCTTGTGGTGGGAGGCATTGTCTTTACGATCAGGCATCAGAAAGACGAAGTAAGGATTCCTTTCTCCCAGTTTTCTAGAAACGTGACAAAGTATGAGCGTGTGAAGAATGTGTGTCCACTTGCAGCTGTGTGAGAGAGACCCTTTTGTCTCGATGCTTTTCGTGTGGAATTTCCTTTATCATCCTAGACAGGTTTTTTCCTGTGAGTCACATCCCAGCCCACTATGAAGGGAGGGTGTAGGATTCTGAAATTGCGTGGATAGGTCACCAATATTCCCGTCTTTAACACATGGACAATGAGATAGCTCATAGCCTGCATGCCTGGACTTCGTGAAAGATCTGGACTCATAGATTTGAGAGTGAATTGAAAAGGAAAACGGGGGTATTTAGCCCTGGGGAAGGAGGGAAGATTTGGAAACAGTGATCTGGAGGGGTGTGTGGGGTGTGTCTGTGTAGACTTTTTTGATATCTGCAAGACATAGGCAGGGACAACTGACTAATTTGGAAGAAGGGTTAGAAGTCCTCCAGCATCTCAAACACTCAAGGAAGCTGAGGTTCAAAAAGAATCTCAGTATGTGCGGGGACAGTGGAGCAGAGCAACTCTGAGCAGTTTCGTTCTCATCCTTGAACGCATCATCACGATCCCATGATACCACGGGCTCCGTGATCTTGCTGACCATGGTCACTTGGTGAAGGCAATCATCCTGGGACTGACTGATCACAGATAAGCTCAGCGTCGCAGCACAGATTGGAAAGCTTGTGTGCAGAGCTTTATGCCCAGCAGTCCATGAAACTGAGGACACTGTGCACTTCTGGGTGTGCTCCCAATTGGCAGTCCACTCACGCCTTTGTGCCTTGTGCCAACATCTCTATTATCTTGGTCCAATCAGCACGGGCAGAGTCTTGGACAGCCGCAGGTTGCCAACAGGGCAGTGGAGAGGCCCTGGGGGAGAAAATCTTATAAAAGCCTCTCCAGGGAGGCTCCCCAACTGCCACTTCATCATTCGCCTGATACTCGATGCTTTTGTCACCATGTGGGTCCTGGTTTTGGGGCTTGCCTTCTTCCTGGGATGGACAGGTGAGAAAGAGGGAGAGAGTGAAGGAAGGCGAGGGGGTCCCTACTTCACAAGCTGTCCTCATCTATCTCCATAAATTATGTTCTTGCCCACTCAGTATATTACTTTACGGTTTCTAAAGTCCACTGCCTCTCACTCGGACCTCCCTAAAACTTCCCTCCGTCTCTTCTGCACGAAATAGGACAGGCTTCACACCTGGGATTTACAAGTTTGTAACGAGTCTTACTCCACGGCACCTAACAACAACTGCTTTTCTAGTCTACCACTTTGACCACAGCTCTTGGGAAAATAAACAGATTCGTCCTGGAAAGGGTTAAACCGGGTGGCTCCTTGGAGGCAAGGATTCTGAGGCTCTAACATTGGACATGTTGTGAGGAGAGACCGGTCCTTGGAGAAGGACATCATGCTTGGGAGGGTGGAGGGACAGCGCAGGAGGGGAAGGCCCACTATGAGGTGGATTGATTCAGTGACTGGGATAATTGGGATGGGAGTGTCAGAGACAGTGCGATTGGCACAGGACAGAGCAGAGTTTAGGGCTGTTGTACATAGGGTCGCTATGAGTCGCAAGCGACTCGACAGCACATAACAACAACAACAACAACTCTCATCCGTGATCCCCAAAGACCTTCTACTCTTCCCCTACTGACTTTTCCAAAGGAGTATCATTGATTCCTCCTTTTCTTCTGCTGTTCACAGCTTTTAGTTCGTTCTGACTCACCCCAACTCTGTATGTCATATAGTTGAACTGCCCTAAAAAGTTTTCTGTCTCTAATCATAATAGGACGTGCTGGGGACCTCATGGTAAGAAGTTGTACTTTCAGCCCGAAGGCAGGAGGTTCAAACCTATGAACTTCTTACCATGGGATTCATATCCTCTGAGGAGGAGCTGGAGCGTCAGCTGTGGGTCAGATACGATTGGACAGCAAGCAATAATCTTAAAAGAACCGGCTCTCTGGGCCATTTCCCCACCTGTTACAATGGTGGTGGTGGTTTGAACCATATTGTTACTAGTTAAGAATAAACCATTGACATAACCCAGGAATCTTATTTTTGGATATATTTCTTTTCAATGATCTTCAGGGAGTTTGGGTGGTCTAGTAGTAGTAGCTGCCCTGTCAACCCAAAGGCACTGGTTTGAACTCATCATCCACTCTGCAGGAGAAAAATGGGCAATCTCCTCCCAAGTGGCATAGCGCCTCTGAAAACCCACTGGAGGGTCAGCTATGACTTAGTTCTAGTTCATTGGCACCGAACAACAACCACTATTTCTTTCCAGGTATCGTTTCTGTCCCATAGGTCTGGTAGAACCTGCTCAGGCATTCTTCCCCTTAAATCTCTGTGTTATTGAAGTCTGACTCAGATGTTCCTACATGACATCTGAAGATTGCCCGGTTCTTCTTGGCACCACTGACCCATCCCACCACTCGGCCATCTCTACTCCTCTTGTCCAATACCCTCCAAACAACAATGCTTCCTTCAACCCTAGACTTGATTCCTACCCTTCCTCTTCCAGGTTGTGTATCATCCATAAATTCAAGGCTACGAGAAGACGGGAAATGTGCACGTTCTCGCTATACCTGGCACGTGGCTGTGTTTCCGAATTTTGAACCAATGTGTTCAGGTTTCCTGATCCACCCTCAGTGGGTGCTCACTGCTGCCCATTGTAGAAACATGTGCGTAGTGGCTGGAAAATGAAGAAGGGAGGGCTTCTCCGGTCTTCCTGCAGGAATGAACGAGGACCATTTCCTTGGGATAACACGCAGGGAGGAAGGAGACAGGAAAGATTATGGGAGGTGCTGGTCCAGGCTCCCAGGAGAGATACTGACCTGGGGCTGAAGACCCAGAATTGCTCTCTCCGTGGCCATGTGTGTCGGTTCCCTGACTCTCTCCTTATTGCTCTTTCTGTCTGTACATAACTCGCTCTGTCTGTCTGTTACCTCCGTGTAAACGTGCTGTGACCCCAAACTCTCTTTTCTCAGTCTCCACAGCTCTGGGGTGTCTTGTTAACTCCACCCATCTCTGGATCTCTTTGTCATTAGCTTGGTCTCTGCTTTACTCTCCCTCTCCTTTTGTGGCTCTGCCCTGTGTGTGCGCCCCAAACCTTGTGTCCATCCCTACTGAACAGACACACCTCACGATGGGGCAGGGTGGACCCCAGAGAGAAGGCTTAAACCAGCTCCAGGAGGTGAGTGGTGGCGAGGGTCTCATGGAATTTTCTCCCTAACTTCTCCCTCCTGGACAACACATTTTTTTTAAAGGAGACACTGGAAAGTGATGGAGTGAGTTGGGAGTGAGTTTGGGTGAGGGACAAGCAAGGGAAACAGGAAGAAAAAGGTGCTGGGGTGCAGGAGGAGACAATCACTCCTGGGCTGAGTGAGATCACTGACTGCTGGGGAACACTCACGCGGCCACATCTCAATGGGGGCTCTGTTTGCCTTCCTCCTCCACCTTGCTCCCAACATCCACCTCCCTGCACCTTTACTCTCTGATGTCTCCCACTCAATTCCTTCCCACTTCAGTGCTATTGTTTATTCTCTCTGCCCCTTTTCTTTTTTTTTTCTCTCTCTGCCCCTTTTCCAACTGGGCCATCATTTGCTCCCCCTTTTTGTGTTGTTCACAGTACCTCCTTTTTTCCATGTCTATTTCTCACATTCTTCCTTCTGCTCTCTGTTGACTCCGTCTACATTTGTTCTTGTTGTTTTAGGATAAAATACGATAGGTTAGAAAATTACATCCCCAAAAGGATGTACCTTACTCCTTGAAATATAGCAGGGAGGTCATTCTCTGTTTCTGCCTTTCTCATTTCCTTTTGTCTGTTCTGCAGAATTTTCCCTCCATTTCCTTGTCTCAGCCTTTATTCCTTATTCATTCCCTTTTACACTATTTCTCTCTCCTCTCTCCTCTCTCCTCTCTCTCCTCTCTCTCTCTCTCTTTCCCCCCCTCTCTCTTCTCTTTCTCTCTCTCAGGTCATGATTCCCTGCTCAAATCCCTGGATCATATCCTCTCCCCTAATAGCCTCCGTTTCTCTCTTCTGCAAGGTCGTCGGCCTTCCAGGTCTGTCTGGGCTGCTATGACATTCATAGATGTTATGAAGGTAGAGTCCACTGGGTGGATGTTGTCGATGTCATACAGCATCCAAAATACTGTCACCCCAGTGACTGTTGGTTCAATAGCTTCAACAATGACATCATGTTGCTTCACCTCAAATACCCTCTGGAGATCTCAAATGGAGTGGAAATCATACCACTGCCAACCACGGGGCCACGAACAGGAAGCTCGTGTATTCTATCATCTTGGGATGCATTCAAGCCACCAAGAGGTACTCTTGGGAGAGTTAAGACCCAGGGAAGCCCAAACTCTTGGGAAGACGGGTTAGGGAACCTGAATAGCCATCCTAGTTCTATTTCTCAATGGTTTGCATTCTCAGAACCAAATCCACTCACCTGCGCAAAATTCAAAATCCTGCCTGACGAGGAATGCAAAAAACCTGAACGTGTAACAGAGACCATGTTCTGTGCTGCAGATGAAGATTACGATCAAGAACACAGCTGCTGGGTGAGTCGGTATCTCACTCTAAGAGTTTATGGGGAGAGGGCAGTAAAATGTGTCCGGTCTTGGGGGTAAGTACTAAACAAGCAGGTCTTCACTACTGCCCACTGTAGCCACTCAATCTCCGTCTCAGACCTCTGCACCATGTTTACCTTCCTCCTCGTACAACGTCTGTATGTCACTTCTCCACATCACAGCTCGTCCTTTCTTCCCAGGACATCGACCTCATGTTCCTCACTAGTCTCTAAGAGGACATGAGTGAACAAAACAAACAAAGTGTCCTGCCTTCTCTGGTGGCAGAGGAAGATAGAAAACAGTATAAATTACAGGGATTCTGTTTGTCCTGAATGTGGATTACTAAGCAAAAAGGGGAGAGCTTAGGGTGCTTTTGTGGGGTGCTTTTGTGCTAAAGAATTGTGCTGCCAACCTGAAGTTGAAGCCACCAAACTGCTCCATATCATAAATGTGAACTTTCTCCTCTAGTACAACTTACCACCTCTTGAAAACCCAATGGAGGGTCTTGACAGTACAACACACATCCACACTTCAGAAGCTGGCAGTTCAAACCCAGCCAGAGGGGTTTCAGAAGATACGTCACAGCTTAGAACACCTTCTAGACTATGACTACGCTGTACTCACGGAGTTGTCACAAGTTGTAACTGACTCAACACTAACAGTTTATTGGGAGGTAAAGTTTGCTTTGGGAAGAGAAAGGAGAGGTGGTGCCGAGGAGTGAGCTGTCTGCTCAGGGAGACCTCACCACCGTGGTGAGATAGAACTAATCTCTGAAGGAGGTGAGGGGTGAACCATGTGAAAATCTGGGGTAAAAACGGAAACCCACCGGCACAAAGGCCTGAGGCAAAGGATCTGATGTGTCTGAGGCCAAATGATGAGACGATGTGATTGGATCTGTGTATGCAGGAGAGGGAAGGCAGGTGAGGATGTGATACAGGGAAGATGTTCCTTCTGCCACATGTGCATGTGCTCTAACTACAATAAGAAGGTACTTGCACAATTCTGGGCAGAATAAAGGCTTTATAAATTGTTGACATGATATTTTCTAAATCAGTGATCAGAGTTTAACTGTTCCTTCACAGCCCAGACCATCCGTGGTGGGATTGTTCTTTGGAAGAGACTCAAATGGGACAGGAGGCAGGACTTTGTGATTCATGGTCAGGAAAGTGGTCTCCCTCAGATACTCAGAAGCACTGAGTCTGTGTTGAGCAGAAACGTGACAGCATCTGATCTGACTTAGATGTTACACGCTCCTCCTGGAGCCTGATTGGGGACGCCCTGCAGAGGTGGGGAGGAGAGGCAGCCAATGGGTGAATGATTTGGAGACCTGGGTAGAGCCGGGCTCAATTTCAGGAGGCATCAGATCCTCCCTGCCTTTGAATGAGTTCTGATTATACGGACCAATTGCAAATGGACAGTGAAAGGCAGAGAAGGGACAACCACAATCCCTACGAATGAGGCAGAGCAAGTCTGTACGTCCACGGAGACATCTATGTCTACTTACGTACACACGTACACACACACACACACAGAGCTCAACCCTTTACAGTCATATCAATCCTTGCATCAAACCTGCTCCTACTCTTTTCCTGGGTCCCTCTAATCCCACAATCACTGGCTCACCTTCTCCACTTCCCTCTGCAAGCCAAGTCAGAGATACCAACACCTTGTGCACCCTGCTTCCTGACTGCCAGTTCCTCTAGGTCCCCAAAAGAGGCTTCATCTAGCCTTCCCAGAATCCTCAGCGAATCCTCACCCAGCTTCGCATCTCTCCAGTTCTCCCCGTGAATCAATCTCTGGGAGGGTCTCTATGTTTCCCGAGGACTGAGCTGTGGTGCACATGGATCCTACCACCTTCCCGCAGGAATTCTGCTCCTGGATCCTGTCTCTGCACAGACACTGGACTCTTCCGTGCCACCACAGTCACTGTACACAACTTTAGTTACTGAGTCTATTGAAATCCCCATCTTTTTAATTTATGTTATTATTTTTGTGTGAGTGTACCGTCAAATCAGATCTGACTGGTACAGGAGGAGATTGTCCCTCCTTTTCCCGGCAGAACATCTGGTGGATTCGAACCGTGCGCCTCTGGGACTCTAGTAGCATCTCCTTGCCACTAGGTCACCAGAGCTCCCTTGAAATCCCCATCTTTTGATTTTTTTTTTTTAAATTGGAACTCATAGACAAATATTTTTCTCCGTAGCTACAGTCATTGTCTGGGAGCTGAGCTTTCAGGCCTGGGAACTGGGGTCAAAGGAGAAGCCCAAGATCCTCACTGACTTTTCACTCTCACCCTTTATTTGCTCCTAGCAAGATAGATCATCTCCGCTGGTCTGTGACGGGATGTTGCAAGGTATTCTGACTTCAGACTACTTCCCATGTGCGGATTGGTCTAATGGTGGCCTGTACACCGACATATTTCTACACGTTGACTGGATCAAGGACACAATGAAGAACACACCTTAAAGTCCAAACCTATCTCCTAATCCCAGTAAAATAAATGACACATCAAGCTGTGGTGTTGGCCATCTTTTCGAGTTATGTACCAGCGTGTTGGAAAGAACCCATGGCTCAATCTCTAGATAGTTTCTTTTTTTTTTTTTCAGAGGCTGGAAATTGCAGGAGACTAGAGTGTCCATTTTTCTCCCTTGAAGCAAGTGATGGATTTGAACCTCATGACTTTGGGTTGGCAGTAAAACTCATACTCCTTACCGTGAGTCCACTAGACCGCTTTACACTTTGCAAGTGTTGAAACAGGAGCCACTTGGCCAAAGCTGGAGCCTGACAGTCCCTCTGACTTGTTGTTTGTTTGTTTTTTCATTGTAAAATTTTCTGTTTTTCATGGCAGGTCAAATATCCAGAAACGTACATATATTGATAGTCTTCTAATCCCAGTTGAGTTCAAATATTAAAGTAACACACACGAGCTAAGAGAATTCAATATTGTTCAAGGCACTTACTGAATCTCCATGACTAGATGAAAACAAAGACGATTAGGGTGGACAATTAGACGAATAGAATATAAAAATAACCTCTTGATCACAATTTACAAAATTGTTATTATTACATTATATTATTATTATTATCATTATTACAATCTTTGATCTCTGATCACCTGCAATGCTGGCTGCGTGAATCCACCCTCTGACTTGTTAACCCATTGTGAAGTGGCTGAACGGGACAGGAACGAATAGAGACATGGAGACATAATCCCGTGGCTGTAAAGAAGGTTTAACTCATAGCAACCTGACCTCTGAGCTCAAACCACAAACCATCTAATTGACAAGTGGCATCGTACACACTAGATCAGGGCAGACCAGTTGGGCTGGAAGTGTTCAGACTTCCAGAAATGCAGAGTTGTAAAGCAAGCGTAGCAGAAAACGTTACCACTTGAGAAGGGATGGGAATTTGCACACTCACATTTGATGTTGTCATGAGGGGACCTGTGCATTTTCACCTAAGGTGCAAACTGGGTGTGTCTGATAGGATAAGTCGTGGAGTCCTGGGAGAAAGAGAACTGTCCAAGGCCTCTCAGGCAAGGCGTGTGCGGTGTGATGGAGCCGGGCCTCCTTAAGTTAGGGTTTTAGCAGCCATGGGGCGGCCTATAACTGCACCCAATGCCTCTTTGTCAGTGGGAAAGTCTGGATCAATCTCAACAAGCCCCCTCTTGCCCTGAGCCATTTCAGCAGCAGGCCTGAAACCACAGCATGTGCTGGTTTTGTTGTTGTTGTTGTTATGTGCCGTCGAGTCGCTTGCAACTCATAGCGACCCTATGTACAACATCCCTCAACTCCACTCTGTCCTGTGCCAATCGCACTGTCTCTGACACTCCCATCCCGATTACCCCAGTCACTGAATCAATCCACCTCATGGAGGGTCTTCCCCTCCTGCGCCGTCCCTCCACCCTCCCAAGCATGATGTCCCTCTCTAAGGACTGGTCTCTCCTCACAACATGTCCAAAGTATGTTAGACGGAGCCTCAGAATCCTTGCCTCCAAGGGGCCACCTGGTCTAACCCTTTCCAGG
>NW_006399958.1:1660814-1661869 GCF_000299155.1 Elephantulus edwardii
AGTTCTCCAATTCTGAGTGTCCATTTAAGAACTCCACTTTTGGGCAAATGTGCTTTCCTAAGAGCCCGGTTCACCACGTGGGACAGCCTTCCGTATGAACGGAAGGTTGCAGGTAAATGAAAATCAGGAAGTGGGTCCCCACTGCTCTATGTCCTGATCAATGACAAAAGAAACGACTTCAAGTGCTTCAAGACTTTTTACCTAGAGGAGTGATACCTGAAGGCCCCTCAGGTCCCAGATACACCTGGAACACAGGAAGAACTTCATGAAGAAGGTGTAGTAAATAGTCCAGGAGATATCAAAGTTTTACTCCAGAGCCAGGGCCCCAAGTGTCAAGGGTCCTGGGGCCACTGTGCCCTCAGCAGCTGCTCAGAGCACAGTGATGGACATTACAGAAGCTATGGAGTCTGCAGTCCCAACCATGGCAGCACTTTCAGGAACAGAAGCCAAGCAACGAGAAGCAATTTTATCATGAGTGCATTTTCCCTCATGGGGACACTAACCTGTCTCCCCACACCATCAGTCTAGCAAGAATAGGAAGTGGGGGGGTATCCTCGTGGGAAGGTTTTCCAAACACACTATAAGACGGGAACTCACCTGTCTCTGCTTCCTAATTTGTATTTATACATTGTATTATACAAATGTATTTATACATTGGCTACAGCTCCCAGCAACACACACACACACACACACACACACACACACACACACACACACACCAAAAACAGTATGATGAAATCTTTATGAGAATTCACTGTATATAAAAAGGCTACTGTTGGTGGAAAAGCCTGAACAACAACAAAACATCTCATCGAACAAAAAGATCACACAGCATTTCTGATGACAATGAGGTTTAAACACAACAGCATCAAAGAAACATTTTGGGAGTGACTGAAGAATTATCAACACGAAATATGCGTTAGATGTTAGTGCACTAGATTCAAATTTTATTGTTGTTGTTGTTGTTATGTGCAGCCGAGTCGCTTGCGACTCATAGTGACCCTATGTACAACAGCCCTAAACTCTGCTCTGTCCTGTGCCAATTGCACTGTCTC
>NW_006399958.1:1662554-1664402 GCF_000299155.1 Elephantulus edwardii
CATCCGCATAACGCAGGTTGTTGATAAATCGTCCACCAATCTTGACCCCACATTTCTCCTCATAGAGCCCAGCCTCCCGGATAATCTGTTCTGCAAATTTTATTATGAGATATAAATATCATTGAAGAGAAACAGTTTGATGGGTGGTGGGAGGAGAGGAAGGAAATAGAAAGGATCTGGGTGAAAAGACAAGGTAATGATAGGTAAGGTCCAATGACGATTAATTCTGTTAAACATATGCATGAGAATGATTGTACAAAACATAATGCAAATGAAGAATAGTGTGAAGCAAAATGTATACCCACTTTTTAAGTGAACCCATTTAAAAAGAATAGAAAAGAAATTTGGAGTACAGCTACCTGGCCATCTGATTGGAAGAGATCTGTATTTGTCCCCATGCCCAAAAATGGTGATCCAACCAAATGTGGAAATTACTAAGTAGTAGTATTAATATCACATGCAAGTAGAATGTTGCTGAAGATTTTTCAAAAACTGCTGGAATGTGACATTGAAAGGGAACTTCCAGAAATTCAAGTTAAAATCAGAGGAGGCCATTGCATAAGGGTTATCGTGGCTGATGCCTTCCTGATAGATCTTTGGTTGAAAACGGCAAAGGTGCTTCTTGAATGAAAAGGAGATGAAACATCATCAGATATTCTTTGTGCATGTTCTCAGGTACTGGAAAAAGACGGTATGCTAGGAAAGGTGAATGGTCAGAGGAAGCCAGGAAGACCCTCAAAAAGATGGAATGGACTGACAACAATGGGCTCAAACGTGTTTGAGATTGGGAGGAGGGTGGCCAATAAAACAGTTCAGATAAGTTCTTTTTTTTATTGTATTATTTTACGTGTACCATCAAATCAGATCTGACTGGTACAGGAGGAGATTGCCCCTCCTCCAGCAGAGCATCTGGTGGATTTGAACAGCATATCTCTGGGATTGCAGTGCAGCATCTTGCCACTAGGTCACCAGAGCTCCCTTAGATAAGTTCTTCATAGGGGCCCTATGGACCGAGTATAGTGTCATAGTTGACAGTATGGCGCGTAACAACAGCAACAACGAGTGAAACATTGCCCAGTCCTCTGCCATTTACACAGTGCAGCTGTGCTTGATCCAATTTCTGCAGACACTCTATCAATCATCTTTTTTCAACGTGTTCCTCTTTTCAACAACAATAAAGAAATGGAAATAAGTCTGATAATAAACTCAGTGCAGAAGAAAGATAAAGAACAACAGTAGAGCCCTTCCTGAGAATTTCAGAGGCTGTAAATCAGATGATGTAAATCACCTTTCTCCCATGGAACAATCTCTTTTACTATATATTTAAAAGTTTTAAGAAAAAGTTTAAAATGACATAAAAAAGACGTGCACCAGAGCATGCCAATGATGTACAGGGAAGAAAAAAAGAAATATATCCCTCCACCATGTAAGGTCGCTGAAGAAGGACAGAGCCCTCCCAAGCATGACGTCCCTCTCTAAGAACTGGTCCCTCCTTATACCATGCCCAAAGTATGTCAGACGAAGCCTCAGAATCCTTGCCTCCAAGGAACAGCCTGGTTTAACCCTCTCCAGGATAAATCTGTTTTCCTAGCAGTCTCCAGCATCACAGCTCAAAGGCATCAATTATCTTTCTATCATCCTTAGTCATTGTCCAACTCTCTGATGCATAACAAGTGATAGCAAACACCATTGCTCTTCAGTACTTTGGAGAGGTCCCTAACAGCAGACTTTCCCATGGCAATACGTATTTTCATTTCCTGGCTACTGGTGCCGAGAGTGTTGACTGTGGAGCCAAGCAAACTAAAGCTGTGAACAATCTCAGTCTCTTCACCATCCATCCTGATGCTG
>NW_006399958.1:1665077-1666843 GCF_000299155.1 Elephantulus edwardii
GGGCTTCACCATATGTGAGCACAATAGTGGACAGAAGAGCGTCTGGTCACGATGATAGCATCCATATCCAGTCCTTCATGGCAGGCCCCTCAGAGCAAGGGTGTCAAAGTCCTGGGGACACAGTTTCCTCAAGGGCAGTTAGGGCCCAGTGCTGGACACCATGGAGGCCTGGTGCCGACACATCATTACACATTTGCCTCCAGGATTCTTTCTCGTTTCTATTAGAAACTGCCAGTTCCTCAAAAGGTGACATTCCCCTGCCCATTGTTTGCAATATGTTGAGACAGTAACTCTGCTTCTTATTAGAGATCACTCTTGCTCTTCTGAGACCAGCTCCTCCCAGGCTCCAACCCCCTGTTCACAGGCCCCGCCTCTCTAACCACAGACTTCCCTCCTAGGCCCCGCCTCACCAATCACTGGCTCCTCCCTTCCCTCTGAGGCCCCGCCCTCACCCCACACCAGCCTCAAGGTGCAGGTGTCCCAGCACATGTAGACAATCACCACTAAGGATAGTTTTGGTTTCAGGTGCAGCCTGTGAGAGAGTTGATTGTGAGAGCATCAGGCTGAGAAGAATCAGGAGCCCTGCACTGGGCTCAGGCCTGAGATGGACAGGAAGCTGACCAGAGCTTCCTGGGACCCCCAGGAAGAGGAGAGAGAAAACTCCTCTTCCATCCTCCGTGACAAGCAGAGAGAAAAGCCCACCTCCCTGAGACAGAGGGAAAGATGCCTGGAGAAGAGAGGGGAGAGCAAACCTGGAGAAGAAACGGGAAACCAAACCGAATGTGTCCCCCTTCCCTGCACACTCACAGGGCCAGCAGAGACAGGACGGCCAAGCAGAACTGATGTCCGTGCCGAGAGAGTGGAGCAGAGACCCCAAGAGATGCTCAAAGACGCAGCTTCTGGTCTCCCCAAAGCCGGAGAGACCCAAGGAGGGATGCCGAGGCAGCACGGACACTCCTCACCTATGAGATTCTGCTTACCAATGTTTAATGCTGAGGAAACGGAAGAAAAGGAGCTGAAGCCAAGAAGTGAGAGGTGACACAGAGGAACTGAAGGCTGGGTCACTTTTGGTGTGGACGCAGGAGGACGACCGGAAGGAGAAGCCCACTCAGGTGAGAAGGATTAGACACAGCCCCAGAGGCAGCACCATGAAGCCGCTTCCCAAGTGGTTGAGAACTAGGGACTTGGGGAGAAGGCTGCGAGGGATCCTAAGGCCCTACAAAGGCACCTCAACAGCCCAGCACACACCACACAGTCAACCTCCCAACACAAACCCCCAGATGACCCAGATTATCCCCACTTCCCTCACGCTCTGCTGGAGAGCCCAGCAAACACCCTGAGGTCATCCCAGATACTCCATCCAGAGTGCTGCCCATTGACACGTGAGCAGAACCCCAAATCCTCGAAATCACTGCCGTTCCCGTTGCCAATATTATCTCCTGTGTGGTGTTGTGTATCACTGAGTCACAACTGACCCATAACTGACCCTCCAGTGGGTTTTCGGAGGCAGTAATTGCATGGGAGAAGATTGCCTACCATCCCCCAAATAACTCCCATTTTTACTCGTAATTACCCTGCGTATCAGCTCACATCACTAGTGATGTCCTCTTGTTGTAATTAAGTGCCATCAAGTCGAGTACGACTCATAGCGACCCTACGAGCCAAAGACCTGAACCCTGTTCTAGAACGATCATTGTTTCTCTATGTTCACAGAGCTTCCAGAGGCATGTGGTTTAGGAAGCGGACGCCACTCCTGCTTCCAAACC
>NW_006399958.1:1667258-1669671 GCF_000299155.1 Elephantulus edwardii
TAAAAGAATATTCATCCCAAAATCAATTAAAAGAATATCCATCCCAAAATCAATTAAAAGAATATTCATCCCAAAATCATTTAAAAGAATATCCATCCCAAAATCAATTAAAAGAATATCCATCCCAAAATCAATTAAAAGAATATTCATCCCAAAAATCAATTAACACCAGGCCATTGGGCCTTTGGCCCTCAGGCCCTACCATTTTTTAAATACAGACACACCCTACCAACCCCCAAACAACTCCCATCTTTACAGTTATCCCCGAGGTATCTCCAAAGCTAACTCAAAGTCATCCCCACTCAAACTCTAAGGGTTGTCACTCACACTCTCAGAGTTGTCCCCAAATTTCACAAGTGCCCTTATGGCCAGCGCCACAAGTGCCCTCATGGCCAGCGCACTCTCACCTTTCCTTGGGGACTACCTCTCGCACCTTTCCTTGGGGAATACCTCTCACACCAATCGCATAATCTTGCCTGAAAGATTCTATTGCACATCCTTCTCTCTGAGCCAGAGAAGTAGTCACGGTATACTGAATGAACTACCTACGATAAGCCCTCTCGGAGATCCAGGTTCATCCTGGAGAAGGTGAAACTAGGCTACTCCTTGGAGGCAAGGATTCTGAAGCTCTGTCTGACATACTTTGGGCATGCTGCAAGGAGGGACCAGTCCTTTGAGAGGGACGTAATGCTTGGTAGGGTAGAGGGACAGCGCAGGAGAGGAAGACCCTGGATGAGATGGATTGACTCAGTGACTGGGGTAGTGGGGGGGGGATGGATGTGTTAGAGACAATGAAATTAGCTCAAGATAGAGCAAGTTGCAGAGCTGTTGTATATAGAGTAGCTATGAGTTGGAGTAAACTACTCCATAGCACATAACAACAACAACAGTCCCTTCTGACCACATGTCCAAAATATGTGAGAAAAAGACTTACCAACCTTATCCTTAAGGAACACCCTAGTTGCACATTCTCCAAAACATATTAATCTTTTGGTGGTGGGTGTTGTTGATTGCCTTCAAGTCGAGCTCGACTCACAGCGACCCTATGAACGAAAGGCTTGAAGCCCCTCTACAACTATCAACATTTATCAAAGTTCATAGGGTTTCGGGAGGCATGTTATTTAGGAAGTGGATGCCCCTTCTGCTTCCAAATTCATTTGGTAGCCCATGGACTAGTCAGTACTTTTCATGAACACAATTCAAAGATATCAGATAGTCAAAGATATTAGTTATTCAATTATTCCTTAGTCCCACTTTCACATATATATGAAGCAGTTGATAATAATCATAGCTTGGGTCAAGTGCAGTCTTTAAATGGACATCTTTGCTCTTTAGCACTTTCAAGTAGATGTTGTCGTTGTTGTTATGTGCTGTCGAGTCGTTTGTGACTCATAGCGACCCTATTTACAACAGCCCTAAACCCTACTCTATCCTGTACCAATCTCATTGCCCATCCCGATTACCCCAGTCACTGAATCAATCCACCTCTCAATCCACCTCATAGAGGGTCTTCCCCTCCTGCGCTGACCCTCCATTCTACCCAGCAGGATGTCCCTCTCCAAAGACCTGTCTCTCCTTACAACATGTCCAAAGTAAGGGGGGGAACCCTTGATGAGATTGAATGAATGATGTAACAGTGGTTAGAACAAAGATCTCAAGCAGAGTAGAGGTTGCAGAGGTGGTACAGGATCATGCAGAGTTTCGCTCTGTGTACCTGAGGTCACTGAGTCCACCTGACAGCTCTTAACAGAGAGGGGCCTTTCTCAATCCCTGTCTGGACTAGCTCCGTCTCTTTACCCTGATTTATTATTGTTGTTGTTGTTGTTGATTGCCATTGAGTCGAGCATAACTCATAGCAACCCTATGGACAAAAGGCCTGAGGCCTTTCTTCAACTATTGGGTTTTCTCCCAAGTTCATAGAGTATCCAGAGGCATGTGGTTTAGGAAGTTCACGGGCCTGGGGGTTTTAAAAATTCATTTGGCTTTGCAGGGGTGAGTCGTCTTGTGTTGGACGGGAGTCTGCTCTGGACTGGTTGGTTGGTGCTGGGAGGGTGCCAGAAGCCTCTTGTTGGAGCCAATGGGAGCCTGGACCATGGGCCTGGTTTGTTTGGGTTTTTGGTTTGGTTTTATGTGTGTGTGTGTCTTTTTTTAAAATTATTACTATTAATTTCAATGAAAGTTTATAGAGACTTTGTATTTCCATTCATTCATTGTTGCACTTTTCTCCCCTCCCAACCCTGCCCCCAGTACACTACCCTCTTGGAAAAGTAAAATAAAAATTCTTTCATTGTTTTACAATCTCTGCCCCCAGGTCCAAACCACTATGCAGCGTTAGCTCTGGACTCCTGTCATGACAATACTAACTAATCACATATCCCTTGTAAACAGTTTTCTTCCTTATCTGTTTGGATGC
>NW_006399958.1:1670136-1675958 GCF_000299155.1 Elephantulus edwardii
CTTGCTGTTCTGTTAAATTTTGCTATTCTGACTGGGGTGAGCTGATATCTCATAGTTGTTTTGGGCCTGGGATTTTTTAAAAATTCATTTGGCTTTGGAGGGGGGAGTGTTCTTGTGTTGGATGGGGGCCGGCTCTGGACTGTTTGGTGATTAATTATTACCAGCATATAAATCAGTATACACACACACACACACACACACACACACACACGCACACACACACACACACACACATATATATAAACACACATATATACATATATATACTGATTATATATATACACACACACACATAAATATAATGATTATATATATACACACACATATATATGCTGATTATATATACACACACATATATGCTGATTATATATATGTTTTATTGCTATCTGTACATAAATCTGTATTATTATCAGAATATAAATCTGTACTGCTACTGCTGTAATGATTTACTACACACTTGTGGCTTAAAAATAACATGCATTTGTAATCTTGTAGTTTTGGAGGCCAGAGGTTCATAATAAATCCTTCAAGATAACACAAGGAGCTCTTGTGGCACAAGAACAGAGACATTTGCCTACTAGCCAATAGGTCAGTGGTTCTAATCCACCATCTTTTATTAAGGGAGCGAAACACCCAGAGAAACAAAATAGAGACAAACACACAGAAATACAGAAAGATGGAGAAACCACAGAGACAAACGGCATAGAATTGCAGTGTTTATGACAGCTTGTGCCTGGAAATCTGACAGGGACGGGAGGAGCAGTTCTTCTCTGCCCTACAGGGTCGCTTAGAGTTGTACTGGACCCAAAGGCAGAGGTAGTTCAGTGGTAGAAGTCTCACCTTCCATGCAGGAGACATGGGTTCAATTCCCAGCCAGGATACCCCATACACAGCCTCCATCCGTCTGTCAGTGGACGCTTGCGCGGTGCCTGATCCTGAATAAGAAACCCTAGTGTTACTAGTTAAGTCCTTGGTTGCTGGAGATAAAGCTGAATTTATTTCCATAAAGACTACAAGCTAAGAAGTCCCATCACGCTGTTCTGCTCTGTCCTATATGGTATCTGTGGGTGGTGATCCCTTCTGCCCAGTGATTCCTTCTGACAGATAGGTCAGAATCAGAAATGACTTGAAGGAAGGGAAGCTAGTAACACAACCCCGTGTGGTATGTTAACTCGTTTAATGGTCCCCGACATTTAACAAAAGGTAGGAACAATTATCAGTTCCATTCTACAGATTAGAAAACAGAGAAAGCAAAAGAGTATATAGGGCTGGTTAAGTGGTGGACCTGGGATTTGAACACCAGACTATCTGCGCTTGTGTGTCCACCCATGATACTGCATCGCCACCTTGTGGAGACAGGAAAACATGGAAGGAAAGAGAGGTTGTGAGAGGTGAAAGGTGATGAGGACATGGAGGGTAGCCGAAGGAGGGTCCAGAAATAGCCTTATAGAGAAGAGGAAAAATGCCTGGTTAAGGAATGGAATGTTAGCTGAGTAATTTACTGGAACTGGTCCTACCTTAAAATGTTGTTTGTGGGGACATGGACACTTCAAAAGGGGAGGGGGGAGACACGGGACACCAACCAAAAAACCATGTGCCAGGCTAACATTCCATTCCTTAACCAGGCATTTTTTCCTCTTCTCTATTTGATAGCCTGGTTCTTTAGTTATCTCAAGCATTTGCACTGTTAACAAAAGCTAGACAACTCATTTATCTTTGTATACACTTTGCCTGCAGCTCACTTTTTGTAGTTGAGATAAATTAGGTATGAGGTATTTGTGAACTTCTGGTTGGTTTTTGTTTTCTTAAGTATGTAATAAAATAATAAATCATGAGGGGAAAAAAAAAAAAGAAATAGCCCTATGCCTGCCATCCTGAGCCTCAGTTTCCAGCTCTGGACCCAGAAATGAGACCAGAGAAGACGAGTGCAATACAGACAGGACAAGAATCCGTGACCGTGTGGATTTTGCATTTCTGAGTAGGACACCAGACAAGTCTTGAACTGGAGCAAGAGAAGAGAGAATTGGAAGAGATCAATCTCGACTTTGAGTCTTTCATATACTGATCGGTGTGAAAGAGTGGATTTTTATTTATCATCATGAGGCAGAATGAATGGATGGAGGGCAATTGTTTTAGAGGGATTGGTGTGGGTTTTTGTTTTGTTTTGTTTTGTTGTTGTTGGGGTTTTTTTGAGGACTAAAATGCACCTGCCCTAAAGTTCCAGTATTTTAAAGGATTTCATATATTTATGAAACTTGGACAATGACAAAGATTAAAAAAGAATTGATGCCTTTGAATTGTGGTGCTGGCAAGGAGTGTCCAGTAAATGCATGGACTTCCAGAAGACCAAATAAATCTATCTTAGAAGAAGTGAGAGGAGAATACACTTTTGACACGAGGATGATGAAACTTCACCGCACACACTTTGGACCTTTTATCCATAGTGGCCAGGGCCACACAAGAGATACATGCTCAATAAAGTAATGATCGTCAATTAAAGAAGACGGCCCTCAACAAGAGTGTTAAATACAATTACAATGGGAAGGATGATGAAGAAATGGCTAATGTGTTCGGTTGTACCTATCAGTTGGCGCCAATTTGACACCACTTAATTAAAAGACCATTAAATAACATGCACACAGAGAGAGCTCAGTTGGCCTGGTGGACAGAAAGTGATGCTACCAAGCCAAAGGTGGGTGACTTTTAATCCGTGGCCCTCAGGCCTGTTTTTCATTGTTTTTATTCTAACATTCCTCTAGGTCGTGTAGCCCTGGTGCGTCCACTTGCGGAACACTGTGACACTGATGTGTCAAATGCATTAATGGTTGTTTACCCAATGGTTGGACAGTGTTTGGGGGAGCTCCCCGATTAAAACAAGCTTGGAAGCAGGAGTGGCATCCACTTCCATAATAGCTTGCCCCTGGAAACCCTGTGAACCTGGAGAGAGGATGAAAGTCACACAAGTGTTGAGGACTTTCATTCATAGGGTTGCTATGAGTCGCCTGCAACTCGACGGCACTTAACAACAATAACAACAATCAAAAGATGAGTTGTATTGGGGAAATCTCCTGTTGAGGGTCTCTCCAGAGTGCTAAAGAGCATCAGTGTCAGTTTATAATCTTGGTAAACTTTACCAAGGCCATGGTCTTCTTTGTTGCTTGCTATACATCTGAAAGCAGGACAATGAATAAGGATGGCAGAAGAAGAATTGATGCCTTTGAATTGTGGTGCTGGAGAAGTGTCTTGAACATACCATGGACCACCAAGAGAAAGAAAAAAAAATAGGTCTTCCCTTGAGAGGGTGAAACCAAGATTCTCCTTGGAGGAAAGGATTTTGAAGCTTTATCTCACTTACTGTGGACTTGTCACTAAGAGGGGCCAGTCCTTGGAGAAGGGCATCATGCTTGGAAGGGTATAAGGTCAATGCAGTAGATAAGATGGATTGACACAGTGACTGTGGCAATGGGGTCAGGTCTGTCTGAGACGGTGAGGTTAGGAGAGGGCAGAGTTCAGAGCCATTGTTCATAGGTTCACTATGAGTCATAGTCAACTCAATTGCACATTACAACAACAGCAAGCTAGCGGTTCAAATCCATCCAAGAGATCCTGGAGATCTGCTTCCATAAAAATTACAGCCAAGCATGGAATAATTAGTCCAAAGGCCTAATGGATCATGTGTTAGTTGATTCCATCTTAACAGTAATGAGCAAGAGAGACTAATGAAAAAGCTGGCAGTTCGAATCCACCCAGTGGCTGAAGACCTGGTGGTCTGCTCCCAGAAAGATTAAGCCAATTACTAAAAGCAATATAGCAATAATCACAATAAATAATGGTGTCTCTCTGGAGACTAAGGTGAATCTGATACAGGTCTTTGCAATCACTTGCCTTGTGTCAGAGAGTTGGACAATGACTAGGAAGGATAGAAGGAGAATTGATGCCTTTGAGCTGTGGTGCTGGAGAAGAGTATTGAGAGTACCATGGACTGCTAGGAAAACAAACACATTCACCGGTTAAACCGGGTGGCTCCCTGGAGGCAAGGATTCTGGGGCTTCATCTGACATACTTTGGACATGTTGTGAGGAGAGACCGGTCCTTGGAGAAGGACGTCATGCTTAGGAGGGTGGAGGGACAGCGCAGGAGGGGAAGGCCCTCTATTAGGTGGATTGATTCAGTGACTGGGCTAATTGGGATGGGTGTATTGGAGACACTGTGACTGGCACAGGACAGAGCAGAGTTTAGGGCTGCTGTACATAGGGTCGCTATGAATCACAAGCAACTCAATGGCACATAACAAACAACAACAACAATAAGTAAATTTCAACTCATAGAGACCTTATAGGTCAGAGTATAATTGCCATTTATGGTTGCCAAGACTGTAATTCTTTACAGTGCCTTTCTGGTACCACAAGGAGGTAAGTGTTGGGATGTAAACCCAAAGTCTGTGTGTTTGAACCCATCTGTACAGAAGCACATTGCATCATCTTTTTTTCCTTGGAGTGGCTGGGCTTTTGACGAGCGGCTGAATGCCGTAACCACAGTGGCCCCACATCACAGCCTAGAAAATCCTAAGAGGCAGTTCTGCTCTGTCACATGGGATCACTGTGAGTCCGAATCAATTTGAAGGCATTGAACAATAACATGCAATATAAACTTGATAGCTCCTGGGATTTTGGGCTCCACCAGGCTTCTCTCTAGTCCACACAAGGAGATAGCAACACGGCTTTTCTTTAGTTACAGTGAAGATGGAGAATGGTTTTGCATCCTTCTTTGTGTCCCATTCTTCCTCAGTGTAACTGACAGTGGATGAGGGGATATTCTTTATAGAAGAGTTCCAGGCGATAAATGCAGTGGAGTGAGACTTTATAACTTGACTATTTCCAACCCCTCATGAAATCATCAATGTGGCCAGTGGCCAGGGTTGACTGAGCTCACACCAGTGCATGGAAATTTCATAATCAGTGAATGAAAATTTTTCTTAGCTAAAATCTTTAGAAGGCAGATCTCCAAATCTGTTTTTTCTTAAAAAAAAATTGTTTTGCAGCGCTGCTGGTGACTGTGAACCATTAGCCTTTTGGTTAATAACCAAACAAAAACTATTTGCATTCACCCAAGGACCTGTGTAACCAAAACGCCTATCAAATTACAGAACATTTGCTCTCACTCCAGAAAGTTCTTAACCATTGTCCCTAAGAGGCAACGGTCATTCTAATTTCTTTTCACTCTGATTTATTTTGGAGCTCCAGATAAACAAACATAACTACGTCTTTGTGTACAACTTCTTTCACTTCAGGGCTTGCTTATATTGTTGTATTTGATTCCTTTAATTGCTGACATAAAGTTCCTAGTTTGAATAGACCACAGTTTGTTTATCCATTCTCCTGTCAGTTGACCCTTGGATTACTTCCATCTTTAAACTTTCAGAAAAAAAACTGTTATAAATTTTCAATGGATCATGAATAAGGAAGATGAAAGAAGAATTGTTGCATGTGTATTATGTTGATGGAGAATACTAAACAAACCATGTACTGCCAAAACAAGGAACACATCTTTCTTGGAAGAAGTGTAACCAGAGCATCCTTAAAAACAAAGATGGTGAGATTTCAAACAACAAATGCTGGTGCAGTTCTGGAGAAAATGGAACCCTTATTCACTGTTGGTGGGAGTGTAAAATGGTGCAACCACTATGGAAGGTGGTATGGTGCTTTCTCAAAAAGTTGCAAATAGAAATACCATTTGACCCAGTAATTCCATTACTGGAAATATATCCTAAAGAAACCGTAACTGCCACCCAAGCAGATATATGATTCTTGCGGCTTTCTTCA
>NW_006399958.1:1676533-1677801 GCF_000299155.1 Elephantulus edwardii
GAGAAAAGTGCAACAATGAAGGAATCAAAATCCAAAAGTAAATAAATAAATTTACACACATCCTCAAAAAAGAATAGATACTTGGATATATAGAGATAGATTGATCAGATAGGTAGATAGAGCAATCTATCTATCTGATGTATGTTAGGCACCAGAAAAATTATAGCTGTCATTGTTTGTCATGATGAGATTCTGCAGCACTGCAAGGAAAAAAAAATAGATGGTAAGAATTAAAAAAACCCAAACAAACTTGATCTTCCAGCTCACCTTTCAGCCAAGTAATAGACCAGCCTGTGATGGACCTCCGGCAGTGGAGCTCGTCAGGAGCTGTGCTAAAAAAAAAGCCTCTTTAGTGAATCTGCTAATGGTTCCATCACAGAAAGGTGGTCAATCTTTTCCCATGTGATTTACAGCCTCCAAAACCCAATGGGGGAGCATTTAAGATTGGTTTGGATTCAATGGCAATGTGAAAACGAGTGATAAGGTGACCAATAACATCAAGGTGGCACTCACTTCTTCGAATAACCAACTGCATAAAGTCAGAAGACCAACATATGCCCAAGGATAAAGCTCTGAAGTCAGGAAGGGGCACAAGAGGAGGAATGATAGAAATGAGAATCACAGGGAGGAAGTGGGAAATGTGAGATCATATTGGGAATATTGTAATTAATGTTATAAAACAAAATGTGCATGGAAATCAATTTGTTAGAAATACTATCTGACCCAGCAATTCCACTACAGGGAATACACTCCAAAGAAACCATAACCGCCACCCAAACAGATGTACGCACATCCATGTTTATTGTGGCTTTGTTCACAGTAGCAAAGAGTTGGAAACAACCTATGTGCCTATCAACAAACAAATGGATAGAGAAGCTCTGGTGTATTCACACAATGGAATACTTCGCTGCATTGAAAAACAAGGAACTCACAAAATATTATACAAAATGAGTGACCCTGGAGGACATTATGCTGAGTGAAATATCTCAGTCACAAAAGGACAAATACTGCATAGTGCCATTGTTGTAAAACGAGACTGACATTGGGGTTGGGGAAGACTGAGAAAGATGGGTTAAATTATGTATACTGCATTGAAACACATGAGGGAGAGAACTGTTTAAAAGGGATATATAACACCATCCCCTTTTCCTTATGAATCAGGGTGTAATCTCTCTCAGGGAGGAGTGATAGGGAATGGCAAAGGACACACTGACAAAGGAGATTAATCAGAATTGGCTTTGACAAGCACTGTGGCAATTGGACAATTA
>NW_006399958.1:1678658-1680387 GCF_000299155.1 Elephantulus edwardii
GTTTGAGTCCATCAGGAGCAGCTCTGTAGGGAACACATAGCAGTCTCTTCCCATACAGATGTACAGCCCCAGAAACCTACTTAAGCATCCCTGTGAGTCGGGCTCAACAGCAGTGAGTGATGGGGGCTTCCACGTAAGAAGGATTTCTGGTTATTGTTGTGTGCTGTTGAGTTGACTAGGACTCATCTCAATCCTATGAACAATGGCTCTGAACCCTGCCCTATCCTGTGTCGTCCTCCTCCTCAACAACACGTTTGAGCTCATTGCTACACTTCACGGTGTCAATTCATCTTGTTGGGGACCTTCTTCTCTTTGACGCTCCACCTTCCTAAGCCTGATGTCCTTCTCCAAGGACTGGCCTCTCCTTACAACACGCTCAAAGAATGTGAATAATTAATGCTCATTTGCTAAAAGAAAGGGCGTGATTATAGCCCATGGGAGGAAAGCTGTTGTCGTCATCGTCTTTAAAGGTTCACAACCTTGGAGACTCTATGGGACCGTTCTAGACAGTCCTACAAAGTCTCTATGATTGGAATTAACTTGGTGGCCATGGGTTTTACCTGCCAGGTTCTGTGCTGTTAGCTCTATCTGTGTTATCCTTTAATGCTCACAATGATTCTAGGAAGTGGCCCTAATTAACAGAGTAGAAAGCGGGCGCAGAGAGGTTTGAGCACTTGCCTCGGGAAACACAGCTGCGAAGTGCTGTGATTTGAACTGAGTCCATCTTTGGCAATTATCTCTTCAAGTGCAATCCATGAGAAAAACCAGGAAAAGGGGATTCTTGAGGTCTGGCTGTAAACCAAAAAGTAGGGAGGGAGAAGGGGGTATTTAGGTACTGGGAAATGGGGGGAAAGTGAAATTAAGGGTCAACAAAGTTAACCCAGATCCTGAGATGCCTCTCTTGAAACTTATATCCCAGGAATATTAGCTTGTTCTTCCTTCCTCCCACTCTGCCTTTGGTCTTTGTGTTGACTTCCCTTCCTTCCTTCTTTCTTTCCTCCTTTTTCCTCTAAATTAATCTATCAGTCGACACAACCTTGCTTGCTCAAACGGAAGAAGACCTGAAGCACTTACTGCAAATGTCAAGGACTGCTTCACTTGAGCTTCAATTGGAACTCAACATCAAGAAAACAAAATTCTCACCACTGGGCCAATTGGCAGCATCATAATAGATGGAGAAGATAATGAAGTTGTTAGCAATTACAGCTTGCTCAGATCCACAATCAACACTCTTAACACCAGCAGCCAGGAAATCAAAAGACAGATTGCATTGGGAAACTGCTGTCATGGACCTCTCCAGAGTGCTGAAGAGCAATGATGTCAGTCTAGATAAAAAGGTGCGCCTGATCCAGGCCACGGTCTTCTCAGTTACTTGTTATGCTTCAGAGAGTTGGACAATGACAGAAGAATAGATGCCTTTGAGTTATGGTACCGGAGAAGAGACTTGAGCATACCATAGACTGCCAAGAAAACAAATAGATTTGTCTTGGAGAAGGTGAAACTAAGTGTCTCCTTGGAGGCTAGAATTTTGAAGCTCCACCTCACTTACTTTGGGCACATGGCCAGGAGAGATTAGTCCTTGGAGAAGGACACCATGCTCCAAAGGGTGGATGGACAGCACAGGAGAGGGAGACCCCGGATGAGATGGATTGATACAGTAACTGGGACAATAGGGGCTGGTGTGTCAGAATTAGTGAGACTGGCTCAGGACAGGGAAGGGTTCAGAGCT
>NW_006399958.1:1681927-1682465 GCF_000299155.1 Elephantulus edwardii
TCCATCCATCCATCCATCCATCCATCATCCATCCAGCATTATCTATCTATCTGTCTTTCAGTCTAAGCCTCATCTCTTTCCATCCATCCATCCATCCAGCATTATTTGTCTGTCTATCTATCTATCTATCTATCTATCTATCTATCTATCTATCTCATCTTCTATCATAATATTATTTAGGAATATTCAATATACCATGGATTGTCAAGAAAAACCAAACAATTCTCTTTTTGAAAAAAGTTGCAGCCCGTGTGACATGAATTTTCATCATCCTTGCCTTTGAAGAGCACCCTGGTTGCATTTCCTCCGAGACTGATTTGTTCTTTCTTCTGACAGTCCATGGTATATTCAATACTCTTCACCAACAGCACAATTCAAAGCCATCAGTTCTGTCTTCTTTATTTACACATGCATAACAGACAATTGAAAATATTATAGATTGAGCCAGACCCACATTAGTCATTAAGCTGATATCCTTGTACTTTAGTACTTTAAAGAGGTCCTTGATGATGGATTTGCCCAGTGCAACACGTCTTTT
>NW_006399958.1:1683770-1684734 GCF_000299155.1 Elephantulus edwardii
GTATGAAGAAAGGTTGCAACTCTGATAGACACCTTTCCTAATTTTCAATCTTGTAGTGCTCCCTTGTTCTGTTGGAGCAACTGCCTCTTGGTCTATGTACAAATTTTGCAAGATGGCAATTAAGTGTTCTGGAATTCTTCTCAGTATTATCCATAATTTGTTATGATCCACACAGTCAAATGCTTCTACTACCTAGTCATTAAAACACAAGTTAGCATCTCTCTGGTATACTCTGCTTTCAGCCAAGATCCTTCAGACATCAGTAAGGAACGATATCCCTTGATCCACAGGCTCTTCTAAATTCAGCTTGAATTTCTGCCAGTTTTCTGTCAATGTCAGGTCCAACTATTTTTAGATAAACTTCAACAAGATTTTGCTTCTGTGTATTATTAAGAATATTATTTGATGGTGAACTGGAGGAGTCAGCAAAAAGAGGAAGACCCTCGACAAGATCCAGTAAAACAATGGCTGAAAGTATGGGCTCAAGTACAGTAGAGATTGGAAAGATGGCGTTCAATCAGGCAGTGTTTTATTCTGTTGCACCTAGGGTGCCTATGAGTTGGAGATGATTTGAGGACTCTTAACAGCAATCTATCTGTCTAGCCAGTTGCGTTTCTATTGATCTGTAGGTCTACCTGTCCATTCACTCATCTATCTATCTATCTATCTATCATCTATCAATAATCTCTATCTATCTATCATCTATCAATAATCTCTATCTATCTATCATCTATGTATCTATCAAATTTCTCTCATCTATCTATTATCTATTTATCTATCTATCTATCTATCTATCTATCTATCTATCTATCTATCATCTATCCTATTTGTTGGGATAGGACAGCTCTGTTTTACATAGGGTTACAATGAGTTGTACTCAACTCAGTTGTATCTAATTCCACAGTAAGGGATATATTTTCACTTTTTCTATAAAAGATCTGAACATTCAGATTGACATACACTA
>NW_006399958.1:1685614-1687116 GCF_000299155.1 Elephantulus edwardii
TCTTTCTTCCCAGATACCCCAGATTCCGTGACTTTACCTCTCTCTAGTTTTGTCTTATGCCAACTTTTGGCTAAAGCATTGTGGACCAACCTAGCCTACTTTTTTGAGGTTGATTCTGACTCATGGAGATTGTCCATGGGCTATCTATTTGACCATCCATCCATCCATCCATCCATCCATCCATCCATCCACCCATCCACCCATCCATCCTTCCTTTCTTTCATTCAACCATTCATCCAGCTACCTTTGTGTGAAGTAATCTCACCATTCTCATTTCAAAGGAGCTGTAAATCTTTATCAGTTGTCTGCTCATTTTCCTCCTGCATAGAAGTTGGTGGATTCAAACCTCCCACGTTTTGGTTAGCAGCCCAGCATGTAATAAGCTATGCTACCAGGGCTCCTGAAGGGGGTTGTGGGCAGAGACCCAGCATTCTTACGCCCTCTTTTCTACCTCCAGCTCTGCCATTTACTAGTTGCGCGGAAACTTGAACCAAATTCACCCAGCCGCCTTGCTTCTGGCCGCGTTGACTTCCTTGGCTGAGGGGCCCTCCCCCTACTCCCACTGCTCACTAAAGCTTCTTCTAGGACCCAGAGGTGAGCAGCAAGTTCAGCCAGGTGTCTGGCCTTCCATATGTGGCCGCTGCTGCCCTCATTGCTATTATTATTAATAAAAGGAAACCTAAGACTGGCTTTCCTGGAACCACCCTGTAGATGCTTATCTGATGTGTGGAATGCCCAGGCAGGATCCTCCCAGCAGCGAAATTGGAGTCCCTCCCTGACTGGGGTTTCTTGCCAGGGTGGAGGAGACACCAGCTTTCCAAGCCACACCCGTTGACACTTTTTAGGCTTCCTTGCAGCCACCACCAAGGCCTTGTCCACTTGATAGGGTAGGGAGTGGGGAGCAAGGAATCCCCACTACCCAACCAGAGTCAAATTAGATCATGTGGCTCTCGGCTGAATGCTGCTGTGTCAGTACGCGCAATAAACTTTGTTAAGTCGGCTAAAAAAAAATTAGATCATGTGTCTAGTTTAACAATGAAAAGAATCAAGTTCATGGTCATCAAATTGATTCTAACTCATAGTTTCCACATAGGACAGAGTGGCTTAGTAAGTTCAGCGGCATGAACCCACCAGCGAAAGGGCTGGAAAGTGATGGCCAGTCTCCTCCTGTAAACATTTATGACCTTGGCAACCTGATGGATGGTCACCAGGCGTCACTAGAAGGCAATGTGTTTGACTTTTTTTCTCTCCTCCCTTCCCACTTGTCTAGCATGCTTTTTTTCCCTTTTTCACTTTATTCCTTCCTCCTCCTCCTCATTATTTGAGTGAAGGTTTGCCAATAGTGCGTTTGATTTTTCTTTTTCTTCAGAACAGACTAGAACTACGCGGAGGCTTTCTAAGGCTGTAAATCTTTGTGGGAGCAGAGTGCTGCGTCATTGCCTGATTCATTGCACCACTCTAGCGCCTTTGAAATAATTCCAGGATACAAGGAGGATAGAAGG
>NW_006399958.1:1687431-1689200 GCF_000299155.1 Elephantulus edwardii
CAGAATTTAGGGCTGTTGTACACAGGGTCGCTATGAGTTGCAAGCGACTCGACGGCACATAACAACAACAACAAAGGATTTTCAGAAGCCACATAACTTGAGTGAGCAAGAGAAAACATACAGATTCCTTGGCATCCTGTCTCACTCCTCCTGCTGTCTGACCACCAATGAGACGGAGTTTGCTTACCTGCAGGGCACCTTTCACGCCAACTGTGATTTGGATAAAGTCCCTGGATGGTGTGAATGGTAAACTACATTTAGATTAGGGGCTTGGTTGTTAGTCAAGAGGTTGCAGGATCAAGTCCATTTAGATGTCCCTCAGAACCAACTCCATAGCAATTATTTTTTTTCTCTTTTTTTTAGCCATATCCAAATCAATTATTCTTTACAACAATTCAGCAGTTTTTTACAGTTGCACTGGTGACATTCTTCAAGAGGTCCAACTGTTTTCTATTGTCTTTTCTCAAATGTCTTTTCAGTATTTACAGAAGCACACTTCCCCTTTAGTAAAAGCTCTTTCTTTCCTCCCATCTCTTGTTACCACTGATAATCTTTTTTATAAATTTTCTTCATCATGTAAATGAGGTCGTACAATAACTTGTGTTGCACAGAACGATGTTTTCAGGGTTCCTCCACACTGCAGTTCCACTGGGCATGCCATTTCAGTCACGTCACTGGGGTTGGATTATGCATCTCATTCTCTCTTTTTCTTTTTTCTTTTTTTTTTTTTCATTCTCTCTTAAAACACTTTCCAGCAGCCCTTTTGAGCTTTTTAAACTTAATTTTAAAAGTTAAAATATGTGCAGCAAAGGATATACTGTTTTACCAAATTCTTCAATTTATATAGTTGTTGTTGTTGTTAAGTGCCATCAAGTCATAGATAAGTCACAGCGACCCTATGAGTCAAAAACACGAACATGTTTATAACTTTCATCATTTCTCCAAGTTCATAGAGTTTCCGGAGGCAAGCTATTTCAGAAGTGGATGCCACTCCTGCTTCCAAGCTTGTCTGAATCGGGGAGCTCCACCAAACACTGTCCACCATGGGTAACCATTATCACATTTGACACATCAGTGTCCCAGTGTTTAGCGTCACAGCAACTATGAGTTACCTCTGTACAGCAAATGGACAGCCCAGTGCTGTACTGCTTCAAAGAATGTTTGACCAAAAACAATTAAAATCAGGCCTGAGAGCTGCAGATTAAAATCACCCACCTTTGGCTTGGTAGCGTCACTTTCTATCCGCTGGGCCAACAGAGCTCTCTCGTTATTGTTACTGTTGTCAAGTGACATTAGACATTGTTAAGTGCCAAAGAAAGTAGAAGAGTTTAACAATGCTAGTAACTAAATATTTCAGCTGTAATCAGAACGTCCAGACCAAGTAGATGTTCTGAGGCTACATCTCCTTTGACTTAGAAATACATTTGTTGTTGTGTACCATAGATTCAGAACTGACTCATAGCTGACCCTCTAGTGGGTTTTCAGAGGCAGTTATCACACGGGAGGAGATTGTTCATCCTTCTCTGGTGGAGCAGCTGGTGGCCTCAAATGTGTGTCCTTTTAAAATTACTCCACCACCATGTGTGTCAAGTCACTAGTCTCTTTGCTTATTCTGATGAAGCCTTCCAAGATACTGTCATGAATTTTCTCCTACATTGATTTCTCTTTGGGTCACTGTACATCGCAGATGACTCAATGGCACATAACAACAATAACAATACTGTGCCAGGTTTGGAAGCAGGAGTGGCATCCACTTCCTAAACAGCGTG
>NW_006399958.1:1690655-1697620 GCF_000299155.1 Elephantulus edwardii
AACACTGTCCGCCATGGGTGCCCATTACCATGATTGGCACATCACTGTCACAGGCTTCAGCATCACAGCAACCACGAGTTACCTCTGTACAGCAATGCACAGACCAGTGCTGTACCACCTAGAAGAATGTTTGACAGGAAGACAATTTGAACCTGGCCGAGGGCCACGGATGACAACTACCCACCTTCGGCTTGGTAGCACAGCTTCCTTCCACTAGGCCAACGTTATAGCTGTATGGGTGGACATATTTTATTAATAAGGCTACTCTGTTGTTGGATTCAAGGGTGACTTCTGAGAGTTAAGGTTTAAAAATGACTTCAGGACAGGTTTTTTTGCTGTTCTTTGAACCCCAGAGGAACCCTGGTGGCATGGTGGTTAAGTGTCAACTGAAAAGTCAGCAGTTCGATCCCACTTGTCACTTTCTGTTTGAAGGGATGTGGCAGTTGCTTATGTGAAGAGGACAGTCTAGAAAACCGTATGAGGCACTTCTACTTTGTCCTCTAGGGTCTTGCTACTGGTTTCATGGCAACAGTTTTTTGTCTGAGTCAACCTCAATGGCTCCAGAATGTCTAAGGTTCTATTGATAATTTGAAATTCTGTTCCACATTTCCCCTGCTTTGGTTAGGAGTCTTCTGCAGCATCTTAGATCAAAACATTCGTTAACGGGCACCGCTCAGTTCTGGTCTCATGATGGCAAAAGCAGATATTAATTAATTGTGATAGCATTTCCTCTTTTGATTCCAGAGTCGTCGTCTGCTATTCCAGATAATAAAAACCTATTACTTTAACGTCTGTCCATGTTTATATATCTGTCTAAATGCACCAAACTCATGCATAGTAACTTCTTGGTAGGTGTCAACTGCGTTTACTCAGTCCCTCCCATAGTGACAGGCACTCAATGGCTCCCCACGTCTAGCCACCACGTAGAACACTGCAAGGCACATCCTTGTACATGTTTTCTTATGGGTGTGTAAGAATTTCCTTGAGATGTATAACCAGAAGAGAAATTGCTGAGTCATTGGGTGTGAGTATGTTTAATTTGGTGAAATAATGCCAGACCTGTCTTTGCAAGTGGAGGTACCTCACTCTACCCTAGAAGTGCTTGAGAATTCTAAGGTCCTCACATCCCTGCCAACACTTGACACTCTCCAGCCTTCTAACTGTGTCCAGTTTCATTGGTGTAAAGTGATAGCTCTTTGTTTTCATTTACTTGTCTCTAATAACTAGTGAGTTAGACTGTCTCCTTCCACATCTGCTAAGTTTTGAAGTTTTACTTCTGCAAACTGTCTGTTCTTGTTCTTTGCCCAGCTGTGGTGCTGGAGAAGAGTACTGAATGTACCATGGACTGCCAAGAAAAAAAAAACAGATTCATCGTAGAGAGGATTAAACCAGGCTGCTCCTTGGAGGCAAGGATTCTGGGGCTTCGTCTGACATACTTTGGACATGTTGTAAGGAGAGACAGGTCTTTGGAGAGGGACATCAAGCTGGGTAGAGTGGAGGGACAGCGCAGGAGGGGAAGACCCTCTATGAGGTGGATTGATTCAGTGACTGGGGTAATCGGGATGGGTGTGTCAGAGGCAACGAAATTGGCACAGGATAGAGCACGGTTTAGGGCTGTTGTACATAGGGTCGCTATAAGTCACAAACGACTCGATGGTACATAACAACAACAAACGCCAACACTTTATTTTTTGTTTGTCAATTCATTTTGCCTATTGTAGGTATTAATCCCTTCTCCATCTTGGCTACTACAAATAACTTCTCCCATTCTGGAAAGAAATCTATATTAACTCTGGTAGTCTAATGGGTAAGGAGTTGCAAGGCCACCTTACAGGAAGATAGATGTAGTTCACCAGCTGCTCTGTGCGAGAAAGATGGGCAATCTCCTCTTGTGCGATTTACAGCCTCTGGAAACCTATTGGAGGGTCAGCTCTGAGTCAGTTCCAACATAATGGCAATGAATTGGGTACTAAGTCTCTCCATTTTTATACATATCGGAAACTGGTAGCATAGTGGGTTAAGGATCATGCTGTTAACAGAAAGGTTGGTAGTTCCAGTATTCCAGTCACTCGTTGGGAGAAAGATACGGCAGTCTACTTCCATAAAGATTTTCAAGCTTTGGAGACCGTATGAGGAAGTTCTCTGCCCTGTACAGCTGCTATGAGTTGAGATTGTCTTGACATCAATGGACTTGGTTTGGATACAAACAAACGAACAAACAAACAAACAAACAAATTTATATTAATTGCCCTCCATTGGGTTTCTGAGGCTGTAAATCATAAAGGGAAGAGATTGACTGCTTCCTTTTTCTTCCAAGAAAGTGACAGATTCAATCTGCTGATTTTTCAGTTGCCAGCCCAGCACTTGCGGGAGAAGGATGGAACCTCTCCTCGTGTGCAATGAGCTGTCTCTGAAAACCCACCCAGAACGTCAACTACGGATCAGTTCCAACTCTATGATACACAACAACAACAGCCCAACACTTAACCTACTGCAGAGCCAAGGCCAGAGTAGATTCCATGAATTCTCTGCAGAGAATTCCCATGAATCTCCTCGCCACCTGCACACTGATTTTCTTATTGTTTATGGTTTCCAACCCTCCACCTCAACCCCCATTAGTACCGCGCATTTGTTAAAACTGATGAACCAATGATGCTGATATTAACCTGTTGAAACAAGTTACAAGTGCAGCTTTGTTGCAGACCGAGCATCCCAAGTAATGGAATAATTTTATAATTATTAATAATGAGACAAACAGCCAGGAATGAGATAGAGCAGAGAGCATAAAACAGGGGGCTAGGGGAGCTCTGGTGGCCTAGTGGCAAGAAGCTGCACTGCAATCCCAGAGATAAGTGGTTCGAATCCACCAGATGGTCTGCCAGAGAAAGAGGGGCAATCTCCTCCTGTACCAGTCAGATCTGATTTGACGGGGCACACACACACACACACACACACAATAATAATAATAATTAAAAAAATTAAAACTTTTTCTTTAAAAAAACAGGGGCCAGCAGTTCTTAACTGAAGACCCCAAGCCAAGCTTCTCTGTGTCTTTATTGAAAATTATCAGGAAGTAAATCACAAAGAGAATTCAATGCAAATGAAGCCAAGTTCTTTCTATTGAAAAGCATCTGCTTAACTCAGGAGGGAGGGGTTCACAAATGCAAGAATCTGGTAAACCCTTAAGGATTACCTTAATGCCTCAGGGTGAACTCTAGCTCAGGAGGTAACACTCCCTCTGTAGGGGGCCCCTTGCTGTCTCCTGTCTGCAGGGAACAAACAGCTCATTTTCCGGGATCTGCCACGAGAGAAATCCTAACTTATAAATCTGTAATGCCTTCAATTCCTCAACAAGGGTTTTCCATATAATATTTGGTGTAAAGTTTGGCTTCCCAAAGAGCTTCTTGCCACTCGGCCACTCGAGCTTCCTAACTTAAGCCCATCATTTCCCTTAAGCCTCGCTCTTCGTCTTGTACAATTTCATGGATCTTCCCAAATCCGTGATCCTGCACGCCCACCAATCCAGTCGCAGACTGAAGAGCTCTGCTGCCCGAAAAATTGTTCTGTCTTCACGCTCACCCTGAACCTTGGACAACTACTACAACTCTTATTCAAGTTGCTGTTGTTTGGAAGGTGTTGTAAGTCAACTGCGGCTCATATTGGTTCTATGAGCAACAGATAGAAACCTTGCCTCATCGTCTGTTGTCCTAATGAACTCCGCCATACTCAAGCCTATTATTGCAGTAACTGTGTCAACAGATCTCATTGAGGGTCTTCCCGTTTGTTTGTTTGTTTGTTTGTTTGTTTGACTCTCCTCTTTCCCTGGCATGATGTCTTTTCCCAAGGCCCTAGTGCCTCCTGACAACACACCCAAAGTATGTGAGACAGAGTTTCACCATCTGCGCCTCTGAGGAACACCCTGTTTGCGTTTCCTCTAAGAAGATTTATTTGTGCTTTTGACAGTCTGTGGCGTATTCAGTACTCTTTGTCAACATGCTTTGAGTAGAAACCCTTAATTTTGATAAAAGAAAGCTAATTGAAGTTTTGCCTAATGATTTGTGCTTTTGAAGTCTCAATCAACCCTCCCTTGTCACAGAGATGAAAACATAGTCTCCTTCGTTGTCTTCTGTTAGCTTTTGCAAGTTTATCTTTCCCGGTCCAGCCCTACTTCTGTGTTTAACTTAGGCAGTAAATAAAGGTTGTTTTCTCCTTGTGATGAGCTGATTTCTTGTCACTCTTTATTAAACATACTGCATTCCCCTCCTTAGTTTGGGTTGCCATATTGTTAACTCCCTACATAAACCTTCCCCAGAACCCAACCACGCGGGCTGCCAAATCTAATAGATCCACCGCACTGTGTTTCCAAGGCCAGGAATCTTAACAGGAGTAAGTAGCTTCATCTGTCTCTTGGGAGGAGCTGGTGGGTTGGAAAGGCCAATGCTTAACCTATGGTGCCACCAGGGCCCCTTCCATCTGCTTTGCCTAAAAAAACCAAATAAACAACAAACCTAATGCCCTGGAATTGAATGTGAACTCATAGCAACACTATAGGACAGAGTAAAATTGCCCCATAGGTGTTTTTCCCCCCCAAGGCTGTTATTTTTACGGAAGTAGATTGTTGTTGTTGTTGTTATGTAACGTTGAGTCATTTGTGACTCATAGCGACCCTATGTACAACAGCCCTAAACTCAGCTCTGTCCTGTGCCAATCACACTGTCTCTGACACACCCATCCCGATTACCCGAGTCACTGAATCAATCCACCTCATAGAGGGTCTTCCCCTTCTGTGCTGTCCCTCCACCCTCCCAAGCATGATGTCCCTCTCCAAAGACCTGTCTCTCCTAACAACATGTCCAAAGT
This sequence comes from Elephantulus edwardii, assembly GCF_000299155.1. NCBI lineage: Eukaryota > Metazoa > Chordata > Mammalia > Macroscelidea > Macroscelididae > Elephantulus > Elephantulus edwardii. Next base: position 1,695,516 of record NW_006399958.1, read on the forward strand.
ATGTCAGACGAAGCCCCAGAATCTTTTCCTCCAAGGAGTAGCCTGGTTTAACCCTCTCTAGGATGAATATGTTTGTTTTCCTAGCAGTCCATGGTATATTCAATACTCTTCTCCAGCACCACAGCTCAAAGGCATCAGTTCTCCTTCTATCCTCCTTGGTCATTGTCCTACTCTCTGATGCATAATAGGTGATTGCGAAGACCATGGCATGTATCAGACGCACCTTTGTCTCCAAAGAGACACTGTTGCTCTTGAGTACTTTGCTCTTGAGTACGTAGATTTTAACATCTTTTTTTTTTCTTTTTCCCCTCCCCCTTTGGAGAAAGCTGGTGACTTTGACTTACTCACCTTTTGGTAAACTTCAAGCTTGCAAACCAATGCTTAATCCTTTTCTCCACCAAAACTCCTTCCCCCTGTATTACATTCCTTTCCACATTGCTTTCCTTCTGAAAGCTCTCCTCTGTCTCTTTGGTGCACATGTCTGTCCTTGTGCTAATCCTTTTTTTTTAAACAATAATTATGTTTTGCAGTGTGTCTTCATAGCTAGTAGGGTGAGAAGCTTATTTCTTGCACCACCACGGCCCTTTTCTACTTAACGCTTACCTCACCATGCAAGAAATACTCTTACAGTTCGTCTCCACCCTCAGCAGAAAGGACTTGCATACATCTGTCCCCACCTTATTCTGGAACTAGTTTGTATAGAAAAAGATATCCATCATGAACCAAGAAGGGACAGTTGAGTTGCTCAGCAAAGTTTACCTGATGCCTTGGCTCAGATATCACTTCCTTAAATCTTTTTTTTTCTTTCTTTCTTTTTTAAAAAAAAATATTTTATTTTATTTATTTTATTTTATTTATTTTATTTTATTAATTTTGTGTGCGTGTACCGTCAAATCAGATCTGACTGATACAGGAGGAGATTGCCCCTCCTTCCCTGGCAGAGCATCTGGTGGATTCGAACCATGCACCTCTGGGATTGTAGTTGCAGCTTCTTGCCACTAAGCCACCAGAGCTCTCCCACTTCTTTAAACCTTGATTCTCCTCTGCTCTATAACTCACATTCCTCTTAGCACATAGAAAGCACTTGTTATAGATTAAATTGTGGCCTTCAGAATATGTACTACAAACCCTAACTCTGATACATGTGCATGGCACATCTTTTGGGCATGTATCAGGTGGGGCCAGGTCCTGGAGAAAGATCTCATGCTTGGTGAAAAAAGAGCAGACACAACGTGGAGGTAGCCAAGCCTGAGTTCTACCAACTTCGTAAAGAGGAACTTTCCCCATCAAGAATATCCACAGTACCACAGAAATAACTACGTGATAAGACATGCCACCTCACATAGTCTTGCAACTATTTCTACCGTCATTGGGTCTGAAACTTTTCCTTCAATCATTCAGCGAGCAAAACCTTTAATTGTGGCCTTTATTTCAGAAACAGTGGCCAGTCAGCTTTTCCTAAATTTTTCCTAACTTGGGAGGGACTGGATAGCATTATGCTGAGTGAACTAACTCAGTCCCACAAGGATAAATATTGTATAAAACCATTACTTTAGAATGAGTATTAAGGATCCAAGGTGGGAGGGAGGGTGGAAGCAGAGGGATTAAGGTGTGTGAGAAGTGGGGGATTAATCATGACATTGGACAATTTGATGGGTGGGGGCTAGAGAGAAAATTGGAAGAATCTGGTCTGAAAAGCAATGAATTGGAACTTTGTAAATAAGCTAGTGTATGTCGTTGTTGTTGTTATGAGCTGCCAAGTCACCTGCAACTCATAGCGACCCTTTGTACAACAGCTCTAAACTCTGCTCTATCCTGTGCCAATCTTATTGTCTCTGACACACCTACCCCCAGTACCCCAGTCACTGAATCAATCCATTTCATCGAGGGTCTTCCTCTCCTGCGCTGTCCAGCCTCTCAATGACGTCCCCTCACTAAGGACTAGGTCCCTCCTTGCAACATGTCCAAAGTATGTCAGATGAAGCTTCAGAATTCTTGCCTCTGAGAAGTAACCTGGTTTAACCCTCTCCAGGATGAACCTGTTTGTTCTTTTAGCAGTCTATGGTATATTCAATACTCTTCTCCAGCACCACAGCTCAAAGGCA
>NW_006399958.1:1698148-1708039 GCF_000299155.1 Elephantulus edwardii
ACAAATCTGCAAAATACCTCTTTTAAATGTTGAGAAGCAAGGCTGTCACTTTGAAAACCAAAATGTGACTCGAATCATGATAATATCTTCAATTGCCTCAGATGCCTGGAAAGGTGGGGAGAAAGCAAGACAGACACCCAACAAGATGGATTTACACATTAACTGTAACGATGAGTTTAAATAGATCAGTGATGATGAAGATGGAACAGGATCGGGCTCAGATCACAGGTTGCTGTGAGTCGTAGTCAATTTGATAGCACCCACCACCACCAACAACAACAGCAACTCCTATGCCTGTAAAAGTTGGAAATAAACAAGGAATACTGGAGAATAGATGTCTTTGGATTATGATGTTAACAAAGATTATTGAGTATAACATGAACTGCCAGGACGGCAAACAAATGTGTCTTGAAAGAAGTACTAGCTCCTGGAAGGACTGCTTGCCAGAAGCATGGTGAGATGTCATCTCTGAGCTTTGGATGTGTTATCAGAAGGGACTAGTCCCTGGAGAAGGACTTCATCTTTGGTGAAGTGGAGAGTGAGCAAAAAAATAGGGAGAACCTCAACAAGATGGATGAACCCAGTGACTCCAACCACGGGCTCGAACACAGCAATGATTATAAGAGGATGGGACAGGAGCAGGTAGAGTTTTTCCTTCTGTTAAATAACAGGGTGGATATGAGTCAGAACTGACTCAAGGGCGTCTGACAACAACAACATACAAAGTGATGTAATCCCTTTTGGGAATAGGATTTTCTTTGTTATGTTAGCGAGTCCATTTCTATATGATGTGCATCTTGAACCAATTACTTTTGAGATCTAAAAAGAGAAGTTTAAATACTGAGGCAAGAAGCATGGACGGAAGAAAATAGAATACCACACCACGTGAGACTGCCGGGGAACAACAGAAGAAAAGCTGGAAGAGACAAAGGTCTCCTGCTAAGATGAGGCTGTCTTCACGTCTGTCCTAAATTCTTATTGATCCTGCTGTTCCCATAATCCACCATTCATCTGTCAGCTTGTCATACTGTGTTGGTGTTGGCTTATATATTGTTGTGCTACTGGAAGTTATAGAAGTTATGCCTCTGATGCACAGTCACCCATGGTGGATAGATTTAAGCAAAGCTTGCAGACTAAGTTTGACTAGGAAGAAGAATCCCTTTGGGTGGTCTTCTTCTGAAAAACAATTGGCCAGTGAAAACCTTTGAAATAGCAGCAGAACATTGTCTGTTTAAGTGCCAGAAAATGAATCCCTTGGGTTGGAAGGAGCTCAACTTATGACTAAGAAGATCTGTGTCATTCAAGTAAAGTGAACTTAATAAATCTCATAAACGCATTGCATTTGGGTTGGAGTCAATTCATCATTGGCCCTCCCTTGCATTCCTGAGGCTGGTAATCATTCTGGAGGAGAGAACCCACTTTTCTCCTGATGAATTCAAACCACCAGGAAGGCACAGAGTCTGGGTTAGAAATGTTATTCTCAACAGACTTTGCCATCAGAGCTTCCCTAATAAACCCACAATCATGATGAGTGTGTGTTCTGCACGGAAGTAGAGATAGTCACCCTCGATGAGATGGATCTATTCTGTTGTGAGTGGGGTAATGGGAATGAGTGTGTTTGACACGACAAGGTTGGCACAGGATGGAGCGGCATTTAGGGCTCTTGTACATAGGGTTGCTATGAGTCGCAAGTGACTCAATGGCACATAACAACAACTACAATGTCAGAACTGATTTTTTTTTTCAATTCTGTCATCTTTTTTCATTGTCCAGCTCTCTGATGCATAACAAGTATCTGCAAAGGCATGGATCAGGCACACCGTAGTCTCTAGACTGGCATTGTTGCTTTTCAACACTCTGGAGAGGTCCCTGACAGTAGACTTCCCCAAAGCAATTTGTCTTTTGATTACACTGCTGGTGTTAAGAGTGTTGACTGTGGAGCTGAGCAAGCAGTAATTGCTAACAACCTCGATCTCTTCTTCATCCTTCATGGTGCTGCCAATTGGCCCAGTGGTGAAAATCTTTGTCTTCTTGATGCTGAGCTTTAATCTATATTGAAGACTACAGTCCTTGACCTTCTGCAGCAAGTGCTTCAAGTCCTCCTCAGTTTTAGCAAGCAAGAGTCTATCATCTGCATAAAGCAGGTTGTTGATGAGTCTTCCTCCAATCCTGATGCCACACTCCTCCTCATAAAGTCCAGCCTCCCAAATGATCTGTCACAGAATTGATTTTTTTTAAAAAAGATTGGAGTTAGAGAAGAGACAGGTCTGATCATCTTAGGGGAATCAGCCTTGGGCTGTTGATCTTGTTTTTCTCTCCTCCCCGTCCTGAAGTTACAGGAAGTCAGATGCCCACATGTTGCCATTTTGGACACGGGAGGGAACGGACCAGTGGGGGAACAAGTGTTGAGTGGGTAACAAATAGAGTGTACCTCACCATGTATATATGTCTGATTATTTTTGTTGTTTAGAGGCTCATGTGTAAAAGTTGGATTATGGAGAGTAGATTCTCTTGATTTAGTTGAAAGTCAGGTTGTTTTTTATTTTGTTAACAATCAAATGTAAGCGGATTGGTCACCTGGATTTAATTAACAATCAGCAGTGGGCTGGAAGCCTCTTGTTTAAGTCAATTCAAACCTGAAAGGTGGGCCTTTGTATTTAAAAGTAGGCTGGACCCTGAGTAAGTCTCCAGTTTGTAGGCTCATGTGTGAAGCACTTGGATTCTGGAGGGTAGGGTCTCTTGATTTAGTGTTTATTGTCTTTGGGGAGAACATTCTTCTAAATGATGGAGTACTTGTCTGTCAGTTTGCTGTACTGAGATAACTTGCGTTTGCTGGGATACTGAATGTTGTGCCACTGGTGTGTCAAATGCCATAATAGTTACCCATGGTGGTCAGGGTTTGGTAGAGTTTCCAGATTAAGATAGACTTGGAAGCATGATTGGCATTCTCTTCCTATATAACCGACGTTTGGAAACCCAATGAACATTAGATTAATGACAATAGATATACAACAGGATTCAAGTCTTTTGTGTATAGGCTGCTGTGAGTTGTACTCGACAAGTACAATAACATTTTGTTATTGTTATCTGCCATGGAGTCATATCTGACTCATGACTGACTCACCAGTGGGTTTTTAGAGGCTGACAATTTCATGAGAGGAGATTGTCCATCTTTCTCCTGAAGAGCAGTTGGTGGATTTGAACTCGATAGCACAACTCCTTACCATTAAGCCATGAGAGATCCCTGCCTGATGACTACACTTCAGTTATTTCTAACTCATTCTATGCCAGTTTAGACCAATTCACAAAACATCAGCCTATGCTTCTTAGTCCAGGACTTAATTTCTGATCTCCTACTCACACCTGAGCTTTGATTGGACCTATAGTCAGCCCCTGACCCAACTAGTCAAACTAGATTATCTCCCTCTCCCTCTCTCTCTCCTTCTCTCCTTTTCTCTCTCTCTCTCTCTCTCTCTTTCTCTCTCTTCCTCTCTCTCTCCTTCTCTCTCTCTCCTTTTCTTTCTCTCTCTCCCTCTCTTTCTCTCTCTCTCTCTCACACACACACTTTCAAACATGCTCAGCTTTCTTTAACTAAAAATAGTAATGTACGGTGGAGGTAAGAAGTAGGCTAGGTCATGGAGTTATGATGAAGAAGCAGATGACGTCCTTTGGAAAAAATGGGAAGAGAGAGATCAGAGGAAGGTCTTTAAGGTGGGAGAGAAGGCTCTCACAGGCCTTTGGTTCTGAAACTTTTCCGCTTCCATTTCAGAATATTCTTTTGCCTCCCCATTCTACTTGGGTTATGTAAAATTGCCATGGCAGTTGAGGCCTCTGATCGGCTCAAACTTTAAAAAGTGGAAAGAGAATCAGAGTTGGCAGCAACACTCCCAGTTGTGTCCTGTGAGATGGAGGCCCAGCGTGCTTCCACTCTGCAGCCTGTTTACCACTTCTGACACCAGACTTTTCGTCCTGCAGGACTCAGTGTTCTGCTGAGGGCAACAAGATAGATTGGCACAATGATGGTAACAGGGGGCTCAAGCATGTGAGAGATGGTTAGGATGGTGCAGCATAGCGCAAGGCTCAGATCTGTTGTTCATAGGGTTACTATGAGTTCTAATCAGTTCCATGACACCTGTTGTTGTTGTTGTTATGTGCCGTCGAGTCGCTTGTGACTCATAGTGACCCTATGTACAACAGCCCTAAACTCTGCTCTGTCCTGTGCCAATCGCACTGTCTCCGACACTCCCATCCCAATTATCCCAGTCACCGAATCAATCCACCCCATAGAGGGCCTTCCCCTCCTGCACCGTCCCTCCACCCTCCCAAGCATGATGTCCTTCTCCAAGGACCGGTCTCTCCTCACAGCATGTCCAAAGTGTGTTAGACGGAGCCTCAGAATCCTTGCCTCCAAGGAGCCACCCGGTTTAACCCTTTCCAGGACAAATCTGTTTGTTTTCCTAGCAGTCCATGGTATTCTCAATACTCTTCTCCAGCACCACAGCTCAAAAGCATCAATTCTCCTTCTATCCTCCTTGGTCATTGTCCCATGACACCTAACAACAACAATAACAAGATAGCCTGTTGTCGACTGAGGGCAAAGTATTAATAACGAGACAGAACACCAAAAATGAGATAAAACAGAGAGCATAAAACAGGGGATGAACAGTTCCAACAACTGAAACAGCCACAAGCCATTCCTCTCTGAGTCTTTATTGAGAATCATGGGAAGTGACTAATAAAGAGAATTCTTTTGTAAATGAAGCCGAGTTTGTCCTCTATTATCAACCTAATACTTAGCTCAGAAAGGAAGTAGTTCACAAGTATAGACTTTTAACACTTCCTCTGCAGGTGGACTTAGCTGTCATTGGTCAGCAAGAAGCACCTCATTTCCTGTGATCTGTCACAAGAGGAATTCCAGTTTATATTTTGCTTCCTTCAATTCCTGATTAAGCATATGATTTATCATATACTATTTGGCTTCTCATAATAGTCAACACCATAATCTAGAGGGAGAAAGTGGCTTATTCGTGACCTCTCACTATTATAGACAGAATGTATTCCCCCTACACTAACATGGATTGGGATTTTAGAATATATAAAGGCAACTCTGGTGGCCTGTTGTTGTGTACCATCTTGTTGAAACTGAGGCATAGCTGACCTTCCAGCAGGTTTTCGGAGACAGCTAATCGCACAGGAGGAGATTTCCCATCTTTTTTTCCCATGGAGCAGCTGCTGGATGTGAATTGCATGCCTTTGGGATTGCAGTGCAGCTTCTTTCCACAAGGCCACCAGAGCTCCCTAAGCATTGGAATGTTAACTCCTATACTTGTGGATGTAACCCTATTTGGGAATAATTTTCACTGTTGCACAAATGAGGCCATTGCCAATGTAAGGAGTGTGTGAGCCAATCACTTTTTTCAAAAAAAATTTTGTTTTATTATTTTTCTGCATGTGTACCATCAAATCATATCTGACTGGTACAGGAGGAGATTGTCCCTCCTTCTTCAGCAGAGCATCTGGTGGATTTGAACCGTGCACCTCTGGGATTGCAGTGCAGCTTCTTGCCACTAGGCCACCAGAGCTCACCAACCAATCACTTTTAAGATATGAAAAGAGAGAATTAAGCCTAGCAAGCAGAGATGGGTAAAGACAGATGCTTCACCAAGTAATTGTTCAACAGCAAGTGCAATAATGCAAGGACCTTCCTCCAGAACCAACCTTCTAGAAAAGCTTTTCTCTAGATCTACTTCCTGGAAGTCAGACTACTAGCCGCCTAAAATGTGCAGAAATAAATTTCTGGTTGTTAAAGTCACATACTTGTGACATTTCCATTACAGGAGCTTTAGTTAACCAAGGTAGAATTTGGATACCAGAAACCGGGCACTGTTCTAAACAGATACCTAGAATGTGGAAACTGTCTAATTCGGACAATGTGGAATTGTCTATGGGTGAGAGACACAGAAAGGAGGCTACACACACACACACACACACACACACACACACACACACACAGAGTCCATTTCTCCTCAGACATTTTATTTCTGGGACCTTATTAGGGTCACGGCTGTAGAGAAAAGATAGACCTTGAACCTGAGGAAAGTGGCACTGTGGAGACTGGTCATTCTGGAAATGTTCTCCAGGATTCAGCCATAATGATATGGTAAGCATGTGGTCAGATAAGGCGACTTCTGAATCCAGAAGATACTGGGAAAGCAAGCGCTGGAGAAATCCAGAAGTAATGGGTCCGGAAGAAGTGTCTGTAGGAGGTGGAACTTGTAGTGGAGAGAGGAGCTGAATTCTGGGTCTCGGGTTGACTCATGAGTTCTTTCGAATGGTGTCGTGGATCCACTTGGTGAACTGGCAAAGGTTGGTGTAGACACCGGGCTTGTTGGGCTTGCCACAGGGGAAATCTCCCCAGGACACGAGCCCCTGGAGGGAGTCATTGCAGACGACGGGACCCCCGGAGTCACCCTGTAGGGGGAAGAGGAGAAGGAGGCATGGAGAGAGGAAAAATATGGAGAGGTAGAAAGGAGGAGACAAGAGACTCCCAGAAAGACAGAGATGGGAATGGACAGCCACAGACAAAGACATGGAGACCGAAATGACAGAGACCCAGAAAAAGACAGAGAGATACAAGAGGAAAGAGAAGGAGAGACAGAGAGGAAGAACATTAGTAAAACTTCACTCTGAGTCCAACCTTTAGAACTCTCAGTTACTTCATTGTGGTTTGAAAGGTTGGAGGGTCAACGAATGAGAGGAAGACCCTCAACAAGACTGATTGACACAGCAGGTTCCATGCCACAGTGGGCTTGAGTGTGTCAGAGATGATGAGGTTGGCACAGGCTAGAACAAGTCTCAATCCATTCTTCAAAGGGTCACTATGAGCCATACTCAACTCGACAGCACACAACAACCGCCGAAAGGAGTCCTGAAGGCACAATGATTCATATCTCAGCTGCTAACTAAAAGGCCAGCGGTTCGATCCCCCATCACATGTCAGAAAGAGATGGCTGTTTGCTTCTCGAAAGGTTTTCAACTCTGTAGTTCTTACAGGACCATGATGATTCTAAACAGACTCAAGACAAAGGGCACAGGGTTATCCAACCCCGAAAGTTCTTGGGTGGTGCAGACAGTCTGCACTGGGACTGTGAGTTTAAAAGGTTGGTGGTTCGAACCCACTCAGCAATAGAAAAAGCCTGGCAGCCTGTTCCCATTAAAAAAATTATTGTTGTTGTTGTTGTTATGTGCCGTTGAGTTGTTTGTGACTCATAGCGACCCTATGTACAACAGCCTCAGCAATAGAAAAAGCCTGGCAGCCTGTTCCCATTAAAATAATTGTTGTTGTTGTTGTTGTTGTTATGTGCCGTTGAGTTGTTTGTGACTCATAGCGACCCTATGTACAACAGCCCTAAACTCTGCTCTATCCTGTGACTGGACACTCCTTACATGTCCAAAGTATGTCAGACGAAACCCCAGAATCCTTGCCTCCAAGGAGTAGCCTGGTTTAACCCTCTCCAGGATGAATCTGTTTGTTTTCTTGGCAGTCCATGGTACATTCAGCACTCTTCTCCAGCACCACAGCTCAAAGGCATCAGTTCTCCTTCTATCCTCCCTAGTCATTGTCCAACTCTCTGATGGATAACAAGTAATAGCAAAGACCATGGCCTGTATCAGGCGCACCTTAGTCTCCAGAGAGACACCGTTGCTCTTGAATACTTTAGTCAAGAAAAACCAATACAGCAGCAATGCAGCTATTTAACACCTGGGGTCACCACTAGTCGAAATGGACTCGACATAACTAACATCAGCTAATCTCTCTCCAGATATCTTCACCAAGTTTAAACAAATTATTGTGATTTTGGTATGGATTCATAGAGAAAATTGGTTTTCCTTTCAACAGTTCATGCATGTTTTGTTTCCAGACATTGACTGCAACCCCCACAATGCAGCAGCACTCTTCCCACTCCATTCCTATATTTCCTGTTTCCGTTTGTCCATCTTTCCTATCCTTATATGTCTCCCAAACTTTACCCCTGGGAAAATTACTGCCTTTTGGTCTTGCATGGTTGCTTGTTCACTGGATTGTTATTCATCTTAATGCTGTTACATGCTGGGGAGTCTGAACCCTCCAGTGAGGTGGCCCAGTGGCAAGAAGCTGTGCTGCGATCCTGAAGGCACGTGGTTTGAAACTACCAGCTGCTCCATGGGAGAAGGATGGGCATTCTCCTCCTGTGTGAAAACGTGCTGGAGGGTCAGCTATGGGTCGGTCCCAAACAGATGATACAAAACAGTAACAACAACAGATCACACAGGAAGTGATTGCTCATCTTTCTCCCTCAAATCAATGAGTGGATCTGAACCGACTGCCTTTAGGTTGGCAGAGAAAGAAACTCTTTACCACAAGCTGCCAGAGTTCTTTAATCACCTTCTAGGACCTGCCTAAGGATTAAATGGAAGTTGAGTCCCTGGGTCTTCATTTCAGACTCTGCTTCTCAGCACTTTTTTCCTTTTGTTTTTCTATCTTTCTCATGTTTGTCTCTTTCTCTCCCCTCGAAACTTTGGATGTATGTTATGGCAACATCATAATGGATGGTGATGAGATTGAGATTTTTCAGTTTTGGTTTGCTTGGCTCCACAGTCAACATTTTTGGCACCAGCAGCCAGGAAATTGAAAGACGTATTGCCATGGGAAAGTCTGCTGTTAGGGACCTCTCCAAAGTACTGAAGAGCAATGGTGCCACTCTGGAGACTAAGGTGCACCAGATACAGGCCATGGTCTTTGCAATCATTTGCTATGCATCAGAGAGCTGGACTAGAGATGATAGAAGGAAAATCAATGCCTTTGAGCTGTGGTGCTGGAGAAGAGTATTGACTATACCATAGACTGCTAAGAAAATAAATAGGTTCGTCCTGGAGAGGATTAAACCAGGCTGCTTCTTGAAGGCAAAGATTCTGAAGCTTCCTCTGACATACTTTGGACATGTTACATCCTTGGAGAAGGACATCATGCTTGGGAGGTTGGAGGGACAGTACAGGAGAGGAAGACACTCTACGAGATGGATTGATTCAATGACTGGGGGTAATCGGGGTAGGTGTGTCGGAGACAGTGAGGTTGGCACAGGACAGAGCAGGGTTTAGGGCTGTTGTACATAGGGTCGCTATGAGTCGCAGGCAGCTCAATTGGCACATAACAACAACAATGTGTACCTAATAGAAATGTCATGAACAATCCATAGAATTCATGTATTAACGCTATAGACATTATAGAATTCATATAATTAACCTTTTAGAAATCATACAGTTCATATATTAATGTCATAGGGATTATGGAATTCGTATATTAACTTTCTAAAAATTAGTTCATATATTAACTTTATAGAAATGATAGAATTCATGTATTAACTCTGGAGAGACAACTGAGATGATTAGTATTACATGACAGTGTTGTTTTTGTTGCCATTGTGTTAGAATGGGCTCTATGCTGACCACCCCCTCCAGTGGGTTTTCAGAGGCTGTAAATCACATGGGAGGAAATAGCCAATTTTTCTCCAAGGAGCAGCTGGCAGATTCGAAACACTTGCCTTTGGGTTGGCAGCGCACCTCCTTACGCACTAGGCCACCAGAGCTACCTTGCATGGCAAAGTTGTTGTTGTTGTTATGTGCTGTCGAGGCGTTTGCGACTCATAGAGACCCTATGTACAACAGCCCTAAACCCTGCTCTAGCCTGTGCCAATCGCATTGCCTCTGACACACGCATCCCGATTACCCCAGTCACTGAATCAGTCCACCTCATGGAGGGTCTTCCCCTCCTGCGCTGTCCTTCCACCCTCCCAAGCATGATGTCCCTCTCCAAGGACCTGTCTCTCCTTACAACATGTCCGAAGTATGTCA
>NW_006399958.1:1708907-1710212 GCF_000299155.1 Elephantulus edwardii
GCCCGGTTTAACCCTTTCCAGGATGAATCTGTTTGTTTTCTTGGCAGTTCATGATACCCTCAATACTCTTCTCCAGCACCACAGCTCAAAGGCATCAATTCTCATTCTATCCTCCCTAGTCATTGTCCAACTTGCTGATGCATAACAAGTTATAGCAAAAACCATGGCCTGTATCAGATGCACCTTAGTCTCCAGAGAGACATCATTGCTCTTCAGGACTTTGGAGAGGTCCCTAACAGCAGACTTTCCCATGGAAATACGTCTTTTAATTTCTTGCCTACTGGTGCCGATGGTGTTGGGCTAGGGTGTTAATCATAGGGTTGCACAGTTCAGTGGGGTAAAAGAAATGCGAAGAATCTTTTGTGAAAAATGATGCATTCAAACTTTGTAAATAAACCAGTATTTAAAAAAAAAAGGAGCAAAGATGCATAGGAGCATTTAATCCAAACAGGTAATATTGTTGTTGTTGTTGTTGTGAACCATTGAGTTGGAACTGACTCACAGCTGAGCCTCCAGAGAGTTTTCATGGGCTAGAAATTGCATGGAGGAGATTGCCCATCTTTCTCCCACAGAGCAGCTGGTGGATTTGAACCAAATGCCTTTGGGTTGACAGCAAACCTTCTTACCATAAGACCACTAGAGCTCCCTAGAGAACTAATAGATCAAACTCTACATGGTGGGTGACCACCCTTACCGACTAAAATATACCACTGTAGAAGGTTCTGGATAGTTTGTTGCTGTTGTTAGGTGCTGTCAAATCAGAACACACTCACAAGCTGTCCTTTCAAGTGGACTTTCAGAAGCTGTAAATTGCATGGGAGTAGATTGTCCATCTTTCTCCCACAGTGGATTCGAACCACACACCTTTGGGTTGGCAGCACACCTTCTTACTAGGCTACCAGAGCTCGCTGGATAGAGTGGATGAGAAACGTGGGACAACATTCCAAAACATGAAAAGCCTGGGTTGATTGGCTGACTAGAGATAGGTGGACCGCTTGCCTCCAGTCATCCTTTCAAGCTGGAGAAAATCTCATCCTTATGCTTAGCAGACATCCCCCTAAAGAAAGAGTCACCCCAAGGAGAGGCCCTCACTGCTTGGCATAAACCACCACGTAAGCTCAAAAGGACAACATTTGCCCAAGGATAAAGCTTAGAAGGCAGAAAGGGGTAGGATGAAAGGATTGGTGAAAATGGGAATCACAGGGAGGAAGTGGGAAGAGTGAGGCTAGATAGTGGGCGTAGCGATCAGGGTGATAAAACGTGTTGAGTGGAAAAGCAACTAGCTTTGTAAAACCATAATAAAAT
>NW_006399958.1:1711337-1725429 GCF_000299155.1 Elephantulus edwardii
ATGAGTGGGAAAGGGTCCCAGTGGCTGGATCTCCCAAACAGCACAGATCCGTTTCATCATTGACACTTAGCATTGACCTTAGAAACCCCGATGAACAATGAATTAGGCATTACGCTGCTTAACTGAAAGGTTGGTGACTTGTCTGCTTTTACAAAGACTTCCAGCTTTGGAAAGCCAATGGAGAATTTCTTTCTGTCCTAAAGGAACACTGTGAGGCAGAATGAACTCTGTGATGCACACCGCCATGACTGAGACAATGGCACCATAGAAAGAGCCCTAGCAGCACTGTGGTTACCTACTTAGCTGCTAACAAAAGGTTGTTGGTTCAAATCCCCCAGCCACTCTACAAAGGAAAGGTAAGTGTGTCTATTTCTATGTTATTATTTTTGTTTGAGTGTACCATCAAATCAGATCTGACTGGTACAGGAGGAGATTGTCCCTCCTTCCCCCGCAGAGCATCTGGTGGGTTTGAACTGTGCGCCTCTGGGATTGTAGTTGCAGCTCCTTACCACTAGGCCACCAGAGCTCCCTAGTGTGTCTATTTCTATAAAAATTCCCAGCCTTAGAGACACAATGGGTCAGTCCTACGCTGTCTGAGAGGGACGATGAGTCAGCGTTTGGTGATGGTTAACTGTGTCAAGTGAATGGAGAAATCTGGAATTCTCACCTGGCAGGAGTCTCTGCCCGCCTTGTCTCCGGCGCAGAACATGGTTTTATCTATCTGGCCCGGGTAGGCGTTCCGGCACTCCTCTCTGCTTACCACTGTGATGTTTAAGCACTGCAGGGCCTTGGGGAAGTTCACTGTTCAACAGAGAAACACAGCTCAGGACCATATCGAGGGGTGGAGAGACCCGGGGAGGGGAGTGTAGGCATCAAAAAGAACCTGGTCACTCACCCTGCGGGCTGCTGGTTGTCCCCCAGCCAGAGACCAAGCAAGTGGTCCCTGCGGACGGGCAACGGGAGGAAATGTTGATGGGCTTGATGTTCTGATTATCTTGGATTTTTCTGTTCATCTTGATAAGCATGAGGTCGTTGGAGTGGCCAGGGTGGGAGTAGCCAGGGTGCGTGATGGATTTGACCCCGCGGAGCTTCTGCTGCCCTGATTCAAAGGCGGGGGACAGGGTATGTCGACCAAGGAGGATTCTGAAAACCCTGAAGAAGATGGTTCGCGTCATCACCTACCAAACGACAACACTGGCCCCAAAAGTGACTCCGGGACCATCTACCCCATCCTCAAACCCAGCTCCAGCGCTGTTCTCTGCTGTATCTTTATTCCCGACAACATGCCTACCCCACCCCAATCTTTACCCCGACCCCACTGCCAACTCTAACTTAAGCCTTAATTAGTTCCTGACCTTAAATGATCAATGTACACAGTCCTCACCATAAACCCAGCCATCTTCAACCTCAAACCAAACTATCTCAATCTTCTCCATAATTCCACATTTAATTACATTGTCAACTCTATGTTATAGACCACCATTCTCATCTATATCTCCACTACCAATTCTACAGCCAACCTCAGTCCCATCTTCATTTCCCAAACCATCAATCTCTCTCTCTCCCTCCCTTCTTCCCTCCCTCCCTCTACCTCTACCTCTATCCCTATTCCCAACTCTATCTCTACCTCTACCTCTCTCTATCTCTATCTCTGTCTCTGTCTCTATATCTATCCCCATCCCCACCTCTACCTCTATCTCTATCTCTATCTCTATCTTTATCTCTATCCCCATATCTATCTCTACCTCTACCTCTCTCTATCTCTGTCTCTATCTCTATCATCTCTATCTCTGTCCACATCCCCATCCCCATCCCCATCCCTACCTCTACCTCTATCTCTATCTCTATCCCCATCCCCATCCCCACCTCCACCTCTACCTCTACCTCTACCTCTATCTCTATCTCTATCCCTATCCCCATATCTATCTCTACCTCTACCTCTTTTTATCTCTACATCTATCTATCTATCTATCTATCTATCTATCTATCTATCTATCTATCTATCTATCTCTATCTCTATCTCCTCTTCACGACCCTAAATCCATCCCATCTCCAACTCTAACCCCACGGTTCCTCTTTCCCTGATTCCTAAACTATCAACCTTTGCACTCCTGAACTTCACTTGAACCATCTCTAAGTTAAAGGAGCCCTGGTGGTGCAGTGGTTAACTGCTCAACTGCGGACTGACAGGTCAGTGTTTCAAAGTCACCAGCTGGTCCTTGGGAGAAAGATGCAATGGTCTGCTTCTATAAAGATTTACAACCTTGGAAGGTCTACCAGGTGGTTCCACGCTGCTCTGCAGTGCCACTAAGAGTTGGGATTGATTGGACAGTGCATAATAATGGTCCTCAAGCCCAGGGGTGAATGGCCCCGCAGTGTAGGGAAACATGGGTTTACTCACCTACAAGGAACAGGCTCACATGTTTTCTACCACATCTGTGGTTCACTCAACCCTCAACTTAGACCTGTCTGGGGGGAACCCCTTATAGCTGATTCTGCAGTGGGTTTTGAGAGAGTATGAATTGCATGGGAAGAGATTGCCTATTATTCCTCCTGAGGAAATGCTGTTGAATTCAAACTGCAGACAACAACGTGGAAACTGGTGCGGTGCTTGCTCTGGCGCATTGGCGACTCTGCCCCTCCAGCATTTATGGATTTGAAAAGAGGCTCTGATTCTCAACCCTGGCGAGAATCGCAACATAAGGGTTTTGTATGGGAAGCCAAATTTCATACTAAATATTTGTAATAAACCGAATGCTACTTCAGGTTACAAGGGAGGCACGGATACAAGCTGGAATTCACCCTGAAGCACTAAGACAATCTTTAAATGTTCACAGGGGTAGACACTAAGGCAATCCTTAAGCCTTTACAGGATTCTAGTATTGTATTTGCTGACCCCTCCCTCCTGAGTCAAGCATAAGGTTTTCAATAGAAAGAGCTTAGCTTCATTTGCATTGAATTCTCTTGGTGATTTGCTCCCTGGCAATTTTCAATAAAGACACAGGGAAGCTAACTAAGGTCAGCACTTCAGTTGGCTTCAGTTGTTCGAGACTTATTTGTCTCCTGCTTTATCTGTTTTCTCCTACATTCTTGGTGTTCTGTCTCCTTCTTAATACTTATTCATATACTTAACCCTCAGTCCGCAACAGTTTTGAAGCGAAAAGTCAGCCGTTTGAATCCAGTTCTCTGTAAGAGGAAGATGGGCAATTTCCTCCTGTAAAGATTTACAACCCCTGAACACACAGTGGGTATTTGATTCTGTAGGAGCGTGCTATGAGATTTGGAGAGATTAAGATTCCCGCTATACCTGGAAGCAGATCTTAGATGTGATGGGGGAAACGGGCACTTTCTCACTAGAGGTTAATACTAGTAAGTACACATAAGGCCTTATTTACTTTGCTTACTGGACGCTCCAGCACTACTCAAGTTCATCATTACCTGTGACTCCAAGCCCATTCTGAATCTCACATTTATCCTCATTGTTGTTATTATGCACTGTCCAGTTGGAACCGATTCATAGCTGACCCTCTAGTGAGAGGAGATAGTTCGCCTTTCTCCCTCTGGGTTTGAACTGAGTGCCTTTGGATCACCAAGAAAACAAACAAATTTGTCTTGGAGAGTGTGAAACCAAGTTTCTCCTTGGAGGCAAGGACTTTGAGGCTTTGTCTCACATACTTTGGGCATATGGCCAGGAGGGACCAGTCCTTGGAGAAGGACATCATGCTTGGAAGGCTGGAGGGACAGCACAAAAGAGGAAGACCCTGAATGAAAGGGATTGACGCAGTAACTAGGGCAGTGGAGGGTAGGTGTGTTGGAGTCAGTGAGATTGGCTCAGGATTGGGCAGGGTTCGGAGCTATTGTGCATGGGGTTGCTATGAGTCACAGGTGACTCGATGGCATATAACAACAACAAGAAGCCATCAGAGCACAGGCCACCAGACCTTTATTCAGTCCCTAAGCATATCTTTATCCCTCTCCAATTCTAGTCTCCACCTGGATTAGCCCATCTCCAATATCTCCAATTTTAGAATCAGCCCCTCTCTAGACTGAACGCTCCTTAACTCCCATCTTTCTGACTCCAGATCACTCCAACTGAAACTCAAGCCCACCTTTAACGCTATTCCTAACTCTGCCTCTCAGACTAGCTCCCTCTTGGTCCATGCACACCAGGCCCTCCCGTCCGCGCCCCCCGCCCAGCCCTGGACTCAGTCCCCACTCACGGCTTCCTGCAGTGAGCAGCGGTCAGCAGCCACTGTGGAGCCACCAGCACGGCCCCGCAGTAGAGCTGGCTGGGTGACATCATCAGCGCCGCCTGCCACTTCTGGGAGTGCATGGCACACTCGGACCCGTTGATGATACGGCTGCTGCTGTCATCGGACCTGTCGTCAGTGCCGGTCCGCATGTCCTCACCGGCTCCAGCTTCAAGCTCCCGGGGATTCCCGGAGGGATTCCCAGAGGGATTGGAAGACGGATTGTCACAGGAAGGTTCTTCATTGGCAAGAACAGGCACTGGGGCGGGAGGGACATTGTAATAAATTAGCCACATTAACCAAGGATAATGACTCTATGGTTTATAGGTTTATGCAAGTGGATGCCACTCCTGCTTCCAAGCTTGTTTTAATCGGGGAGCTCCACCAAACACTGTCCACCATGGGTGACCATGACCGCATTTGACTCATCAGTGTCACAGTGTTCAGCTTCACAGCCACCATGAGTTACCTCTGTACAGCAAGTGGACAGACCAAGAGAACCTGGAGAAAGGATACAAGTCACTCAAATGTTGAGGACTTTCTTTCATCGGGTCGCTATGAGTTGCCTACGACTCGATGGCACTTAACAACAATAACACCAACAGAGATCAGTTGGCCTAGTGGAGAGATGCTACCAAACCAAAGGTGGGTGACTTCTAATCCATGACCCTCAGGCCTGTTTTTCATTTTTTTTTGGTCAAACATTCTTCTAGGTTGTATAGCCCTGGTGTGTCCACTTGCCATACAGAGGTAACTTGTGGTCGCTGTGAAGCTGAACACTGTGACACTCATGTGTCAAATGCGAGAATAGTTACCCACGGCGGACAGTGTTTGGTGGCGCTCCTCGATTCAAACAAGCTTGGAAGCAGGAGTGGCATCCAATTCTGTAATAGCTTGTCTCCGGAAACTCTATGAACCTGGAGGGAGGATGAAAGTCACTCAAGTGTTGTGGACTTCCGTTCCTAGGGTCACTATGAATGTCCTACGACTCGACGGCACTTAACAACAACAACGAGTCTATGAGTTTAAACTCTGACTCAACTCAAATAAACAAACGACCCACAGGCTGAGACTGTGCCAAAAGAACAAACAAGTCAGTCTCAGGAGAAGTGCAACCAGGGTGCTTCTTAGAGGCAAGGATGGAGAAACTTCCTCTCGCATCCTTTGAACATGTGGTCAGGAGGGACCGGTCCTTGGAAAAGGTGTAATGCTGGGAAAGGTGGAGGGTCAGAGAAAGAGCAGAAGACCCTCAACAAGACGGATGGACACTGACTGTAACAGTAGTCTTGAGCATATTAGAGATGGTGAGAACGGCACAGGACAGGGCAGAGTTCAACTCTGCTGTTCACAGGGCTTCTTATGAGTCCTAAGTGCCTCAATGGCCTATAACAACAAGAAGTAGCAAAAAAAAAATAATTAATAGATAAGTGGGGTGGTGGTAATATATATACATATATACATATATATATAACATACACATATAATATATACACATAATATACACATATATATTATATAAGATATAATATATATCGCAATAGTTGATTGTTGTTGTTGTTGTTATGTGCCGTCGAGTCCTTTGCGGCTCATAGCGACCCTATGTACTACAGCCCTAAACTCTGCTCTGTCCTGTGCCAATTGCACCATCTCCGATACACCCATCCCGATTACCCCAGTCACTGAATCAATCCACCTCATAGAGGGCCTTCCCCTCCTGTGCTGTCCCTCCACCCTCCCAAGCATGATGTCCCTCTACAAGGACCGGTCCCTCCTTACAACATATCCGAAGTATGTTAGACGGAGCCTCAGAATCCTTGCCTTCAAGGAGCAGCCCAGTTTAACCCTTTCCAAGTTGAATCTGTTTGTTTTCTTGACAGTTCATGGTGCCCTCAATACTCTTCTCCAGCACCACAGCTCAAAGGCATCAATTCTCCTTCTATTCTCCTTAGTCATTACAACTCTCTGATGCATAACAAATGATAGCAAAGATGATGGCCTGTATCAGACGTACCTTAGTCTCCAGAGAGACACCACTGATCTTCAGTACTTTGGAGAGGTCCCTAACAGCCTACTTTTCCATGCTGATACGTCTTTTAATTTCCTGGCTACTGGTGCCAAGAGTGTTGACTGTGGAGCCAAGCAAACCAAAGCTGTGAACAATCTCAATCTCTTCACCATCCATCCTGATGCTGCCAATTGGCTCAGTGGTGAGAATCTTTGTCTTCTTGATATTGAGCCTCAGTCCATACTGAAGGCTGCAGTCCTTGACCCTCTGCAGTAAGCGCTTCAAGTCCTCCTCAGTTTCAGCAGTCGGGGTCGTGTCATCTGCCTAACGCAGATTGTTAATCGATCTTCCACCAATCTTGACCCCACATTTCTCCTCATAGAGCCCATTGCAATTAATTACATTAATCAATGGTAATTGGTGTTATAAAAGCAATTGTGTATGAATGAGTCAATGAAACTGTAATTACTGTTATAAAAGAAAATGTATATGACTGTAAAGCCCATATGTTATGTAAACTCTCACATATATTTTAACATAGAACATAACAGGCGGGGAGGGGCTTAGATGTCAGAGGCGGAGCCAGGGCGGGGCTTTAGTTAAGGGGGCGTGACCTGGGACAGGGGGTGGGTCTTAAGTGCCTGCGCTGCCCTACCGAGGGGCGTGTCCAAGGCTTTAGGGGCGGGGTCAAGGCTAGGGAGGTGAAGCGTGGAGAAGACTCTCAGATTGAGGTTTACACTCAAGGGCACAGAGCCTGAGTTTCAGGTGTTCAAAGTGAATTTTGTCTGGACTTGAAGGATGTCTTAGAGCACCTAACGCTCAGGTGACGTCTGGTTGCCAAGGTATCTTGATACCTTGGAAGAAAAGCAGTCAGAATGCTCCTAAAAGTGAAGGTGAATTGATTCCTTCCTTCCAAAGCACTTCTGAGTGGAGTCAGACTGCCAAGCTTTTGGTTTGCCCCAAAACTCACTTTCACGTACTCAATTCTGACTCATGGGCACCCGCGAGCCGGTTACCTCTAAAGGAGAGGAGATTGTCTCATCTTTCTCCCTGGCAGTAGCCGGCTCGAACTGCCGGCCTGTACATTAGCATTCCAACACTCAGCCTCGTGTATGACCTCAGGGACTCTGGTTTTGAGATAGGACTCAGGAGCCGTGAGTAACCCCAGTGGTGGAGTCTGAAGATGAGCTTGAACGTTTAGGAGTGGTGCCAGGATTTAGAAAACAAGGTCAGGCTGCAGAATGAGGCCAGGGCGGAGCCTGAGAAGGGGCAGGGTCGTGGGCCACCCCGTGGTAGCCTATCAAACAACAAGCCCTAATTGTGTAAGAAGGTGATGCAATAGTTAAATACTCAGCAGCTAAACAGAAGGTCATTGGTTCAAACCCAGAAGATGAGACCTTCCAACCTGCCCCGCTGTAGGATTTCAGTGCAAGGAGCAGTTCTGCTTTGCTATATAATGTCGCTATGAGTAGACATTGACTCGAGGACACATGACAGCTTTAGGTCAAGCTCTGGTGACAGTGCTTGGCTGCTAGTCAAAAGGCTGGTAATTTGCACCCACTCAGGAGTTTCAAGGGGAAAAGGCCTGGTCTGTTTCTTCTCTGCTCCCATAAAGATTACAAACGCATTGCTGTTGAGTTAATTCGGACCCCACAGAACAGAGACCCTATGGAACAGATTAGAACTGCCCTGTGGTATTTCTAAGATTGAACTGAAGACCCGCGCAGCTCTCATCGCATAGTGTCAAGATGGAACCAACTCATAGCTGACCCTCCAGTGGGGTTTATAAGAGCCTGTAAGTTGCATAGGAGTGTTGGTAGCTCCGGTGGCCTAGTGGTAAGAAACTGCATGCTACAATCCCGAAGGTGCATGGTTCAAATCCACCAGCTGCTCCAAGGGAGGATGGGCAATCTCCTCCTGTGCAATTAACTGCTGCTGAAAACCTACCCAGAGGGTCATCTATGGGTCGCTTCTGACATGATGGTACGTAACAATAACAGCGGGTTGCACAGGAGGAGATTCGAACCACATACCTTTGGGATGGCAGAGCCACTCCCTACCCACTATGCTACCAGAGCTACAGTACAACCTAGAAAACCCTAGGGGGGGACATTCTGTTCTGTCACTTGTGCTCAATATGAGTCTGAATTTACAGATTTGACACACAGCAATACAATTTGTGTCGTGTGGAAAGGGAGGTGGGGGCTGGGCTCTGTTAGCTGGCCAGCAATCCTGGGGTGTGGGTGGGGTCTGCCCCAAAGGGGGCTAGTCGTAAAGAAGGGACCTGAGAGGGAGGCACAGCCCAAGAAGGAGATTCCTGAGTGGAGATAAAGTTTGACTGTGGGGTGTAGTTGAGAAAAAGGGGTGAAGGCAGGAGCCCGGGGGTGGAGTCAGGGTTACGGTGTGAGGGTGTGTGCGTGTCTGTGTGCGTGTCTGTGTGCACAAAACAGTAAAACAGTTCAGCCCTGGTGACATAGTTAGTAGGGATTAGTGCGGCTAACCCAGGCCACACCTTGTTGATGGTTCAAATCCACCAGTGGGAAGAAGATGGGCCATCTCCTCCCATGAGATTTACAGACTCAAAAACCCAACAGAGCATCAGATAGGAGTTGATTCCAACTCGATGGAAACGAATTATAGCAGCGGTATTTTGGGGGCTTGTGTGGCAAGAGGAGAGACCAGGAAGGGTTTCTCTGAATTCTCAGACACAAATATGCCACCTGATTCCTGATTCCTTCTGTCACCACCTCCAGCAGCCACTTTACTTGGTGACGTGTCACCCTCCCTTCCTCCAAGTTCGTCTGATGACTCCTAGTCTTGACCACGAACCTTGACAATCTCCTCTCACACAAAGCCTTCAGTCACAAGTACTCTCCAAGGAACACACACACACACACACACACACACAGAGCCACCGTCATAGATAAACCCCATGTCCTTACACAGGAAAGAGGTCCATGTTGTCCACTGGACAGCTTCATTTACAGTTCAAGTTCAAGGTCTCCCCGGATACACACTCTCCCACCACTGTGGATACTCCAGCCAAAGCCACGGCCCTCCAGTCTCGAAAGCAGTAAAATTTTATGGGAGGGGACTCTCCCCCACTTCCTCCTGTGGAGATTCAAACTGATGACCTCTCAGTAAACAGCCGATACATTTACCATGACGCCATCAGGGCTCATCAGAGAGACAGAGAGTCTTAAATGACCTCACATATGTACTCACATGCTCATAATGCATACATATGTGGAGACACACACACAAAGAGAGAGAAAGAAAAGTATTTCTGGTCAGCAAGAAGCTGCAATGCAATCCCAGAGTTATGTGGTTCGAATCCACCAGATACTCTGCTGGTAAAAGAGGGACAATCTTCTCTTGTACCGGTCAGATCTGATTTGCCAGGACATGCAAAAAATAATAATAAAATTTAAAAAAGTGTTTCTGGTCACACTGCCACAAGACTGCATTTAGCGGACACTTGGGGATCCATGTGCAGTGTGTCAAAGAGCCCTGGTGGCCCAACCTATTGAGGGTTGGCCTGCTAAATCAAAAGGTTGGCAGTTCGAATCCACTCAGAGGGAGAGAGAGGGGGTGGTCTCCGCCTCAGAAACCCAGCAGAGGATCCTCGTGAGATAGAGCCAGTTCAAGGGTGGTGGTTCCACTGTACGTGACCTGGTGGCCCGTGGCAACTCCAGCTCGCAGCAGGCTGTGTGTGCAGAGCACAACCGCTCCGCAGGGTTTTCCCTTCAGGCCACCAATCGTCCCACTAGTAAATTGATCACTTAACCGTGTCCACCACCAAGCGGCTCGTCGAGTGACCTGGCCGCACTGTCTCACGGCCACATTCTCAATGCAACAGACGCTGGATTCCACAGGGCGGGGACAGACCCCCTGACACAACAGCCGCGAAGTCACACGCACAGTGGCATCCTCGAGACGCCACGCGGATGCCACAGACCCACACACGGCCCCCCCTGTGCACAGAGCCTCCCCTCCGGCCGTTACACGAGCACAGCGATGGCTGGTGCGTGTCCTCCTGCTGGTCCAGTCCCACAGCGACCCTGCCCTTAGAGTTTTCTAGATCGTCATCTGTAGTGAACCGATTGCCAAGTCAGTCTCCCTTGGAGCTACTGCGTGGATTTGAAGCACCAACCTTTTGGTTACTAGCCAAGTGCTAAACCCTTGTGCCACCAATGCTCTTTATCACAGCTATGCTGCCATCGCTAGGCGCTGGCAAGTCACTTCTAACTCATCCTGTAACAGAGCATGACTTCCCCGTGGGGATTTCTAGGGTACAATCTTTAGAGGAAGACGTCCAACGAGCTGGAGTGACACGGTGAGCGCAGCAGTAGGCTGGGGTGTGTCAGAAATGATGAGGATGGCGCAGGATAGGGCAGGGTTCAGGGCGGCTGTTTATAGGGTCAGCTGGAATCATACTCCCCACGACGGCACTTAACAACAACAGCAATCTTGATGGGAGCAGGGTTTTTTCCTGCCCTAAAGCCACTGAGGAGGTTTGAGCCACTGACCTTCTGGTTAGCAGCTCACCATTTAAACCATTAAACCACAGGGCTCCTTATACAACTGTGTTGTTGTTGTTGTTGTTAGCTGCTCCGTTCTGAGTCCCAGGTGACAGAAAGGGACTGGCCCCCCCAGGTCTTCAACGGTGCCATCTGTGCGGGAGCAGACTGCCAGGGCCTTTCTCTAGCTGAACTTATCCTGCAGTCTCTCGGTCACAGATAGCACCTCCTCACACATTTCCATAGTGACGGCCACTTTGTCTCATTCCTGATGGAGGACCTGAGGCACCTGCAATGTTATGGAGTCAGACAGGCAACTGTAGCGACCAAGACAGCGCCATGGACGCCGCCCTGTAGGTCCCTAACTGGGGCCAGTATGTGTGGCATGGAATGGCCCTGCTGGTTTTCCAAGGCTGGGACCCATCAGAAGTAGACACCAGGGCTTTCTTCCAGGGTCCCTCTGGTGGGTTCAAACTACCAATGTTTTGGTTGATAGTCAAGCACTTAACTGATTGTTAATATATAACATAATGTGTGTGTGTGTGTGTGTGTGTGTGTGTGTGTGTGTGTGTGTGTGTGTGTGTGTGTGTATGAGTGATCGAGTCAGATCCAAATGGCACAGGAGGAGAGACTGCCCCTCCTTCTCCAGCGGAGCATCTGGTGGATTCAAACTGCTCGCCTTCGGGATTGCAGCTCAGCTTCTTGCCACTAGACCACCAGAGCTCCCTGGAGTCCATATAATCTTAAATGTG
This sequence comes from Elephantulus edwardii, assembly GCF_000299155.1. NCBI lineage: Eukaryota > Metazoa > Chordata > Mammalia > Macroscelidea > Macroscelididae > Elephantulus > Elephantulus edwardii. The sequence continues at coordinate 1,722,865 of NW_006399958.1, forward strand.
CCCATAGCCACGTACGTACACAGTCACAGAAGTCACAGATAGGGCCCCAAGGGTCAGCCATGGACTTGACATGGGAAGTAACAACACACACACCCACACACACAGAGGGTTATGTATAGCTACACACACACAATTACGAACACAACCACCTTCAATTGCTCACATACACACTCGTGTTGTTACGCACCGTCAAGTCAGAACTAGTTGATCCCCTGAGAGGGTTTTCAGAGGCTGTTTATCTCATGAGAAGAAATTGCCCATCCTTGTCCCTTGGAGCAGCTGATGGATTCGAACCACTTGCCTTAGGACTGACAGCACAACTCCTTTCCACTAAGCCACCAGAGGTCCCTCACACAGTCATAGGGTTATGCTTAGTCACACACACCTAATTACCAGCACAACTACCTTCAGGTTGTTTTGATAAAACGGACACACAGTTACAGGGCCCATGCACAGACATCGCCAACATAACCACTTCAGGCTTACACACTCACACAGAGACGCCCCGTGACACAGTCGCAGATACAAAACCAAGGAACACCACTGTCATCCATTCTCCCACGCTCAGTGACACCCCCCCCACCTCCAGTCGTTCCCCAGGGTTTTCTTGGCACCAGCAGCTCCAAGGGAGAAAGACGGGCAGTCACTTCCCATAATGATTTGCAGCCTCGGAAACCGACGGAGGGTCACTGAGACACAATCGCCTCCGTGGCGGTGGGTTTAGACTTTTTTTTCAGAAGCGGGTTGCCAGGCCTTTCTCCTGCAGTACCAACGGATGGTTTGAAACTGGCAACCTTTCAGTTAGTCTCATGCAAACCACACACTATGGAGGGCTGCTATTCAGCCGTCTAGGGCATGATAGGATTGCCTCAAAGGGATTCCAAGGCTGTGGTCATTCCAGAAGCAGGCTGCCTCATCTTCCTCTCCCTGCATTGTGTCTGGGAGGTGGGAGTATGTGCCAGCTTTGCAGCCCAGCTCTTAACTACTGCGCCACTGGGGACTCCTTCACACACACACAAACAAACACACACAATCGCGCGCAGTTAGCCAGCATGTTCATATGCGTGCATGCGCGCGCGCCAAGGTTCCACCCACCTGTGACCCCCAGAATCAGGACTGCCAGGAGGGCTCCAAGCATCCACGTCCAGCAGAATCCCACTGTAGCCATGGCAACTACACCACCTAGGGTGAAGAGAAGCTCTGGTGATGCTGGGACCCTCAGCCCACACCCCCTTTTTCTGTTCCCCACATTTCCACCCTCACGCACCCAGAAACTAGAGGTCCAGCATGCTTCCATGAGGGAAAGAAGTGAGAGGCCAGAGAAGCGATCTGTCAGGGACCAGGAGACCGATGGCAACACAGGGAACCAGCAGCAGGGCGCAGACGTGTCCCTACTTCCCCAGCGCGCGGAGCGCCCCCAGGCCTCACCTGCCGCGGCCCCAGATAAAGGGTGGGGAGCCTGCTCCCAGCTCCTCCGTCGACCTCGACCTCACGGGCTTGCCCGGTCCTGCTGCTGCCGCCTCTTCCTGGGCTCCGGGCACCGGGCCTGGGTTATAACCACCCACTGGTCCCCCGGGCACATTCCCGGGTGGTGAGGCGCCCAGCCCGGCCTTAGCAATCGCTCCTCCTGCCGCCCCCCACCTCCACCCCCAGAGCACCCCCCCACCCAGTACCCAGCGCCACTCCCTCCTTGCAGGGCTCTGGGGGCATGGGGAGGGGTCTGTTGAGGTCAGGCCCCCTCCTCCCACTGCCCCGAGCTGCCCCCAGGTGTCCCTGGCCTAGCATCTCTCGCCTACCTTTGCATCTCTCGCCAGCACCATGATTTAATTTTCTACTTTTAAATTTCTTTCAGATTAAATTTGCTTCAAGCGCTTTCCACCTTCTCAGCCCCTGTTTTGCTCCTGTTTGCCGTTTTGTCTCTTGTGGGGTTTTTTATTTGTTTGTTTTTGCAAGTTCTTTCATCTTTGTGTTTTCTTTTCAGATCTTTGGGACTGTCTCAGTATCTGGCCTCAACCCTGTGTCTCTTCATGGCTCACCCTCTTCCTCTTCGAGTCATCCATCTCTCTCTCTCTGTCCCCCTCTCTCTGGGTCTCTGTCCCCCTCTTTATCTGGGTCTCTGTCCCCCTCTCTCTCCCTCTGGGTCTCTGTCCTCCTCTCTCTCTCTGGGTCTATGTCCCCCCTGTCTCTCTGTCTCCTCTCTCTTTAGGTCTCTGTCTTTCTCTCTCTCTCTGGGTCTCTGTCCCTCTCTCTCTGGGTCTCTGTGTGTGTCTGTCCCCCATCTCTCCAGGTCTCTGTCCTCCCCCCATCTTTGTCGCCTCTCTCTCTGGATCTCTGTCCCTCTCTCTCTGAGTCACTGCCCCCATCTCTGTCCCCCCTCAGGTCTCTGTGCCCCCCTCCCTCTCATCTGTTTTCTTGCTTTTGTGTGTGTGTGCTTTAATATACTTTAGAATTTTCAAACCTTTCTTTTTTCCTCTTCTGCCATTATTATTATCATCTTCTTCTTCTTCTTCTTCTTCTTCTTCTTCTTCTTCTTCTTCTTCTTCTTCTTCTTCTTCTTCTTCTTCT
>NW_006399958.1:1725622-1730673 GCF_000299155.1 Elephantulus edwardii
CTTCTTCTTCTTCTTCTCTTCTTCTTATTCTTTTCCTGCCACATCTTCACTGAGTTATAACTGAGGTGCAATAAACTGCATATTCAAAGGCTGTATGTGCATGGTGCTCTGGGGACTTAGTGGTAAGGAGTTGCCCTGCCAACCCAAAGGCACGCAGTTCAAGATGGTTAGTCTCCTCCTCCTATGCCGTTTACGCCTCTGAAAACTTGCTTGATGGTCAGCTGTGAGTTGGTTCTGATTCAATGGGACACAACAATAAACATATATCAATAAGTAGAGGAAGAGAGGGAGGAAGGGAAGGAGGGGGGAAGAGGGAGAGGGAGAGGAAGAGAAGGAGATGGAGAGAGAGAGGGAGAGGGAGAGGGAGAGGGAGAAGGAGAAGGAAAAGGAGAAGGAGAGAGGTGGGGAGGGAAAGGAGAGAGAGAAAGAGATCCTTACCAAATATCATCAATACAATGAAAATAATGACGTATGAGTTAATGTCTGTGCCTCCACCCACAGCCCTGCCTGATGCTTCTCTGATCCTGTTTTTGTCTCTTTTCTTTTTCTACATCTGTGTGTTTGTGTAATGTTCCTCCGACCTCGGCCTCCTGGTCCACTCTCCCCTGAAACCCGAATCCCTCTCAATCTCTTTCTGTCTCAATGCATCCTTCCCCCACCCCCCACCCCGCCTAATTCTCCATCTCTCCTTTAGTCTCTGTCCGTCTCTTCCTCTCTCTCTTCATGTCTCTTTCTCTCTATCAGGGGCTCTTGTTCTCAATATTTGTCTGTCTCCCTCTTGTTTCTTCTCTGTACCTTTCTGTAGCTTCCTGTCTGTCCTCTCTCCAGCTCTTTTTCTCCTCTTAGTTCTTTTCTCCCTCATCTTGAGTCTTTTTCTTCCTTCTGTTTCTCTGCCTTTTATTCCATTCTCTCTCTGTCTTTCTGTGTGTGTGTCTCTCTCCTCCTCTCCCTGTTGCCTTTCCTCTTCACCTCTCATGCTTTTTCTCATGGCTTCATCTTCCTTCTCCTTCTCTCTCTCCCTTCCCTCTCCTTTAAAAGTATGCACCCTTCCCTCTCTTCCCACGTTTCACTCCCATTTCTTTCCCCTCTGCATCTTCGTTTCTGTCTCCCTCTCTCTCCCATCTCTTCCTTCCCTCCTTTCGTAGTCCCACATTCTTGGCTGTGATCCTTGTTTGTGCCTTAAAGCCCCTCTGTCTCGCTCACACTGCCTTTGGGCCAGATGCCACTTTGTAAGGAGCCCTCAGAGACCCTCTCCTGCCCCTCAACCAGACGAACAGTAGTCCAATCTGGCCTCCCCTCCCCGTGGCTGCCTCAGCCTGGCTGGCAGTCAGGCACCAGACGTGGGTGAGACCTGGGCAGGGCCATCTGCAGATGGAGAAAGAAACCCCTGGGGGCGGGTGGTTCCTGGCACTTTGGGAAATGGGACGTTGGGTGGGGAGCACAAAAGGTGGTTTCTTCTCCCTCATTCCTGAGCGCTCGGAGCTGCCTCTCCCCGACTGGTCTTGTCTCCGCTCCAGGTTTTCCCCTCTCTCCACACCTCACCTCCCACCTCTGTCTGTCTCTCCGCACCTGACTTTAGGGTCTCTATGATTCCGATTATAGTTATGTGCCAACTCATAGCTGATCCTCCAGAGGGTTTCCAGAGTCTGTAAACGGCACAGGACACCCTTGGTACCAAGAGTCAAGAAATCAAAAGATGTGTTGCGTTGCCTTGGGGAAAATCTGCTGTCATGGACCTCTCTAAACTGCTAAAAGATGTCAGTTTAAAGACTAACGTGCTCCTGATGCAAGCCTCTGAAAGCTGAACAATGAATGAGGAGGACAAGGAGAAGAATCAACGCCTTTGACTTGCGGTGTTGGAGAAGAGTAGTGAACATCCCATGAGCTGCCAAAAGAACAAACATCTATGTCTTGGATGAAAGTGTACCTAGGGTGCTCTGTGGAGATAAGGATGGTGACACTTCATTTCACTTACTTCTGGTATGTTTTTAGGAGAGGGCACTTCCTGGAAAAAGACATCGTGCTTGGAAAAATACAGGGTTAGCAAAAGACAAGAAGATCCTCAATGAGATGGGTTGTGACAGTGTATGTCAGAGAGCATGAGGATGGCTCAGGATAGGACAAGGTTCCACTCTGTTGTTTACAGAGTTGCTATGAGTTGTAGTTGACCTGGTGGCACCGATCACCGTGATCCAGAATCAATTAGCTGGCACTGAGCTTGAGTTTTGGAACATGCCGTCATTAAGGAAAGTATAAGTGCACTCTAGAGGTGTAATTAATAAGGAGTTATGTTGCTAACCCAAACCTTGTCTTTCTCTGGCAGTTTGATTTCACTGGTCCCCTGAACTAGGATTCCTTTATCTGTATTCCAGTTTCTGTAGAATGACAAGTTTTAGAACTTTTTTTTTTTGGTAGTTAAACAATGATTTTATTGCTCATGTACATGAGACACATTTATGCAACCAGGACAGAGGCTGTGGATGATTCATATTTCCAATTGGGAGGAAAGACTTTCTCCGTCTTGGAATATCGGTTTGATCCTCAGAGATTTATATGGTGTTGTATAAGTACATTTTGTGACAGGCAATACAATCTTGAGAATCCTTAAGCCCAAAGAATTTGCTCTGATTTTCCTAAAGATCTCTACTATTTGATTAAGAAAGCTGTTGCTGTTGCTTGAAAGCATCTTGATAGGAACAGAAAGGATGAGGATATTAAGTTCCAACGATCTTGATTGAGAGCCAAATTCACCAATTGGCTAGATACTACAAGACAACATTTTAGAACTCTTTTTTTATTTTTTTAACATTTTTTTTTCATTTTAGAACTCTTAAGGGTGATTCTATACACAGAGAAACAGCAACACAACAAAACCTAGTCCAAAGTTTTGAGTTCTTTTTTTTTTACATTTTATTTTTTTATTTTCTACTAGTTTATTGGAAGTAGGAGTGGCATCCACTTCCATAATAGCTTGCCTCCAGAAACCCTATGAACCTGGAGAAAGGATGAAAGTCACGCAAGTGTTGAGGACTCTCGTTCACAGGGTCGCTACAAGCTGCCTACGACTCGGCGGCATTTAACAACTTAAAAACAACACTAGTTTATTTACAAAATTCAAATACAAATTTGAACACATTCTTTCAATTTCCCTGAACCCCCCACCCATCAAATTATACAACCCAATGATTAATCCCCACCTCCCCCTGCACATCCACATCCCTCTGCTTCCAACCTCTCTCACCCCTCTTGGATTCTTACACTCATTCTACAATAATGGTTTTATACGATATTTATCCTTGTGAAACTGAGTTAGTTCACTCAGGATAATGCTCTCCAGTCCCTCCCAAGTTAGGTAATTACAAAATCATTGTTCCTACATGTTGCATAGTGTTCCATTGTGTGAATGTACCATAATGTCTGAATCCATTCATTTGTGGTTGTACATTTGGGTTGTTTCCATGTCCTTGTGATGGTGAATAATGCTGCTATGAACATTGATTTACAAACAAACAAAACAACAACAAAGTTTTGAGTTCTTAAAAAGATATTTTAATTTTAGAATTTAAATGAATTCATTACATTGTGAATTGTGCTAACATCACCACTATTTTTCTCCAATACAGAAATTCTACTCATTAAGCAATAACTTCCTAGTCTCCCCTTGACAACTTTTGCTTTGTGTCTTTGTGAATCTGCCTCTTCTGGAAGGCACTCTGATGGCATGGTGTGTAAAGTGTTTACCTATGAACATAAAGGCTGGTGGTTCGAATCCACCAGTTACTCTGAGGGAGATGAGTGGATTCTCTCTTTCTGTAAAGATGTACAGCTTCAGAAACCAGTCACTATGAGTCAGAATCAACTTGAGACCAGGGAGAAAATGAAGAGGAAAGGGTTCTGGTGACACTGTGGTTAAAACAGTCACCTGCCAACTGGTAGTTTGAACCCACTAGTCCCTCGGCAGTGCTCAGGCTGTTCATTCATAGGGTCGCTATGAGTCGTCTACGACTCAACGGGATTAAACAACAATAACAATGACGACAACCAAGAGAGAGCTACGTTGGCCTAGTGGAAGGAAGCTGTGCTACCAAGCCGAAGGTGGGTGATTGTCATCTGTGGCCCTCGGCCAGGTTCAAATTGTCTTCCTGTCAAACATTCTTCTAGGTGGTATAGCACTGATCTGTGTGTTGCTGTACAGAGGTAACACGTGGTTGCTGTGATGCTGAAGACTGTGACAGTGATGTGCCAATCGTGGTAATGGGTACCCATGGTAGACAGTGTTGGCTGGAGCTTCCTGACTAAATCAAGCCTGGAAGCAGGAGCGGCATCCCCTTCCGAAATGGCTTGCCTCCAGAAACTCTTTGTACAAAGAGTACTCAGGCCGTTTGTTCATAGGGTCGCTATGAGTCATCTACGACTCGACAACATTAAACAACAACAAACAACAGTCTCTCGGCAGGATGAAGATGAGGCAGTCTGCTTCCATGAAAATTCACAGCCTTGGAAACACCATGGGAGAGTTCTGCTCTGTCCAGCATGGTTGCTATGTGTTGAGATCGATTCGCTGGCAGTGGCTTTTGCTTTTGTTTTTTTAAGATAGATTGGTGCAGTGGTTGGCACAATGGACTCTAACGTAATGATTGTGAGGATGGCTCTGGACCAGAAAAATGTTTTGGTTTGTTGCTTATAGGATATCTAGGAGTCAGATCTGATTCAACAGCACCTAACAACAACAGGTATCTCTTAGAAGCAAAACAATACATGATGCTTGGTAAAGTACAGAATGGGCAAAAAAGGAGAAAATTCCCAATGTAATAGGTGGACATTCATCCAGCTACCACAATAGGTTGAAACTCCAAGAACCATGAAGATGGGGCTGGACCAAACAGTGCTTCATTCAGCTATACAGCAGGTTGTCATGAGTTCAAGGGTAACTAACAACAAGAATAAATGCACACCCATGTTTATTGCAGCTTTGTTCACAATAGCAAAGAGTCAGAAACAACCTAAGTGCCCATCAACAAATGATTGGCTAGAGAAGCTGTGGTATATTC
>NW_006399958.1:1731245-1731763 GCF_000299155.1 Elephantulus edwardii
ATTTAAAAAATTATATAATATTTTTTGTTTGTGTCTGTCTTGCCTCACTCAGTATAGTTTTTTGGAAAGTCGTCTGTGTCGGTTGTAGCATGTAGCAATACTTTCCCCAGAGCTTACACAGGGAGGCAACCAATCACACAGGAAGAGATTGCCCATCATTCTCCCATGGAGAAGCTGGCGTATTTGAACTGCATGTCTTTGGGTTGGCAATGCAGCTCCTTACTCACTAGGCCACTAGAGTTCCCTATGGGAGGGCTGAGTAGAGAGATTTAAGCCTGAGGGTTAGTTTAAAGTAGAGGAGTCAGATATCTTCTTGAACCAAAACAAACGCAACCAACTGCTGTTGAGTGAACTCTGTTCTATGATGTCTCTTCAGGACAGAATAATTTTGCCCCTCATACTGTTTCCAAAGCTGTGGGTTTGAACCACTGACCTTTCAGAAAGCATCTGATGCACACCTGTGTTTACTACAGCTTTGTTTACAATAGCAAGGAGTTGGAAACAATCTAAGTGCCCAT
>NW_006399958.1:1732363-1733666 GCF_000299155.1 Elephantulus edwardii
AAATTATTTTTGTGTGAGTGTACCGTCAAATCAGATCTGACTGGTACAGGAGGAGATTGTCCCTCCTTCCCCGGCAAAGCATCTGGTGGATTTGAACCATTTGCCTCTGGGATTGTAGATGCAGCTCCTTGCCACTAGGCCACCAGAGCTCCCCTTAAATTTAAATTTTTAAAAAAGAAAAAGAAAGCAGCTGAATGCTTTGACCACTGCACTGTCAGGACTCTTTTATCTCCCTAAAGGGGATGAAAATTCAACTAGGTTGTAAAAGGGTGTAGCGAGTCTGTTGTTCAAAGTGGCTTTCCAAAGCCATTCATTATCTTGGACTTTAACCACGTGACGGGGCTAGAACGTACAAGAAGGGTATGTTAGTCTATCCCCAGAGAGATGGGCCGGATTGAAATTCTGCCAGATTTCAATTGAGCTGGTTCAGCTGGTTCAACATAAATTGGGAACCTCACTACCAGTAAGGAAGAGGCAGAGAATGCCGTGCACATCTTTAGAGTTCACGGAGATTCCTGCACCAGTCAGACCTGAACTTGGGAGCCATTGAGTCAAGTATGACTCATAGCAAACCTATGACCAGGAGATCTGAACCCTGTCCTCTCCTGTGTCAGTCATACCCTTTCCGGCATCCTCAAATCCATTGCCCCTAATTCATTGTCAATGTGTCAATCCACTTGGTTGGGGGTCTTCCTCTGCTTCACTGTCCCTCTACCTGGCCAAGCGTGATGTCCCTCTCCAATAAAGAGCTTCTCCTAGTAACTTGCCCAAAGTGCAGAAGAGTTTTTTGTTGTCGTTGTTACAAGCCACCGAGTCGACTATGACTCATAATGACCTTGTGAACAATCGCTCTGAATCTTGCCCTATTGTGAGCCAATCTCCCTGTCTCTGACACATCTGCCCCCCCTTGGTACAGTCACTGTGTCCACCCATCTCACCCAGGGTCTTCCTCTCCTGCCCTGACCCTCCACCCTTCCAAGCATGATGTCCTTCTCCAAGGAATGGTCCCTCCAGGCAACAGGAAAGTAGGACCAACCATATCAAAGAATCAAAGACTGGCGTGAGACAGAGCTGAGTTGGGACTAGTTGCCCCATGGAACCAGGGCCTTCACCCGAGTTTGCCGGAGGACTAGAGGGAAGAGACATCACAACAGGTAGGACAATGAGAGCTTTATAACACTGACCTAAAGCTGCAAGGCTGTGAAGGGCCTGTGGGCATGTTTCAAAAGCTGTCATGATTGAGAAACTGTATCTTGTTGCCACCCTGTTTCCTGTAACCTGTTAACTTCCCTGATAAATCCCA
>NW_006399958.1:1734431-1740805 GCF_000299155.1 Elephantulus edwardii
CATGACTGACTTCATGGGAGTTGGTTGTGTATTGCAGCTATTCCTGATGGGTTCATTCTCCCTTGTGGCACTAACAGAGATCAGATATGGCTATTCCCCTGCCACTCTCACTCTTTTGACAAGGGGAGATACGAACTACTGGGTTTCAGAAAGGTAGAAAGAAATTATATAAAAGCAAAGGGCAGTCTGAATGATAAAATTCACTTTTTATTGGCATTCTTGACATACATCAGGCACTGGTCTACATATTTCACATATTTGGAACTTTGAATCCTCTCAGTGACATCCAGCACCTAATGCAGTAAGTATTATCAAGAGTTTTATTTTACAGGTGAGAAAACCCACACAGTGAAGGAAGCCGCTAGCCAGGGGTACACAGCTAGTCAGTGGAAGGCCTGAAATTCCAACTGAGATTCTTTGAAGCTTGTAGCTGTTTCTTGTAGGAAGAAATCAAAGCCAACCAACCATAAGGGTCAAACAGGCAGTATTTACCGAAGGATAATGCTCACAAGTAGGAAGGGATGGAAAAGAGGATGAACGAAAATGGGAGGAAGTGGAAAAAGTGTCGTTAACACTGTGAGGTTTGCAATCAATGTCATGAAACATAAAGTGTGTGAATTGTTGAAGGGAGCAACTCAACAATTTACCGCCTGAAAACTCTGTAAACTTTCACTCAAGTCACAATGAGCCAGTTAAAGCAGAAAAGAAAATCAAGGCCAAGGATTAAGTAAGGAGAGAGAGCGAGAGATGTAGAAGGAATTCTCTCACATTCTTTTAGAGGAAAGTCCTCTTTTTCCATGTCTTCCCTCAACCCTAGAGAGGCAAAGATGTGGCAGGTAAAACGAGAGAGAATGTGTTATTTTTCCCCGTATGAGAATATGAGAAAGGTAGACAGATACTCTGAAGCCAGCCAACGAGATTGGAGATCAGCACTGGAATGGCCCATGACAGCGTCTCCTGGAATTAATCTGATTTTGGATCCAACTATAATATCTGCAGACGTCGGTGTAGACTCCTGGTTTCTCCTTCGACCCACAAGGGATGTTGCCCCATGAAACGACGCCTCTAAGTTGGCCTCTGCACACCAGGGGGCCCCCAGAATCACCCTGTAAAGAAAAGAGAACGAGTTAGAGAATCTCAGAGACAGAGAAGTGGACACAGCAATGGAGAGATAAAAGGACCCAGACAAAGAGACAAAGAGCTAGTGGATGGGGAATATACCATGGGTCTTTGCAACAAGAGTACTGGCGAGCACCTACCTTCAACCTTATTGTCACCATGACTGCCAAGACGCTAGTCCCGCTGATGGGCAAAGAAGGTGTCCACAATGGTTTGATCAACAAGAAATGTTATGAAACGGTCTCTGACCTGCGGCATGCCCAGTACTGACCTCGTCTGCCCCTTTCCCCACCACTCCCCACTGCTTTCTCACCACTATCCTTCCCATACACATACACCATTTTTATTTTCTTGAGCCGTTACCCCACATCCTTTATTATTGCCAAAACTGAATGGAGTTGGATGGACAAATACCTCCCCCTACCCATACCGCTCCTGTGCATGGTTCGAAACTTTTTTGGTTTTGGGTTTGTTTTTGTTGGTTTTTTTTTTTTCCTGAATAAAAAAGATTCTAAGAGCAACGGTGTCTCTCTGGAGACTAAGGTGCATCTGATACAGGCCATGGTCTTTGCAATCACTTGTTATGCATCAGAGAGTTGGACAATGACCAAGAAGGATAGAAGGAGAATTGATGCCTTTGAACTGTGGTGCTGGAGAAGAGTATTGAGGGTACCATGGACTGCTAGGAAAACAAACAGATTCATCCTGGAAAGGGTTAAACCGGGTGGCTCCTTGGAGGCAAGGATTCTGAGGCTCCATCTAACATACTTTGGACATGTTGTGAGGAGGGACCAGTCCTTGGAGAAGGCCATCATGCTTGGGAGGGTGGAGGGACAGCGCAGGAGGGGAAGGCCCTCTATGAGGTGGATTGATTCAGTGACTGGGATAATTGGAATGGGAGTGTCAGAGACAGTGCGATTGGCACAGGACAGAGCGGAGTTTAGGGCTGTTGTACATAGGGTCGCTATGAGTCGCAAGCGACTCAATGGCACATAACAACAACAATAAAAAAACCAACAAAAAACAAAGAGAAAAAGAGAGAGAGAGCCATGTAGAGATAGCAGGAAAGACAATGACAGATAGATAGGCAGGTAGAAAGGCACACAGTCGCAGACAGAGAGAGATGGGGAGAGGTGGAAGGAGACGTATGGAGAAACAGAAGCAAAAACATCAAGATCTAGTGTTATGCACCGAATTGTGTTTGTCCCCTTCTCCCTTCCACATAGATGTCAGCTTGGTTGGGCCATGGTTCTCAGGATCATTTAACTAGTCTCCACTTTGTGATCTGTTGTAATCATTCTGTGTTATAAATCTTAACCTCTATGATTGCTAATAAGGCAGACTCAGTGATTGTTATGTTAAGAAGGCAGAGTGAATTTTACAGGATTAAGCTTTACCTTGAGTCAATCTCTTTAGAGAAATAAACTAGATTCGCTAAACCAGTAGAGATCAGAGCGATCTACTCTCACCAAGAGAGAAGAACCAGGAGCAGGGAGCGTCCTTTGGACCCAGGGTCTCTGTGCTGAAAACTTCCTAGACTAAGAAGACGGAGGCTAAGACACATGGAGATATAGACGTTGGAAGGAGATCTTCCCCAGAGCCAACAGAGAGAGAAAACGTTCCCCAAGAGATAATATCTGAATTTGGACTTCTAGCTTCCTAAATTGCGAAACAACAACATTCTGTTAGAGTCACTCACTTGTAGGATTTCTATTAATGTTGTTACAGCAGCATTAGATAACTAAGACACTCCAAGAAGCACAGAAAACAAGAGATTAAACAGAGCGAAGGTAAAGGGCGGAAACGGAAAGGTGAGGAGAGAGGCAAAGGTGTGGAGAGGGAGAGAAAGAAAGGGGAAGAAAGGGAGAAAGAAAGAATGAGAGAAAAAAAGAGAAATAGAAGAAATGAGAAAAGAGAAGAGGAGAGGACAAGAAAAGGGGCCAAAAACATATCTAAAGATACTGGCAAATACAGAGCCCAAGGCCCTCAGAGAAGCAGAAGTAGTTAAAAGTGGAAGAGTCCGAATACAATAAGACATAGAAGAAAAGCAGAAGAAACCTTGCACACCCATGTTTATTTCTGCTTTGTTCACAACAGCAAAGAGTTGGAAACAACACAAGTGCCCATCAACAAACAAATGAATAGAGAAGCTCTGGTATATTCACACAATGGAATACTATGCAGCACTGGAAAACAAGGAACTAGTGAAATATTATACAAAATGGGTGAACTTGAAGGACATTATGTTGAGTGAAATATCTCGGTCACACACACAAAATCATATATGACATAATGTCACTTTTCTAAAACAGGACTGACATGGGGTTTAGAGAAAAACTAAGACAAAAGGGATAAACAATGAACCCAGCATTGAAACAGATGAGGGAGAGAACTGCTTAAAAGGCATATATGATTAGGTATTATTTGCATGACAAGAGTCCAAAATAAGAGCTGCATAGTAAAGTGGACTGGGGAGGGGGATTGTATAACAATGAAAGAAATTTTTTTTCTTTTCAAAGAGAAAAGAGAACTTGGGGTAGGGCTGGGCAGGGAGGGCAATGAGCAACAGTGAATGAATGGAAATCCAAGTTCTATATAATCTTGCATTAAAATCTCAAAAAAAAACTATGAAAAATTTTTTCAAAAGCAGAAAAAACCCTGAGAAAGAAAATACATTCTCCACCATCTGTCCTTGGTCAGTCTCAGAAAATGTCCACTTGTGGGTCTGTCATTTCTCTGCCTTTCTGTCCCTTCATGCATTGAAATCATCAAGAGGAGAGAGATGGTGGACCATGGTGGAGGAAACCTCAAGTTAGAGGTATTATTGAAAATGATGAAGCCTTTTTTTCTCCTGCTAAAGTTTCTCTTTCTCCCTCACTTGACCATTTTCAAGCAGGATTGTGTTTGGGAGGGCAGGAAGGAGTCTTAGTTTCTAACCGAAGGGAGTTCTGGTGGCAGAGTGGTAAGGAATTGCGCTGCCAGGGCAAAGACACACAGTTCGAATCCACAAGCTGCTCTTTGGGAGAAAGGTGGGCGATCTTCTCTCATGAGATTTACTACCTCTGAAAACCCTCTGGAGGGTCAGCTACGGGTCAGTTCTAACTCGATGGTATACAATAACAACTAAAAGGTTAGGGAGCTCTGATGGCCTAGTGATAAGAAGCTGTGCTGCAAGCCCAAAGGCACATGGTTTGAATCCCCCAGCTGCTCTGTGGAAGAAGGATGGGCAATCTTCTTTTGTGTGTTTTATTGTCTCTGAAAACCCACTGGAGGGTCAGTTCTGACTTGGCAACACATAACAACAACCACTGAAAGGTTAGCCTTTGGTGTCCATCTGTAGATGTCTCCGAAGAAAGGCTTAGTGATCTAATTGAAGTGCTTCTGAAAAGTCAACTTTTGAAAAGTTTAAGGAGCATGATTCTCCTCTAACACACATGATGTTCCTACAAGGTGAAGTCTTCTCAGAGACAACTGCTTGGTTTAGGGACAATTCCCTTATATCGTCCATTGTCTCCTTATTGTCTTTTCTGGTTCTTTATCTCTCCTTCTCCAGCCTGGTCTCTACACCCCCTTGTCTCTGGCTACGTCTTTATATGTCTGCCTGTCTCTGGTTTTATGCCCACATGTCCTCGTGTATTATAATGAATGGAGTTTGTCCTTTTCCTGTCCATGATTTTAGCCCTGTCTGGTCGGGTAAACTTCCCCATTTTGGTCTGTGTTTCTCTCCTTCCTGTCTCTGGCTGTGTTTTCATGGGAAGATCCTGACGGTATCATAGATTAGATTATGTCATGGGGCTTCTAACCCAACAAGAGACAGTCTGCTCTTTATACCCTTGAAAACTCTGTGGAATCATTCTACTCTATTCTGCAGGTTAACTGACACGCTAACAATGGGTTTTCGGATTAAACGGTGGTCTTCCAAAAGTTATATCCACTCAGAAACTATGTGCCTTTACTTACAAAAATATTTTTGTAGATGGCACGAAGGATTTTAAGACGTGATCATTCACCATTCTAACTTCACTATTTTTGGTTTCCGGGGCCATGCCAAGACTCTTGGCAACTCTGTGTAAAGAGTAGTAAAACGAACTATCCCTTAGGGTCGTCAAGGCTGTGACCTTTTGGAAACAAACTCCTGAACTTCATCTTCTGAAGAACTACTAGTTGGGTTAGAACCACCAGACTTCTGGCTCATAGTCAAATGCTTGACTTTTGCCTCTCTGTGCCACTGGAGATTTCTCCCTGGATTAGGGTGGTCTTTAAATCCAATGGCATGTCCTTAGGAGACAAGATATACAGAGAAGATAATGTGAAGAAGGCGGCAGAGATTAGAGGGATACAGCCACAGCCAAGGACCATTTTCAAATATCTTCAGACATTAGAAGCTGGAAGAAGGAAAAGATTCCCCCTGAGATCTTTCAGATGGAGCATGATTTCACCTACAGCGTGATTTCATACTTTGGACTCCACAACTATGAAAGGATAATTATCTTTGCTTTCTTAAATTGCCAAGACTATAGTATTTTGTTACGGCAGGCTTAAGAAAATGGTAATTGGCAGGATTCGGTTGCCTCACCTGGCAGGAATCTCTCCCGTACATCTCATCCCCAGCACACACCATGTTTTGGGTGATCTGGTTAGGATAGGCACGCTCACAATCTCCACGAGACACCAGGTTGACGTATGCACACTGGATGGTATCAGGGAAATCACCTAGAAAGAGAACATAGACTAGACTTGACCTATGCCCTCATTTTCCCATAATTCCTTCATGCATTCTTCCTATGCAGTTTTTTCTAGGAGACCTCTGCTACAATCCTTCAATTTCTTTAAATGCTGTCCCATCCCATCAGTCTCTGTTTCCCATTTATTTCTTCTTCCTATTAATATGTACTCTGAGAAACGATGATAGTTATAGAAAGGCTTTAGGTCTCTTGTTCATAGGGTCGCTATGAGTCGTGTTCAACTCAATGGCAATCAACACCAACAACCACCCCCTAGTAATAGCTTATTCTTAAACACATTTCCACCATCCTTTCTCGTAAATTGGTCTTTCTTTCCATCATTCTTCCTTCTCCTATTGGACCATCTTCTTCAGCTATCAAATCACTCCTTCCCCATAAACCCCCTTTCCAAATGGTCTTTCCCTTCTCTTTTTAGGTCCTGTCTCCATTTTTCTCTCTTCTGTTGCGTCCTACCCTACCTTCTTCAGTTTGTGGTCAGGTCCTGTTGAGTTGGCCTCAACTCATAGTGAC
>NW_006399958.1:1741600-1746071 GCF_000299155.1 Elephantulus edwardii
CACTCCCAAGTTCATAGCCTTCAGTGGTTTCTGAGATCTATTGGACTTGTTTATTTCACGAGTCCTTCCTCTAGAGATTCTTAAAACTCTTTCCCTAATTGCTTTCCCCTATTTAGCACTTTTCTCCATTGACTTGCTCTACATGTCTCAATCAGTTGGCTGTCCCCGCTTGATTGGTGCGTCTTCCTCTCTTATTCCTTCTTACATCCCTTCTCACTTATTAGTACATCCTGATTAGTTCCTTTTGCACATTGGCCTCCTTCCTGATTAGTGTCTCCTGTGTACTTTTCTCTTTGCACTGACTCTTCATTACATGACTCATCTCTGCCATATTATTGACCTATGATTTACTATTTACTCATTGACTTTCCTTCTTCATGGGCCTCACCTCTCCATGCTCTTGTTGTTGTTGTTGATTGCCTTCCAGTCGAGCATGACTCATCATGACGCTATGAACAAAAGGCCTAAAGCCCCTCTACAACCATTGACATTTATCAAAGTTCATAGAGTTTCCAGAGGCATATTGCTTAAGAAGTGGATGCACCTTTTCATATACCCTCTATTTCTTGACATACTGCCCTATTGATCTATTCCCCCCACCAAACATTTCACTTCCCTCATGAGCCGTTTAAGCCCTGACCCATCTCCTTCATGGCTTCTATGTTTATCTCCTCCACAGCCTTTTACTTATGATCTGTTCCTCTATTCCCCTTCACTCATTGGTCTACCTCCCTTAGAGTCCTTCACTGTTAGCCTACCTCTTTCATAACCCACTGGGCCGCCTCTCCAACGGGCCCCCTCGTCAATGCAGAATCTCTTACCCGTCGTCCACCTCCTCGAAGACTCATCCATTGGTCCACCTCCTCCATAGTCCCTCCCCCATTAGTCCATCTCCACAATAATCTCACATCCATTGGCCCTCTCTCAGGGCCCAGTGCTCATTGGTCCACTCCAGTATAGCCTCTCGCTCATGGTCCATCTTCCTAATGGTCCAATACCATTATTGCACCTGTAACACAATGTCTCGCCTACTGGACCACCTCCCTCACTGGTCAAATCCCTCCTCCATTGGCCAACATCTCCTAGAGGCCTCTACTCCTTGATTCACCTCCTCCATGGCTCTTCACCATTAGCCCATCATCCCGTTGGACCCTCACCCATTGATCCACCTCCACAGGGCCCTTCATCATTAGTTTTCTCCTGCTACTGACCATCTGCTGTCTTGCCCCATCCGAGGATTTGACATCTGGTTTGAGCGGAAGAACAGTCCCTCATCAAGGTCAATGGTTTGATGGCCTCGGAGAGATTGGCTGGCCGTGCCAAACGCAACAGCATGATATCTTGGTCATGAGTGGCAGCCATGTAGCCAGGGTGGATCACAGTCTGGACAACAGAGATCTGCTCCTGGGATGGCTCTGTCACGCGAAGATTGTGCTTTCCTAGGAAAACCTGAAGATTCCTAGAAAAGAGAAGAGCTAGGTGTTACCTGGAAACTTTGGGCTGCAGTGAGACTCCAGAAGTTGGCCTGTTGTGCTAGAAATCCTATGACCTTCATGTTCTAGTCTTCCCCAGCTTAGAAAATTACTTTATCTTCTCATAGTAACTTTGGTGGTTGTTCTTCCTTACTATTCTTTTTTTTTCTTATGGTAAATATATACAGCAAAACTTACACTAGCGCAACAGAGTTCACTTGTACAATTCAATAATATTGATTACATTCTTCCAGTTTTACAACTATTCTTGGTATCCTTTTCCAAATTATCCCAGTCATCAGCAACATAAACTCAATGCCTACTAAGCAAAAAGTCCTCCTTTTCCCTTTGTTCCTACTACTCGAAACCACCAATAATCTATATTTTCTTTATCAAATAACTGAGCCTTTTTCATATAACTGAAATAATACAATACTTGTCCTGGGGACTATGCTTGACTCTTTATTTCATGCTTTCTAGAACCAAGCTTTCTAGAAATCTTTTTGGCTATTCTTTCATGTTGTTGGTTGGTGCCGTCAAGTCATAGACAACTCACAGCGACCCTATGAACCAATGGTCTGAGCACTGTTCGTACATAGAGTTTCTGGAGGCATGCCATTTCGGAAGTGAATGCCGCAGTACATCCAAAAATCTGACCATTTCTTACCTCTCCCACTGCTACTATCTTGGAATAAGCTGTCTTACTTTTTCCCCTGGGCTACAGGATATTTTCATTGTAATATCTTCATTGAATTATCCACTCTTGCTTTCACCCCTATATCTCCTATAATCTATTCTTGTAGTAACCATGAATCATTTTTAAAAACCTAAGTTAATCCTTTGTTTTGCTCAAAGCAAAGGATTAACTTAGGGACCTCTCTTAAGTACTCAAGAGCAACGGTGTCTCTCTGGAGACTAAGGTGCGCCTGATACAGGCCATGGTTTTGCAATCACTTGTTATGCATCAGAGAGTTGGACAATGACTAGGGAGGATAGAAGGAGAATTGACGCCTTTGAGCTGTGGTGCTGGAGAAGAGTACTGAATGTAACATGGACTGCCAAGAAAACAAATAGATTCATCTTAGAGAGGGTTAAGCCAGGCTGCTCCTTGGAGGCAAGGATTCTGGGGCTTCGTCTGACATACTTTGGACATGTTGTGAGGAGAGACAGGTCCTTGGAGAGGGACATCATGCTTGGGAGGGTGGAGGGACAGCGCAGGAGGGGAAGACCCTCTATGAGGTGGATTGATTCAGTGACTGGGGTAATCGGGATGGGTGTGTCAGAGGCAGTGAGATTGGCACAGGATAGAGCAGGGTTTAGGGCTGTTGTACATAGGGTCGCTGAGTTGCAAGCGACTCGACGGCACATAACAACAACAACAACAAGTTAAACCTGTTGGGCCTCTGCTCACAGCTCTTCCATGGGTCTGATTTCACTCAAAGCAAAAGTCAAAAAGTCTCTGCCATGGCCCACAAGACTCTGAAGGATCTAATCTCATCACATGTTAATTGTCATCTCCTGTCCCTCTTCCTTTTCTCTTTCTTCTCCATGGGCACTGACCTCTTAGCTTTTCCTTGAATACAACACACCTCAGGACCTTTGCACTAGCTGTTCCTCCTTCTGATAGATGTTTTCCCCCCAGATATCTGTATGACTTACTCCTTCATCTCCTTCAAAAGTCACCCTCTTGAGGAAACCCTCGTTGACTACCAAATAAAATGCAATACTCTCCTCAACAGATTCATTAAAATCTCCTTCTTCTGCTTTCTTTTCCACTACAAAGCTTTTATCATCACTATTTGACACACTAACTAGAGAGGCATATTTGCTGCATATTTGCTTTATAACTTATCTTCTTCCCATAGGGCGCTCTGGTGGCTTAAGGCACATACATGATTGAATCCACCAGCTGCTCTGTGGGAGAAGGGTGGGCAGTCCCCTCCCATGTGATTAATTACCTCTGAAAACCCATTGGAAGGTCAGCAATGGGTCAGATCTGACTTGATGGCATACAACAACAACAACAACTTCTTCTCATAGTGTCATTGATCAATGAATGCTGCGATGGGAAGAAGCTGCTATGGGAAGAAAGTGGAACTGTCTACAAAGATGTTGTTGTTGTTGTTGTTATGTGTCGTCAAGTCGTTTGCGACTCATAGTGACTCTATGTACAACAGCCCTAAACCCTGCTCTATCCCGTGCCAATCGCATTGCTTCTGACACATCCCAGTCACTGAATCAATCCACTAACTAATTAATCCATTAACTAATCTACAAAGATAGCAAAGTTCAATACCTGTCTGATACGATGACCATTAGCCACTCTGAGTAATTGAAATGGTAGTCCAGGAATCTTTAATTTCATTTCTTTTCATCAACGTGCATTTAGGCAGTAACAAGTAGCTAATGGCAATCATATTAGATGACACACCTCTAGAAGATTAAGAAGATAGTTTTATTTTCTATCCCCAAATGCCTAGAACTATGTATCTGGCATATAATAGGTGTTAGCTAAATATTTTTAAAATAATCCAGAGTCATTGTCTTGCTCAGACCTCTCCTATGGTTCCTTCCACACTGCCCTCTATTGCTACAACCCAACGTTGGTTACTTTCAATTATTTGTTTCATCGTCTCTGGAATGTGTCCTTCCACCAAATCCACACCCACTGACATCAAGTCAGTTACAACTCAAAGCAACCCTATAGAACAAAGTAGAACAGTCCCAAGGGGGTTCCAAAGTTGGAAATCTCTACAGAGGCAGACTACCTTATCTTTTTCCCTCAGAGCAGCTTGTGGATTTGAACTACTAACCTTCAGGTTAGCCACCAAACATTTTACCACTATGCCACAAAAGCTCCTATGCTCTCCACTGAGCTGGTAACTTTAAAAAAATCATTCCAAGGGAGCTCTGGTGGCCTAGTGGTAAGAAGCTGCACTGCCATCACAGAGATACATGGTTCGAACCCACCAGATGCTCTGCTGGAGAAGGAGGGGCAA
>NW_006399958.1:1746498-1757742 GCF_000299155.1 Elephantulus edwardii
TTTTCAGAGGCAGTAAATCACGTGGGAAGAGATAGCCCATCCTTCTCCTGTGCCGCAGCTGATGAATTTGAACCAACCAAGAAGAACATCATGCTTGGAAGGGTAGAGGGTCAATGTAGGAGAGGAAGACCCTGGAGGCGATGGATTGACACAGTGACTGTGGCAATGCGGGGTAGGTGTGTCAGAGACAGTGCGATTAGCTCAAGATAGGGCAGGGTTTAGAGCAGTTGTTTACAGGGTCGCTATGAGCTGTAGTCAACTTGATGGCACATAACATTTGGGATTGCAGTGCAATGAAATGGTACTTGTTCTTTCCCTTCTTTGGACTTAAGGTACTTTGTAATTACCTGGTTTTTCAAGAGCTTATTTGTCTAAAAGTTCGTCACACTGCTGAGGCAATTTTTTAAACATTTAGCTGCTAACCAAATAAAGATTTGAACTCACCAGCCGTTCCAAAGGAGAAAGACGAGTTAGTCTGCTTTCCTGATGAGTTCTAGACTTGGGGCAATTCTACCCCATCCTACAGAGTCACTTTGAGTTGAAATCAACTTGATGGTGACTTAGGTGGTAGTTTTCGCCTTTGCTTAAGAGCTACCGTCCACATCTTTCTGATTGATCCGCCTCACTTACAAAAAGGAGCTGTGTATGTGTTTTTCATTCATCATTTCCTGTGTCCAGTGCAATACTTAACACTGAGGATTAACGCTTAACATTAACACTGACAAACATGGTCAGTGCTTATAGAATGAATGAGGGAGGACTGTAGGAGGGATTATAGGTCTCTCTTGGGAGAGCTTGGGAGAGACCAATCTAAGTGTCCCTGAGTCCATGACTCTGTTTGACAATATCTATTCTTCCAACAGTTAAGAAATGGCACCTGTTAGTTTCCAAAAACCCAAGGTCTCCCTTCCTAATTCTCTGAATCTCAGTTTCTTCATCTGCAAAGACGAGAGTGCTTATCGTAGGGGTGCACAATGGAACTTGACTGTATTCAATGGAACACAGCGTGTGGTTCATTGAACAAATAGCACCTGTCAGTAATGTTGTTATGTGCCCTTGAGTCGCCTGCCACTCATAGCAACCTTATATACAACAGCCCTAAACCCTGCTTTGTCCTGTGCCAATCTCACTGTCTCTGACACAACTCCTCCCAATACCCAAGTCACTGAATCAATCCATCTCATTGAGGGTCTTCCTCTCCTGCACTGTCCCTCCACCCTCCCAAGCATGACATCCTTCTCCAAGGACTGGTCTTCTTTGCAACATGCCCAAAGTATTTCAGATGAAGCTTCAGATTCCTTGCCTTCAATGAACAACCCTGTTTAACTCTCTCCAGGATGAACCTGTTCATTCTTTTTGCAGTCCATGATATATTAAATACTCTTCTCCAACACCACAGCTCAAAGGCATCAATTCTCCTTCTATCATCCCTAGTCATTGTCCAGCTCTCTGACACATAGCAAGTGATTGCAAAGACCATGGCCTCTATCAGGTGCACCTTAGTCTCCAGACTGACATTGTTGCTCTTCAGTACTTTGGAAAGGTCTCTGACAGCAGACTTCCCCATCACAATACATCTTTTACTTTCCTGGCTGCTGGTACCAAGAGTGTTGATTGTGGAGCCAAGCAAACCAAAGCTGTGAACAATCTCAATCTCTTCACCATCTATCATGATGCTGCCAATTGGCCCAGTGGTGAGAATCTTCATTTTCTTGATATTGAGCCTCTATCCACATAGAAGACTACAATCCTTGACGTTCTGCAGCAAACGCTTCAGGTCCTCCTCAGTTTTAGCAATAGAACGTAGGTGATATATTGCCTTATGTTAGGGAGCTAAGGGAGGTCTGGTGGCACAGTCCATGTCAGGAGTCACATTGCTAAACCAAAAGTAGCACGTCTCTGGGGGTTTGAATCCACTAGCAGCTCCAAGAAAGAAAGATGGACAACCAGTCCTTGAAAACCTGCTGCAAGGTCAACCATGAGTTGGTCCCAATTCAATGGCAATGAGTTTGGGGGACTTTTGGTGTTTTTAGTGCAGTAGACGCCAGCTCTGCTTGCCCTCTTTCCCTCTCAAGTAATATACCAGTTGCCACCAACTTGGTTCAGACTCATGGTGACCACACATTTGTCAGGGTAGAACTACGTTCTGCAGGGCTTCCAGAGACTGGCTTTTCAGAAGCGGAACACCAGAGCTTTCCTCTGAAGGACCTCCTGGTGCACTCAAACCTTCAACCTTTTGGTTCATAGCCAAGAGCGTTAACTGTCCCACGAAGAAATGGCCCCACGCTATCTCAACTCCTCTAACTCATCGCTAATCAGATGGAACCAGCTCCTAATTGATCCACTATTGGGTTTCCAAGGCTGTTAAGTCTTAGGAGAGAAGACTGTCCGTCTTTCTCCCAAGGAGCCACTGGGGAGTCCAAACCACAAGAGAGACATGGCCTTTGAACCACCAGAGAGGCGTTACCATTGGCTTAGCCTCGCAGTTCCCTTGAGCTATGGCACCAGAGTAATCATATAAAGTAGCTAATAATGTAGTTAAAATGAATAGACCTGGTTATTCTTTATCTCTCAGCCTTTCGTCCTGGACTCTCCTCTCTTCTCCTCTCCCTATGTTTTATACGGGAATGATCTCATCCAAGTTCACAGCTATAAATAACTTTGCTCACGAGGCCATGACTCTGCTCGCTGACACCCTCCACAGTGAGATGTGACACCTATTCATTTCCAAAGACCTGAGTTCCACCTCCCGACCTCTCTGCACCTCAGTTTCCTTGCCCAGTTTTCTCTTCACGTCCAACTTCTCCCCTGAGTGTCAACTGCCTCGCTGACATCCCTCTCCTGGTCACCTTCAAGGCACCTCAAATTTACCCTGGCTTGAACAAAACGCTTCCCTGCCCACACTCAGCCTGTCTCTCTCTCCATCTCTCCCAATTCAAAGCAAGATGCCTACTTTATCACAACGAATACCTGAAGTCAGCCTTGTGTCTTCTCTTTACCGTCCATTGTATATCATTAAGTCCTTCTGGTTTAATCTCAAAACACAAGGTTTTCAATCTCCCTCCATTCCTACTCTCAATCAACCCTGGTCCAAGACATCATCTCATGTCACTAGATGACCACAACAATCCCCCCATTTGACCCCCTTAGCTCTCCCCTTGCCCAGCCCTCTCTCAAAGTGCTAACTACGTGGTCTTAGAACGTAAACCAAACAGTGCTGTCTTTCATTGCACATAGAATTAAATCCCGATTTATAAAAAAATTCTACAGGGCCTTACATAATCTTATGCCCCATTAGAAACTTTGTTCTTGAAAAGCAGCGTTATTCACCATCGCAAGAACATGGAAACAGCCCAAATGTCCAACCACAAATGAATGGCTTGAGAAATTATGGTACATTCACACAACAGAATATATAGCAATAACTTTGTAAATTATGACCTAACTTGGGAGGCACTGGAGAGCATTATGCTGAGTGAACTAACTCAGTCCGATAAGGATAAATATTGTATAAAACAGTTATTGTAGAATGAGTCTAAGAATCCAGGAGGGGTTGGGAGAGGCTGGAAGCAGAGGGATGTGCATGTGTAGTGGGAAGGGGGGATTAATCATTGGGCTGTACAATTTGATGGGTGGAGGGGCTGAGGGAAATGGAAAGAATTTGTTCCAATTTGTATTTGAATTTTGTAAATAAACCAGTTGTTGTTGTTGTTAAGTGCCTTCGAGTCATAGGCGACTCATAGCGATTCTATGAACAAAAGTCCTCAACACTACATAAACGAGTAGAGAAAGGAAGGAAGGAAGGAAGGAAGGAAGGAAGAAAGGAAGGAAGGGAAAGAAAGTAAGAAAGAGAGAGAGAGAGAATGAAGAAAGAAAGAAAGAAAGAAAGAAAGGAAGGAAGGAAGGAAGGAAGGAAGGAAGGAAGGAAGGAAGGAAGGAAGGAAGAAAGAAATTTTACTTGCTTCTGGATCCCAAACAGTGACTAGCTTATACTAAGTCTTCAGTTAACGTTGAGAATGAGAGGGTCAGGTGGTTCTGTGATGGGACAGGGGAATGCATTTGTCACCTCAAGCCTGTTATCTCCAAGACACCTTGAGGGGGTGTCAAGCTGCAGTTGCTCTGTACACGCAGGGTCTAGACTCACGGTTTTTTGCAATGGGCAGCAGTGAGGACCCACTCCCGGTGGACAAGGACCCCTCCGCAGAGCAAGTGGCCTGAGTGGTAGAGAGCAGCTTGGTAGGGGTGAGAGTTCTTGGCACACGTCGAGCCTTGCACCAGCTTATCCTTCTCCTCTGCCCAGACTGAAGAAGAGAGTGTCCGAGTCAAAGAGCGTGTCTAGATCCCAAACTGAGCCTCAACCCCGTCTTGACTGTCAAGATCATCTCCATCTTTACCGTCAGACGTTCTTCATTCCAGTCTCCAAATCCAACTGCGTCCTTCTCACCCTTGAACCCCTTCTCAATCCATGTCCCCATCAATCAAAGCCCATTCCGTTCTTTAATTCTTCTCTGTATTCCGAACACTTCTATCCCCTTCTCTGTCTATATTTCCTTCTCCAAAGTTATCTTCATCCCCAAGCCCACTTCTCCCTTTCCCATTTGTCTCTCCATGCCCAGAATCAACCGCTCTTTGCAACTGTGTCCCTATTTTTTAAACCATTCCTTTCCTGTCCCCCAAACCATCCCTGTTCACAAACTCTTTCCAGTCTTCAACCCTCCTCCTCCTCCTTCCTCAATTCTATCTTCATCTCTAAAGCTAAGCTCACCCCCCTTCACATCATTATTTCCTATCTGTGTCCCCAAAGCCAGCACCACCCTCAACCTCTTTCCTACCTTCAAACCAACTTCCCGCCTATTTCTCAATCTGAATCTCTCTGTATCTGCAATTCCCCATCTATTCCCATCAGCAAAACTCCAGCTCCAAGCCTTCCTCATTCCCTCTCCCTTTCTTCCCACCTGCGGAGATCAGAACCAGCGTTAGAATCAGCATCTTCGAAGCCATTCCTGAGAGAGGAAGCCAGAAGTTCAATTAGTCAGGATCTCAGACTCCACCCAAGACCCCTCCCTCGTCTTCTTCCTCATCCTCCCCTTCCTCCCTGGCCCTGTTAAGTTCCCTGACTCTTGATTTATGTCCCCGTGCAGGCTTTTGAGATCTCCTTTCCCCACCTGTGTCTTCTCTCTGAAGGTCTTAGGAAAATAGGCATCAGGAAAGAATGTCTGAAGCCACATAGTAGGAGTTTTCTACTTCTCTGGCCTCTAATTCACCTTCCTGGTAACAGGAAGAGATCACCTCCATATTTGCACCCAAAAGTGTCTAGGGAAACCTTTAGCTTGCGTGCTCCAAATTTCCCCTCAACCCCTCCGTTCTGTGCTCCCCTGGGTCCCCACTCCTAACACCTGTAGCTTCTGGGACACGGGGTGAACCAAGGACAGCATGATCTTACCTGCTGATTGCCTGCTGGGTGAAGCACAATATCACAGGCAGGCGGGGTGTCAGAAAGGCAGGGAGCCACAGGGAGGGGCGAGGCTCGGAGAGCAGGGAAGACACCTGAGAATCAGAGGCCGAGCCTGCAGGTGAGAGGGGAGGCTGGAGGGGAGGAGGTGGAGGAAGCCAGCCTTGAGGGACTGTGCCTCCGGAGACGCTGATAGAGTTCCCAGACTCTCCAGCTGCTTTTAACCCCAGTCTCCCCAGGTTCCTGAGGCTGGCTCCACCCTTTTCCTCCTTACCCACACTTCCCACACACATTCCTACCACCCCCATAGCTCTGTTCTGCTGACCCCCTGACCGATGTCTCTAGGGAGGGGGACACTGATCCCTGAGTGAGAGGCATAGATCCCTGAGAGAAGGCTGGGGGTCTAGGCTTCTCAGAAGGGTGGGGAGAGGGGACTGGGGACCTGGACACCTAAGTCTGAAGGGAGAAGGAATGGGGAGCCTCCTCCTGGCTCTGAGGAAAGAAGGAATTGGGGCCTGGGACTTCTGTGTCTGAGAGGCAGAGGGGGAATTCCTCGGTTGGAAGGAAGAGGCTTGTTCTTATCATTGAGTCAGAACCGACCCATAGTTGACTCTCCAGCGGGTTTTCAGAGACTGATAGCCCACAGGAGGAGACTGCCTGTCCTTCTCCCTCCAGGAAGGGGCTGGAGGTTTAGAATTCTGGATCTCAGCGAGAGAGACCATGATCTGGGCTCGAGCATCTGAGGGGGCCAGGGCTGGAAGACTGGATTTCTGGGTCTGAGAGAGGAGGTGCTAGGGTTCCCAGACTCTAAATTTGACGGAGAAAGGAGCTAGAATAGAGGACTTGGGAGGTAGACTCTGGACTCATGGATCTGAGGAGAGGGGGGACTCGAGACCAGGGCTCCTGGGTCAGAGAGAGAAGAGGGGCTGGAGACCTGCTGACTAGGTTTGAAGTTGGAGTTAAGAGGGAACCTGATTCCTGAATCTAGAGAAGAAAAGGGTTCATGTGGGGGACTAATATTGGGGCTGAGAGTGGAAGGCCTGGAATATTCTGGGTCTGCGTGAAGAGGGGGCCGGAGGTCCAGAC
This sequence comes from Elephantulus edwardii, assembly GCF_000299155.1. Classification (NCBI taxonomy): domain Eukaryota; kingdom Metazoa; phylum Chordata; class Mammalia; order Macroscelidea; family Macroscelididae; genus Elephantulus; species Elephantulus edwardii. The sequence continues at coordinate 1,753,037 of NW_006399958.1, forward strand.
TTGGGGTTCTGAGACAGGAAGAGACAGAGGGCATCAAACCCTGGGTCATCTAAAGCAAAGGTGCTTCCAATCTGAATGAATGGAAATCCAAAGTCTCTGTTAACTTTCATCAAAATTAATAACAGAAAAAGGGGGAGAAAGGTCAATAAAACATCAGTTGACCTTCGAGACACACATTTTTAAAAAAGTAAATAAAAAAAAAAGCTGAACTTCTGGGGTCTGAAAGACAGTGAGATGGGCCCCGCCCCACCCTCAAGCCTCTAGTCTTTTAAAGGGAGCTCCGGTGGCCTAATGGGTAAGGAGTTGTGCTGTTAAGGGCAGACCAAGGGCAGGCAGTTCGAACCTTCCGGCTACCCCAAGGGAGAAAGGTGGGTCATCTTCCCCTGTGTGATCTGTAGCCTCTGAAAACCCACTGGAGGGTCAGGTTCAACTGGACAAAAGAAACTGTCTATGGACTCAAACGTTGACCTCTCAGGCCAGCGAGTGGGCAGCTCCTTCCCCAAGAGCCCCCCACTTCCCCCATCGGTGAGCCCTACAGGCCTGGGACACTAGGAACCGTGCCACCCGGGTTCAATGGGGTCAGACTGACTCACGTACCTGGTGGGAAGTCCCTCTGCACGCAGGCGACCTCGGTGTCCCCGGGAGAGAGAGCGCGCGCACCGGGCCAGGGCGCATGAGAAAGTGTGTGTCACGGCGGCCCGCCCCTGCCCGGGGCTGGGGTGCAGACCAGGCGCTGGGCGCAAAAGAGCCTCTAACAATCAGCCTTTGTCCGCCCCCAGCGCCCCAGTGCCATGCTCCCCGCAGCTCCGTTTCTCAACCTCTCTTCCGGGAGGGCGGTCACTTCAATAGCTTCCTTTTTGGTCCTCCTGCTGGGCTGCCCGCTGGCTGCCCACTGGCCTCTCTGGCCTGGAAACTGCAGGAGACGCTAGTGGCGCTCCTCCACTTCCGCCCAGGCCTGGAGGTCACTCGCTCCATCCCTCTCTCCCTGGGCAGGGACTGCAGTGGCCACGTCTCCACGTCTGTCCTTGCTGCATTTTCTGCACGCATCCCAGGCTGCCTTTGATTGTGTGTCTCTGACTGTTTTTTTAATGTCCACTCCTTAAAGTCCTTGCAGTCTCTCTTCTTCCTTCGCTCCCTCTCTCTCTGTCTCTTCTTCCTTTTTCCTCTTTATTGTTTTAAAATCCCTTGCCCTCTTCCTTCCCCATTCATTCTTTCTCCCTCTAGCCACCTACTTTTACTCATTCATTCTTTCTTTCCACTTCCCCTACCTCTCACCACTCATCCAGCGCTCTCTCTCTCTCCTTCCCTCTCTCCCTCCCTCCCTCTTTCTCTCTATGAATCTTTATTTTTTCGTTTATTTCTCCCTTCTTATAAAAATTCCCTTCCTCGCCCTGCAGTCCCAGAGGTGTGCAGTTCGAATCCACCAGATGCTCTGCTGGAGAAGGAGGGACAATCTCCTCCTGTACCAGTCAGATCGGATTTGACAGACAGTACACGCACAAAAAATACTAAAATAAAATAAGAAAAAACCCTTTCCCTTCCTCTGTTCCTCCCGCACGCCTTTGTTCCACATCTTTATTAATTCCCTTATCCTCTCTTCTCTCTCCAGCTGCCTTTGTTCCTCTCCCTCTTTCTCCCTCTCCTCCTCTCCTCTCCCTTTCGATCTCCTTGAAAAACAAGTTTAGTATCTGTATTGGGATTGCATTGAATATGTGGATTGCTTTTGGTAGGATTGTCATTTTCACAATATTGAGTCTTCTATCCATGGACACAGCACATGTCCCCGTTTCTTTAGGTCTTTTATTGTGTCTTGCAGAAATGAAGTGGAAGGTACAGCACTCCCTGACCTCAAAACTTCTTTTTTTAAAAAAAGAAAAAAATAACTGTAGCCAGAATGCTTTGTAGAAGCATAGGTAGAAAAAAACGAAACCAAAAAAAAAAAAGAGAAAGAGAAAAGAAAAGAAGCAGCAGAGGTGTCAAGATGTCATCTCACATACTTTGGGCATATTACCAGGAAAGGCCAATTCCTGGAGAAAGAAATTATATTTGGTAAAATAGAGACGGTCAATGACAAAGAAGATACATTCACTGAGATGGACTAACACAATGACAGCAGTTATCGGCTCAAGCGCAGCTGTGACAATGAGAATGAAGCCAAACTAGGGCCAGGCTGCGCTCTGTTGTACGTTGTAGGATCAGAACCAACTTGAATGCACCCAAGAAGAACAATAACTCAGGATAGGGACTTGAGGACTTTCTCACAAATTCATGGTTATGAAAAGGAAGAAAAATGTGAGGAAATCAAAGATGGGCAAGGAAGTATCTTGAGAAATAGAAATGTGGAAAACAACTGTGAGATATCATCCCACCCCAGTCAGAATAGCAAAATTTAACAGAGCAGCAAACGTCAAATGCTGGCTAGGTTTCGGAGAAACTGGAACCCTTATTCACTGTTGGTGGGAGTGTAAAATGATGCTACCACTGTGGAAGGCAGTATGGCACTTTCTCAAAAAGTTACAAATGGAAATACCATTTGACCCAGCAATTCCACTACTGGGAATATACTCCAAAGAGACCATAACTGACATCCAAGCAGATATATGCACACCCATGTTTATTGCGGCTTTGTTTACAATAGCAAAGAAATGGAAACAACCCAAGTGCCCATCAAAAACCAAATGGATAGAGAAGCTGTGGTATATTGACACAATGGAATACTATGCTGCGTTGAAAAACAAGGAACTCATGCAATATCATTCAAAATGGGTGACCCTAGAGGACATGATGCTGAGTGAAATATCTCAGTCACAAAAGGACAAATATTGCATAGGGCCACTGTTGTACAACAGGACTGACAACGGGATTAAGGGGAGACTGAGAAAGAGGGAATAAATAATATATACTGCATTGAAACAGATGACGGAGAGAACTGTTTAAAAGGGATATATGATTGGGTATTATTGTCATGACAGGAGTCCAGAATGAAGGCTGCACAGTGGAGGGGACTAGAAGGGAAGGATTGCATAATAATGAAAGAATTTTTCTTTTCTTTTTCAAAGAGAAGCGTGAATCGGAGGGGAGGGGTGAGCAAGGAGAAAAATGCTACAGTGAAATGAATGGAAATCCAAAGTCTCTGTCAACGTTCAGGAAAATTAATAATAACGAAAAAGAAAGGAATAGAAGTGAGGGTAGCTATGGCCCAAGGGATCCGTAAAGATTTGAGATGGCCCTTTGGAAGCCAGGTGTTAGAAGGAAAATGACCGGGAAGTTGTTGTTGTTAAGTGCCCTCGAGTCTCAGGTGACTCATAGCGACCCTATGAAGGAGAGTCCTTGACACTTGGGTGCCTTTCATCCTCTCTCCAAGTTCATAGGGTTTCCGGAGGCGAGCTATTACGGAAGTGGAAAATCCTGGGGTGTCTGAGGAGCAGCAGGAAGTCACTGGACTAGAAGAGCGAGGAGGTGTGTGAGTCTGAGCGGAAGGAAACGAGGAGGGCAGTGACCACCTCCAGGGATGAGGAAGCGGCCGGGTGTGGAAGTGAAAACAAGGCTTTACAGGGAACTTCTTGAGTAATAAAGGCAATGATATTAGCCGTGTCCACCTCGGAGCCTGTCGGGGCCTGTATTTTTGCTGGGGAAATATTTTTTTGTTTGTGTGTACGTGCATTAAGACTAGTTGTCCATCCAGTGTCATTAGCCATTGCTGTTGTTGTGTGCTACGGAAGCAGAATTGGCTCATAGCTCACCCTCCAGCCAGTTTTCAGAGGCAGTAAGTCACATGGGAGGAGATGGCCCATCTTTCTCCCACCATGAACCATTAGGGAGATGCGATCAAAACCACAGGGAGATACCATCTCGCTCCTATTTGAATGCAATGATGAAAACAGTGGAAGACAATAGGCTGTGGAGAAACAGGAGCCCTTGTTGTTGCTTGCTGGTGGGAATGTAAAATGGTAGCCCCGCTATGGAACAATGGTGGTCCTTGAAGCTGTTGGACGTGGGGAGAATCTCCCCACCAGCAAGAAAGAAGCAGAGAATGCAGCACATTTCTTTCCAGCTGGAGAGATTCCCGTGAGAGATGGAGACAGATTGAAAAGAATGCAACAGCAGAGCACCAGAGACTCATGGGAGAAGGCAGCCCCACAAAAAATACCAGAGTCAGGGGCCTTTGCCCACGTTTGATGGAAGACTTAGGGGAGAGACTCCAGACTTGGAAGAGAGAGCTTTGTACCATTGGCGTAACGCTGAGAAGTTGAAAGTCAAAGGGGCTGTGAGTTTACCTGAGAAGCTGACCCGGCTGAAGAGTTGTGTCTGTTCCCTAATAAATCCGATGACCATGAAAAGAAGAAGAAGGCGAAGAAAAAGAAGGCACCATTATTGATCCTAGAGAGACCACGTTGTTTCCAATGGCTGCTGAGTTGATTCTGACTCATGGTAGCTTGTGTTCAAGTGGGCTTGACAGAGGTTGCAAGGCTGTGGTGTTTCGGAAGCAGACCACTAGATCTGTCTTCTGAAGTATCTCTGGATGAGTTCAACAGCCACCAATGCCCACCTTCCTCTTAGCATGCCTAACCATTTGCACCTCATTCATAACTATTGGAGGCAAGGATTCCAAGGCTCTGTCTAACATACTTTGGACATGTTGTGAGGAGAGACCGGTCCTTGGAGAGGGACATCATGCTTGGGAGGGTGGAGGGACAGCGCAGGAG
>NW_006399958.1:1758430-1761533 GCF_000299155.1 Elephantulus edwardii
GGTATGGCGCTTTCTCAAAAAGTTGCAAATACAATTCCATGGTTTGAATTCACCAGATGCTCTGACGGAGAAGGAGGGACAATTTCCTCCTGTACCAGTCAGATCTGATTTGATGGTACACGCACAAAAGTAATAATAATAATAAAAGTTGCAAATAGAAATACCATTTGACCCAGCAATTCCACTACTGGGAATATACCCCAAAGAGATCATAACCGCCACCCAAGCAGATATATGCACACCCATGTTTATTGCGGCTTTGTTCATGATAGCAAGGAGTTGGAAACAACTTAAGTGCCCATCAACAAACAATTGGATAGAGAAGCTGTGGTGTATTCACACAATGGAATAGTATGCAGCACTGAAAAATAAGGAACTCATGAAATAATATACAAAATGGGTGATCCTGGAGGACATTCTCCCTTCCCTTCCCTTCCCTTCCCCTCCCCCTCCCCTCCCCTCTCCTTCTCTTCCCTTCATGCTAATCACCCCCTTATCAGACATTTCCTTTCACCTATCTTAATAAGTGTCTATTAACTATTTACCAGTTGTTACTCTCCTCTCCTTCCCTTCCAACCTTGGTGAGCATCCAACAATGATTATTCCTGCCCCCTCCCCGCAATGCCTTTGAATTGTGTTGCAGGAGAAGAGTATTGAACATAACCTTGCACCACCAAAAGAACAAACAACTCTGTCCTGGAGAAGGTGAAACCAAGTTTCTCCTTGGAGGCAAGGATTTTGAAGATTTGTCTCACATACTTTGGGTACATGGGCAAGAGGGACCAGTCCTTGGAGAAGGATATCATGTTTGGAAGGGTAGAGGGACAGTGAAGGAGAGGAAGACTCCGGATGAGCTGGATCGACACAGTAACTGGAGGATGAGTGTGTTGGAGTCAGTGAGACTGGCTCAGAACGGGGTGGGGTTCAGAGCTATTGTGCATAGGGTCACTACGAGTCGCAGGTGACTCAATAGCACACAAGAACCACCAAAACCTTTCTTTAGCTTCTTATAATAGTGATCTTCCACAATGTTTGCCCTTTTATGACTGACTTATTTGACTTTGCATAATGTCCTCTAGCTGCATTCAGGTTATGCAGTGTTTTATGAATTCCTCATTGCTTTTCAGTGTTGTATAGTATGCCATTCTGTGAATCAACCATAGTTTCTTTATCCATTCATCCTTTGATCAGCATTTTGCTTGTTTCCAATTCTTTGCTATTATAAACAACATATAATGAACATGGGTGTGCATATATCTGCTCACGGTACAGTTCTTCTTTCTTAAGGATATATCTGGCAATGAGATTGCTGGATTGAAACTATATTTCTATTTCTGATTCTCTAAAGAAGCAGCAAACAGCTATCCACAGTGGTTGCACCATTTTGCATTCTCATCAGCCAAAAATTTGGGTTGTGTTTGTTGTTTCCCGTCTTATTGAATTTTGCCATTATTGCTGGAGTGAAATGACATCTCATTGTTGTTTTGAGTTTTATTTAATAGCTAATGAATTAATACACAATTTGTTTGATGCCATTATTTACAATATACATAATGCAGTCCCACTTTGCCCACTCTGTACCTGTGATTCTCAATTCCATTAATCCTTTTACTCTACTCATTCCTGCCTTCTGAGCTTTACCCCTGGACAAATGCTGCCCTTTTGATCTTGTTGTTGTTGTTGTTATGTGCCGTCAAGTCCCTTGTGACTCATAGTGACCCTATGTACAACAGATCTAAGCCCTGCTCTATCCTGAGCCAAACTTATTTTCTCTGACACACCGACCTCCATTACTCCAATCACTTAATCTCATGGAGGCTCTTTCTCTCTTGCACTGTCCTTCCACCCTCCCAAGCATGACGTCCCTCTCCAAGAACTGGTCCCTCCATGCAACACGTCCAAAGTATGTCAGATGGAGCTTCAGAATCCTTGCCTCCAAGGAGCAGCCTGGTTTTACCCTCTGCAGGTTGAACCTGTTTGTTTTCCTAGCAGTCATGGTATATTCAATACTCTTCTCCAGCACCACAGCTCAAAGGCATCAATTCTCCTTCTATCATCCCAAGTCATTGCCAAGCTTTCTGATGCATAACAAGTAATTGCAAAGACCATTGTCTGAATTAGGTACACCTTAGTCTCCAGACTGACATTTTTGTTCCTTAGTACTCTGGAGAGGTCCCTGACAGCAGACTTTCCCAATGCAGTTCATCTTTTGATCTCCCAGCTACTGAAACCTAGAGTGTTGATTGTGGAGCCAAGCAAACTGAAGATGTCAACCATCTCAATCTCTTCACCATCTATCATGATTCTGCCAATCACTCCAGTGGTGAGAAACATCTTCTTGATGTTGAACTTCAATCCATATTGAAGGCTGCAGTCCTTCTGCAGCAAGCACTTCAAGTCCTCCTTAGTTTCCACAAACAAGGTTTTGTCATCTGCATAACACAGATTGTTAATGAGTCTTCCTCCAATCCTGATATCACATTCCTCTTCATACAACCCAGCCTGCCAAATGATCTGTTCCACATATCAATTGAAAAGGTATGGAGATAGGACACATCCCTGGCCTACACCTTCTCCAATTTTGAACCATGCAGCGTTTCCTTGCTCTGTTCAGATGACTGCCTCCTGGTTCAAGTATAAGTCTTACTTAAGAACAATCAAGTGTTCTGGGATTACCATTTTCAGAGTTAGCCACAGTTTGTTGTGATTCATAGTCAAAAGCCTTTGTGTAGTCACTGAAACACAGACATTTCTCTGGTACTCTCTGCTTTCAACCAAGATCCATCTAACATCAGCTATAATATCACTAGTACCACGGCCTCTTCTAAACCCAGCCTACATCTTCTAAACCCAGCCTACACATCTGGCAATTCTCTGTTAATGTGCTATTCCCAGTTGGTTTTGGGGTAGTTTTCAGCAGAATCTTGCTTGCAGGTGACATTAATGATATTGTTCGATAATTTCCACACTCTCTCAGGTCACCTTTCTTTGGAATGAAAACAATTATAGATCTCTTCTAGTCAGTTGGACAGGCGATTTCCCTCCAGATTTCATGGCATAACTCAATGAGTGCCTTCAGAGCAGCGTCTGTTTCTTGAAATAC
>NW_006399958.1:1762289-1767423 GCF_000299155.1 Elephantulus edwardii
GTATTCTCTTAGCTACTTCCTGCTGAAAAGGGACGCTGTGGGTTTCAGGGTGAAGATCTTCTCTCACTACTCTAAAGGGCCCCTTTGGCAGCAGGAAACACATAGACTATTATGGAGATTGATGCACTGTGGATGATATTATTTTTTTTTATTTTTTATTAAAGCCTACAGCACCCGGTATTCCCAGGTGGTCTCCCATCCAAGTACTAACCAGGCCCGACCCTGCTTAGCTTCCGAGATCAGACGAGATCGGGCGCGTTCAGGGTGGTATGGCCGTAGACGAGTGGATGATATTCTTGATATCCTCCCACAGATCATCTGGTCTTCGCTCATTAGTGTTCGAGGCCTCAAACTTGTTCCTGAGATGGTTTTGAAATTCAAATGGAATAGACTCTCGGTCAAATTTTTGTTCCTGTGGATTTTGTTTAACCATCTTTAGTGTTCCCTTGAGTTTGCAAATGAGAAGTTGGTGGTCTGTTCCACAACCAGCTCCTGGCCTAGTTTTCACAGTTGATACTGAGCTTCTCCAGTGGTTCTTTCCACAGCTATAATCAGTCTGATTCCTATGCATACCATCAGGTGAAATCCATGTTTATGGTCTGCGTTTGTGTTTCTTGCAAAACGTATTTGCAAGGAATAAATCATTGATTGTACAGAAGTCTATCATTCTATCTCCAGCCTCACTACTGTCACCAAGTCCATGTTTTCCAACTTCTAATCCTTTTTTTCCTGTTTCCAACTTTTGCATTTCCTTGATCTTAGGTAGGTGATTATTCTAGGCAATGAGTGACTCGTTGAGGTTGTTATTGATCTGATAAACCTGTCTTGTTGTTTGCCTGAAAGTTGAGCCATGAGGGTGAGCAATGCTATAATCTTTATGAAAGCAGAATGTCGTTATCTTTCATCTATCGAGCAAGAAGCTGGTTGGTGAGAACACTCAGCTTGTTGTTAGCACCCAAGCTCTTCAGCGATGCATCACCAGGAATCTTTAAAGGAAATATTACAAACAGGTGGCAAACCACAGCCTTCAACTGGTTTCTGACTAATAGTGACTTTTTATTCCAAAGGCTGGAAATCTTTACAGGAGGTGGCCCATCTTTCTCCCAGGAAATATACCAGGACTTAAAAATGATTCGTGGTTATCAGGCAGGGTTCGAAAGGAGACTTTTTGTAAGAGTGGACATTATGTGAATGATGATAGAAAAATTAGGAAAAGATAGCAAGAATGGTTGTACAACTTGAAAAATATGATCAATGTCACATTTGGGGGTGTATTTTAATGTGTGTATGTGTGTGTATATCTCTATTTCTATCTATCTCTATATCTATCTATCTATCTATCTATCTATCTCTCTATCTATTATCTATCTATCTATCTATCTATCTATCTATCCATCTCTCCAAAGTCTCTCCTTGGACAAAAGGATTTTGAAGCTCCGCCTCACTTACTTTGGTCACGTGGCCAGGAGAGATTGGACCTTGAGGAAGGAAATCAGGCTCAGAAGGATGGACGGACAGCACAGGAGAGGGAGACCCCGGACGAGATGGATTGATACAGTAACTCGGGCGATGGGGGTTGGTGTGTCAGGATTACTGAGACTGGCTCAGGACAGGGAAGGGTTCAGAGCTGCTGTACATCGGGTTGCTATACATTGCAGGCGACTCAATGGCACATAACAACAACGTACTATGACAGGTTTGAAAGCAGGAGTGGCATCCACTTCCTAAATACTGTGCCTCTAGAAACTCTATGAACCTAGACAGATATCGATAGTTGTAGAGGGGCTTCAGGCCTTTTGTTCATAGTGTTGCTATGAGCCGTGCTCAACTCGAAGGCAATCAACAACAGCAGTATATAATATTTATTTGTTCACCACAAAGTTTAAAGAAAAAGGTAGTTGTCACTGCTTTGCTAATGTATTACTCAACAGGATGAAATCCAATTTGGCATTCAATATACTTTTTGAAATTTCTCCCCAACCTGTGCCTAGACTCCTTCATACTCATATGTTTCCTGAATTTAGCCTCCCTTTTTATTTATTGCTTAAGTAAATTTTTTTATTATATACTGGTAGGTGTGTCGGAGACAGTGAGATTGGCACAGGATAGAGCAAGGTTTAGGGCTGTTATCATAGGTTGCTATGAGTCGCAGGTGACTCGACAGCATATAACAACAACTGGTGTACTTACAAAGTTCGTATACATTGTTTTCACACTGCATCTTTCCTGTTTCCTTTACCACCACCACCCCCAAATTGTGCAACCCTATGATTAATCCCCCCACCTGCCCATCCTCACCCCTTTGCTCCCACCCTTTCCCCCTTGGATCCTTATACACATTCTACAATAATGGTCTTAGACAGTATTTGTCCTTATGGGACAGAGTTCATTCACTTAGTATAATGTTCTGCAGTCCTTCCCAAGTTAAGTGGTGATTTGCAAAATCATTGCCCCGTGTGCTGTGTAGTATTCCATCCTGTGAATGTACCATAATTTCCCAATCCATTCCATTGTGGCTGGACGTTTGGGCTGTTTCCATGTTCTTGTGATGGTGAATAATGCTGCTATGAGCATTGGTGTACAAGTCTCTATTTTCACCTCAGTTCTCATTTCCTCAGAGTATATTCCAAGCAGTGGAATAGCTGGGTCATATGGAATTTCTCTCTTCAGCTTTCCAAGGAAACACCAAACTGCCTTCTAGACTGGTTATACCACTTTAGAGTTCAACCAACAGTGTATAAATGTTCCTATTTGGGTCAAGATGTCATTCCCAAAGTACAAGCCATGGCACCTGGCCACCCTACCTGCTACCCTCGACCCAGCCAAATATGACATCTCTCCAGAGACCCGAAGGGCTCAAACCAAGTGGCTGGCTGTTAGATCCTGGCTTAAATGGGAGTATCTACTTCAGCTCAGTGACCCCAACTGGCACGCGATCATTGAAGATCCTGCCTTGACTCATTGGACCTTTGCAAGATCAAGCGAATGTGTATCCCAATTTCAGGCATCTCCCAAGCTCTCGCTTATAGGAGCTGTGTTTGGCCTTGGGCCCCTCTTCTTCTGATATTATGTTTTCAAAACCGAGAGAGATAGGAAAGAAAACTTATCCAAGAAGGAAAATGGGAATGACCATTTAACATCTCATATTACATTTGACAGAGATGACTATGTATTATTGCTTAAATAAATCTTCTATTCATCATGAAAAGAAGTTCCTATCACACCACATCCTCTCCAACATTTATTACTTGCTGAACTGTGAAACCTTGCCACTGCTACTGGAGAGAAATGGTATCTCATTATAGTTGTGATTTGCATGTCTCTCATTGCCAGTGATTTTTTTAGCCTCTGTTTTGAAATTTATATTCCTCTCATCCTCCCAGATAATATCAAGCCAGACACTCATAAACCATAGGTCTAAATACTCTACCATTTTCCTGCTTTTTCCTGCATGATCTCCGGCTCTCTGTTCCTGATTTCACTGTTTCCTGTTCACCGTCACTTAATCCTTGGCCCCTGGACCTCAGGCTCTTCCTCTGTGTCTCTCACTTAACCCCAGAAGAGTCTGCCTACATTTAGAGCTCACTCCACCCTTTTCCACAGAAGTTCAAAGACTACATATAGCCTTCAATATGGATTATATCTCAACATCAAGAAAGCAAAAATCTTCACAACTGAGCTAAATAGTTCTTCTTTTGTTGTTGTTAAATGTCATCAAATTGAGTAAGACTTATAGCAACCCTATGAACAAAAGAACTGAACCCTCTTCTAGAACTTTCATCATTTCTCAATGTTCATAGAGTTTCCAGAGGCATGTTGTTTAGAAAGTAGATGTCACTCCTGCTTCCAAACCTGAATCAATCTGGGAGCTCCAGCAAACACAGCTAAATAGTTAACATTATCATAGAGGAAGAAAGGATTGAAATTGTCCATGATTTCATTTCACTTGGACCCACAATCCCATGCTAGTGACAGTCAAGAAATCAAAAGATGTGTTGCGTGGGGAAAATCTGCGGTTGAGGACCTCTCAAAAGTGCTAAAAGGCAAAGATGTCTCTTTAAAAATTAAGGTGGGCCTGATCCAAGCCTTGGTATTTTCAATCACTTTGCATACATCTGAAAGTTGGACCATGACTAAGAATGACAGTAGAAGAATTGATGTCTTTGAGTCATGATGTTAGATTAGAATGCTGAAGATCCCATAGACTGTCAAAAGACCAGATAAATCTGTCTTGGAGAAGAGCAGCCGGAGTGCTCAACACAGACAAAGAGGTGAACCTCATCTCAAGTGCAATGGGCATGTTGTCAGGAGGGGTCAATCTTTGGAAAAAGACTTCAAGCTGGGACAAGTAGAGGGTTCAAGAAAGAGAAGATCCTGAACAAGATACATTGACCCCATGACTGCACTTAGGCGTTCGAGCACAGCATGCGATTTTCTAGATTTTTTGTTCTTGTTGATCGCCATCGAGTCAAGCACGGCTCACAGCGACCCTATCAACAAAAGACACGAAGCCTATCTAGAACTACCATCATTCCTCAAAGTTCATAGAGTTTCCAGAGGCATGTGGTTTAGAAAGTGGATGCCACTCCTGCTTCCAAACCTGTCTTAAACTGGGAGCTCCACCAAACACTGTCCATCATGAGCAACCTTTATGGCATTTGACACCCCAATGGCACAAGGTTCGGCATCACAGCAAACCCAGGTTACCTCAGTAGAACAAATTGACAGAAGAGTGTTAGACGACAGAATGTTCCTCCAAAACATACTAACATGAGGCACAAGGGCCACAGGCCCAAGGACCCTCCAGGAGATCTTGTTGACACTAAATAAGAGGCTTAAATAGAAAAGTAACCAAACATTCCATATGACCCTCAACCAAAATAAGAGTGCTCATCGTACAGAGTCCAGCCGCATCACCCAGTTCTCTATCATCATACAGGGTCACTGTCGGTGAAAAATGGCCACAAGCAACAACATCACCAGCCTCAATTAAAAACAGTAAAAAGGAACAGATTGTTGTTGTTGTTGTTATGTGCCGTCGAGTCGTTTGCGACTCATAGCGACCCTATGCCCAACAGCCCTAAACTCCGCTCTGTCCTGTGCCAATCTCACTGTCTCCAACACACCCATCCCA
>NW_006399958.1:1768674-1770336 GCF_000299155.1 Elephantulus edwardii
ACACACACACACACACTAATAAAATAAAAAATATATTTAAAAAAACAACTTTATAAAAAAAAAGATAGGAACTCTTCTACACTTTTGGTGGGATTGTAAAATGACCGAAGGCAGTTTGGTGTTTCCTCAAAAAGCTGAGCACAGAAATTCCATATGACCCAGCTATTCCACTGCTTGGAATATGTTGTTGTTATTAAGTACCATCAAGTTGCAGGCGACTCATAGCAACCCTATGAAGGAGAGTCCTCAGCACTTGGGTGTTTTTCATCCTCTCTCCAGGTTCATAGGGTTTCTGGAGGCAAGCTATTATGGAAGTGGATGCCACTCCTCCTTCCAAGCTGGTTTTAATCGGGGAGCTCCACCCCACTCTCTGTCCACATTGGGTAACCAACTATTAACAGATTTGACACATCAGTGTCACAGTGTTCAGCCTCACGGCAACCACAAGTTACCACTGTACAGCAAGTTGTACACCAGGGCTATACGACCGAGAGGAATGTCTGAACAAAAACAATGAAAGCCAGGCCCAAGGGCCGCAGATTAAAAGTAACCCACCTTTGGCTTGGTGGCATTGCTTTCTGTCCACTAGGTCAGATGATCTCTCTCTAATACCCCAAGAAAATGAGAACTGATGCAAAAATGGAGACTTGTACACCAATATCTATAGCAGCGTTATTCACCATCACAAGAACATGGAAACAATCCAAATGTCCAGCCACAATCGAATGGATTGAGAAACTATGTTACATTCACAGGATGGAATACTACGCAGCACACAAGGCAATGGTTTTGTAAACAACAATCTAACTTGGGAGGAACTAGAAAGCATTATGCTGAGTGAATTAGCTCAGTCTCATAAGGACAAATACTGTATAAGACCATTATTGTAGAATATGTACGAAGTTTGAAGGTGGGGTGGAACAGAGGGGTGACGATGGGCAGATGGGTTAATCATAGGTTTGCATAATTTGATGGGGGGGAAGGAGGAAGGAATGAGTAAAGGAAAAAGGAAAGATGCGGTGTGAAAAACAATGTATACAATCAAACTTTGTAAGTAAACCAGTATAACATAAAAATGTTATTTAAAAAAAGTCCCATCGCAATGTACATGAATTACAGTATGCAAACCAATAAAGAAGGGAGAAACATTAAAAATATAAAAAATAAAAAGAAATAAATACATATACATGCATGAATATATATTTAAAGAGAGACACAGATATTGTTGTTGAGTCATCTATGAAGCATCGTAACCTTGTAAACAGCAAATCTGAACCTTGCCTTGTCAAGGTTGCCTGTGCCATCCTCATAATTTCTAAGAAGCTGGAGCTGGTCGTTACAGTAGCAGTGTCAGTCCATCTTGTTGAAGATTCTCTCTTTTGTTGACCTTCTACCTTTCCCAGCGTGACGTTCTTTTCCAAGGACTTGACCCCGCTCCGGACAACATGCCCAAAATATGAGATGGCATTTCACCATCTTTATGGAGGGGACCTGGTTACATTTCCTCCAGGACGGACTTGTTTGTTCTTTTGACAGTCCATGGGATGTTCCGTATTATTCTTCAACACTATCGTTCATACATACATGTATGCCAGAACACCTGATCGTTCTAATGCGAAACTTATACTTGGACCAGGAGGCAGTCGTCAGAACAGAGCAAGG
>NW_006399958.1:1771263-1773009 GCF_000299155.1 Elephantulus edwardii
AACAACAACAACAACAACAACTACCGTTCAAAGGAGTTGACATTTCTTTTACAATCCTCATTATACACCCAACTTTTAAAAACAAAGGAAACAATTGAAAAGAACTTCACTTAGAATAGAAGCGCCTTCTTGAAACTTTTCTTCTACATTTTATAGCCCTGGTCTGTGCATTGCTGTACAGAGGTAACTCGTGGTTGCTGTGATGCTAAACACTGTGACACTGATGTACAAAATGTGATAATGGTTATCCATGGTGGACAGTGTTTGGTGGAGCTCCCTGATTCAAACAAGCTTAGAAACAGGAGTGGCATCCACTTCTGAAATGGCTTGCCTCCGGAAACTCTATGAACAGTGCTCAGGTCTTTCATTCATAGGGTCGTTATGAGTCGTCTATGACTCGATGGCACTTAACAACAATAACAACAGTCTTGAAACTATAGATAGATGCCTTCCTGTATTTATATGTATCCACGTACATCAACAGGAGTTATTGTACCAGTTGATTCATATGCATGTGAAAGTTGGGCAATGAATAAGGAGGACCAAAGAATACTGTGAACTATGCAACAGAGACTCTTAGAGGCAAAGATGACGAGACTTCATATCACATAACTTTTTTTCTTTTCTTATACTGTTTTTTTTATTTATTATTAATTTCAATGAAAATTTACAAAGACTTCGGGTTTCCATTCATTCATTGTTGCACTTTTCTCCCCTTCCAACCCTCTCCCCCACAAAGAACACTCCCCTCTTGGAAAAGTAAAAGAAAAATTCTTTCATTGTTTTGCAATCCCTTCCCCCAGGTCCACTCTACTATGCAGCCTTCACTCTAGACTCCTGTCATGACAATAATACCTAATCACATATCCCTCTTAAACAGCTTTCTCCCTCATCTGTTCCAATTCAGTATACATTATTGAACCCATCTTTCTCAGTCTGCCTCCAACCCTGAGATCAGTCCTGTTTTACAACAGTGGCACCATGCAGTATTTGTCCTTTTGTGACTGAGATATTTCACTCAGCATAATGTCCTCCAGGGTCACCCTTTTTGAATAACATTTCATGAGTTCCTCACTTTTCAAGGCAGCATAGTGTTCCATTGTGTGAATATACCACAGCATCTCTATCCATTCATTTACTGATGGGCACTTAGGTTGTTTCCAGCTCCTTGCTATTGTGAACAAAGCTGCAAGAAACATGCGTGTGCATCATCTGACATAACTTTTGCCAGGTTATCAGGAGGGATCAGTCCCTGGAAAAGGATATCATGCTCGGAATGGTGCAGCGTCAGAAAAAGAAAGGAAGACCTTGAAGGAGATGGATTGCCATGATGATTGTAACAATGGGTTCGTACGCAGCAGAGAGGGTGAGGATGGTGCAAGATTGAGCCAAGTTGAAATCTATTGTCAATAACGTTGCTTTGAGTTGGCATTGATGACTCAATGTCACAACAAACAAACCCTCTAGTAACAAGAGTCCTAGTGGTACAGTGGTTAGCATTCAGCTAATAACAAAAAGATAAGTGGTTTGAACAGAGACATTCTTCTTCCATAAAGATTTACGGCCATGGAACCTGACGGGCAGTTTTACTCTCTCCTACAGAGCTAACATAAATTAGAATCAACTTGATGGCAATGAAACTTTTGTTCTAAGACAAAGATTCTCACCACTGGGCCTACTGGCAGCATCAGTATGGATGGTGAAGAGATTGAGATAGTTAACAGTTTTAGTTTGCTCGGCTCCACA
>NW_006399958.1:1774184-1779418 GCF_000299155.1 Elephantulus edwardii
ACCATGGACTGCTAGGAAAACAGATTCATCCTGGAAAGAGTTAAACCGGGCAGCTCCTTGGAGGCAAGGATTCTGATACTTTGGACATGTTGTAAGGAGGGACCAGTCCTTGGAGAAGGACATCATGCTTGGGAGGGTGGAGGGACAGTGCAAGAGGGGAAGGCCCCCTATGAGGTGGATTGATTCAGTGACTGCGGTAATTGGGATGGGTGTATCGGAGACAGTGCGATTGGCGCAGGACAGAGCAGAGTTTAGGGCTGTTGTACACAGGGTCGCTATGAGTTGCAAGTGACTCAACGGCACACCACAACAACAACAACAACAGGAGCCATGAAGGCAACTCTGACTCATAGCCATCCTATGACCCATAGAGGTTTTAGCCTCAGACGCCCTTATGTGACAGTCTTACTATGTCACATGGATTTGCTATGAGTGGAATCAACAGCACACAACAACAACAACAACAACAGCCTTTCCAAACTGGAGAGTATTTCATAATCACAGGACAACCTGATATTGGCACATTTAAAGTGCTCTATCTAGAACCAGAGCACCTAACAACAGCAATAAGTGCTAAGGGCATTGAATGGTGTATTTCACTGCTGTCATCTCTTTCTCTCCAGCCATTGCCATTACCTGACTTTTCCTGGTAGCATGCCAAGCCCTCTGGCCTATGAGGTTTTCTACGCATGCTATAATTCTTCTTCGAATCCTTCTCCTGGCAGCACCTTGACCTTCAAGTCTTTGCTTGAATCTCACCTCCTTCGGGAAGTCTGTCCTTGAACAGCACCGGCCTCCATCCCTGGGGCTGAATGAGTCATTTTCTCAGGCCGACGCCTCAGCAGGTGGAGCCCCTTGTCACTCTGTCACTGTCACTCTTGTCACTCTGGATTTGGACCCTGTGAATCCACGCTTCTTTCCAGCAATGGGCCATCAGCTCCCTGAGGATAGGCCCGGGGGGGGGGGGGGGGGGCGGGGGGGGCTGATTCATCCCGATGTCCCAAGAACTTACAGAAGCTTTAGCTCAGAGGACACCCAAGGAAATGTTGACTAAATGACTTAATTACACCCACATACTGGTTTTACAGATAAGAAAACTGGAGTTGGGGCGGGGGGAGTGGGTTGTTGCTCAATGCCAAATCCTCGGGAAGTGGTAGAGCCTGAAGTGGAACTCCACTTCCACCATGACAGTGGATTTGGCCCATCTCTTGTCACCTTTACTGGGTCTCCTGTTGTTGCTAGGGGCTGTCAATTGGTTCCGGCATGTAGCAAACCTGTGTACAGCAGAGCATAACATCGCCCCATCCTTCATCATGTTAACCACCATTGCTAGGTTTGAACCCATTTCTTCATCTCAGTAAGAGTCTTCCCTCTTTTCCTCTGGTCTTCTTTAACAAGCACGTTGTCCTTCTCCAGGAATTGGTGCTTTCTGATAACACGTGCAAAGTAAGTGAGAAGACATCTCACCATCCTTGTTCCTAAGGAGTGTTTCCCACAGAACTTCTTCACAGACAGATGTTTTTCTTCTTTCCGTCAGCCCTTGTCACATTAAGCAATCTTCGTGGACACTATAACTCAAGGGATCCATTCTTTTGTCTTCCTTACTCTTTTTTTTCCCCCTAATGGTGCAACCACTCTGGAAGGCAGAATGATGCTTGCTTTTTTTTATTTTTTTAATCGTATTTTTTATTATTTGTGTGTGTGTACTATCAAATCGGATCTGACTGGTACAGGAAGAGATTGTTCCTCCTTCTCCAGCAGAATCTCTGGTGGATTTGAACTGCGCACCTCTGGGATTGCAGTGCAGCGTCTTGCCACTAAGCCACCAGAGCTCGCCTGTCTTCCTTACTCTATGTGTAGCTTTTAAATGCATCTGAGGCAACTGAGAATCAGGTAATAGTCTGGATTTCGGGAATCTCAGTTTTTCACAACTCCCAGACCAGAAGGGGGGGGAAAATCGATGCTTCCAGGCTGCAACTAACGGAGTACTGCTCTGAAAGGAATCACGATTAGAGGGTCCTGGAGAGAGTGAGAGGGAAATGTACAACAAAAATAAAAATCACAGACATGGCCAAAGTTACTCTTCTGACGGAGAGGACAGAACCGCTGAAATAATGGGCCTTAGCCACTTTTTGATCTTGGAACTGAACTGATCCCTGTGACATAACATTCAACCAAATAGTTGCCAGGTCTATACAGATCTAAATAATACCAGGGAGGTACTCAGCTCTTAGAACAATCAACCGTAAGAGATCAAAAAGGTAGCCCTGACCCAGCAACGGAACTCAGAAGTCTGGAGAGGACAGAAGGATGAATGACAATCAAAACCACACAGAGAGAGTAGGAACAGTGCTGGGGAGATTGCAATCAATGTCTTCAGACACAACGTGTAGGGATGGTTGAACCAATCTGCTGTGTACACTTGCACGTGAATCACAGAAAAAGTTTAAAAAAAAGTAAATTGTTGGAAACGAATGGATAGAGAAGCTGTGGTGTATTCACACAATGGAATACTACGCAGCATTGAAAAATAGGAACTCATGAAATATTATACCAATGGGTGACCCTGGAGGACATTATGCTGAGTGAAATATCTCAGTACAAAAGGACAAATACTGTACAACGCCACTGTTATAAAATAGGACTGACATCAGAGTTGGGGGGTAACTAAGAAAAGAGGGGATAAAAAATGTACACTGCATTGAAACAGATGAGGGAGAGAACTGCTTAAATGGAATATATGATTAGGTATTTTATTTGCATGAAAACTATCCAGAATAATAGCTGCATAATAAAGTGAACTCTGAGGGGGGTGGGGATTGTATAACAATGATTTTTTTTTCAAAGAGAAAAGTGAACTGCATGGACAAGAAAGAAAATGTGCTACAATGAATGAATGGAAATCCATGTTCTCTTTGTTGTATTTCTTGTTGTTAGGTGCCGTTGAGTCGTAGAAGACTCCTAGCAACCCTGTGAACGAAAGGCCTGAGAACTGTTCATAGAGTTTCCGGAGGCAAGCCATTTGGGAAGTGGGTGCCACTCCTGCTTCCAAGCTTGTTTGAATCAGGGAGCTCCACCAAACACTGTCCACCATGGGTGACCATGATCGCATTTGACACATCAGTGTTACAGTGTTTAGCATCACAGCAACCACGAGTTACCTCTGTACAGCAAGTGGACACACCAGTGCTATACCACTTAGAAGAATGTTTGACATAAAACAATTTGAACCAGGCCTGAGGGCTGCAGATTAAAATCATCCACCTTGGGCTTGGTAGCATAACTTACTATCTACTAGGCCTACATAGCTCTCTCTATGCTGTCGATGTTGTTGTTGTTGTTGTTAGGTGCCGTTGAGTCGTAGATGACTCATAGTGACCCTATGAATGGAAGACCTGAGCACTGTTCACAGAGTTTCCAGAGGCAAGCCATTTCGGAAGTGGATGCCACTCCTGTGTTCATTAAAATCTCAATTTAAAAAAAACTTAAAAAAAAATCTCAATTAAAAGAAACTCTAAACAAATAATTTGTTGGTTGTGTTGTTAGGTGCTGTCAAGCCAATAACAGCTCACAGCGACTCTGTAAGCAACAGCTCTGAACCCCGCCCTATCGTCCTGCACTATCCTCTTCACCCCCGTCCTGGTCAAAGCCATTATGACTGTCGAGTCAATCCACTTCATTGAGGGTCTTCCTCTCTTTTGCTGCAACCTCTTCCATTCCCAGTCCAATGTCTCTCTCCAAACACTGGTTTCTCCTGAACACATGGCGTAAGTAAAGGGAGATGACATTTCACCACCCTCGATTCTAAGGAAGAGCTCCGACTCCATTGTCGTCCAACACATAGTTGCATGTTCAGTCCGTGGGATGTTTGGGTCACATGCATCTTGGTCCTTGAAATGACCTCTTTGTACTGGGTTTACCTTAGGACAGTGCGAGGAAAAGTGATTTGGAGGCAATTTGGTGGACAAGAATGTGGAGAAAGAAGGGAAGAAGTAGACTGTGGGAAAGGGAGAGAATTGTGAGTGAGAGAACCAGGTCTCAAATGCCAGTCACTTGGTGGCAACCCTCATTTGTCACTTCCGCATGCTGCTTATGCTTATTTAGTGGATGTTTGTTTGGTTTTTTGAAAATTTTAAAATTATTATTATTTTAATGAAAATTTACAGAGACTATGGATTTCCATTCATTCATTGTTGCACTTTTCTCTCTGACCAACCTTCCCTGCCCCAGTACACTCTTCTCTTTGAAAAGTAAAAGAAAAATCCTTTCATTGTTTTACAATCCCTCCCCCCCCAAGTCCACTCCATTATACAGCCTTCATTCTGGACTCCTGTCATGACAATAATACCTAATCACATACCCCTTTTAAACAGTTCTCTCCCTCATCTGTGTCAATGCAGTATACATTATTTATCCCATCTTTTTCAGTCTGCCCCCAACCCCGATGTCAGTCCTGATCTACAACAGTGGCACTATGCAGTATTTGTCCTTTTGTGACTGAGATATTTCACTCAGCATAATGTCCTCCAGGGTCACCCATTTTGAATAATATTGCATGAGTTCCTTATTTTTCAATGCAGCGTAGTATTCCATTGTGTGAATAGATCACAGCTTCTCTATTCATTTGTTTGTTGATGGGCACTTGGGTTGTTTCCAACCTATCTATGTATGTATCTATGTATCTATGTATGTAACTATGTATGTATCTATGTATCTATCTATCTATCATCTTTCTATCTATGCAACACTTGCTCTGCAGAAGTGATCAATGAAAGTACAGTCTATAAGGAAACTTTATCAGCGTGTAAGTGGAAAACCTCGCTTCTGACTAGAAGGTTGGTGGGAGTCCCCCAGAGACCTCTCGGATAAGAGGCCTGGCTTCCAAGTCCCCAGCCTTGGAGACCCTGCGCCAGAGTTCTTCTGGGAGTCGTCATGTGTCAGCATCAACTCACAACAGAAAAAAACAGATGTGTGTGAGTAGTTGCATGAAAAACCAATTTGCTCTACCAACTTCCACTCAAATCCCAACACTCAAAACCTTCAACTCATCAAAACAGCTATGAGATACCATCTCACCCCAGAGCTCCTCTAGCCATTCGTTTGTTGATGGGCACTTGGGTTGTTTCCCGCTCTTTGCTATTGTGAACAAAGCCGCAGTAAACATGGGTGTGCATATATCTGCTTGGGTGGCAGTTATGGTCTCTTTGGGGTATATTCCCAGTAGTGGAATTGCT
>NW_006399958.1:1780193-1807906 GCF_000299155.1 Elephantulus edwardii
TACAACAGTGGCATCATGTAATATTTGTCCTTTTGTGACTGGGATATTTCACTCAGCATAGTGTTCTCCAGAGTCAACCATTTTGAATAAGGTTGCACCATTTTTCACTCCCACCAACAGTGTTAAAGGGTTCCAGTTTCTCCGCAACCTCGCCAGCATTTGATGTTTGCTGTTCTGTTAAATTTTGTAAATTTTCATTACAATTAATAATAGTAACAATAATACCTTCAACTCCCTGCCATCAAGTTGGAACTGACTCATAACTGACCCTGCGGTGAATTTCTGAGGCTGTAAATCGCACAAGGGAGGAGATTGCCCTGCTTCCTCCTGAGGAGATGCTGGTGGATTTCCACAGAGGCACTGCCTTCGAGTTAGAGCACAACTCCTTACGGTCTACACCAACAGAGCGCCCTGAAAGGAGAACGAGAAGGTGAAAAGGAAAGTTTGCCTATATGTCACACATACACATGCAATGTTGGGTGCTGCTGAGTTGCAATCAACCTATAACTGGGTTTTCAGAGGCAGTTGATTGAACAGGAGGAGATTGCCCCTCCTTCTCCCGCACACATACGATAAGCCGTGGAACCCGAAGTCATGAAGAGTCATAAATGAAACAAAACAAAACAACCCTGTTGAAGGTTCCTCTCTAAGCTTGCTTGGCCCATTGATTTAATCATCTGGCGTAATGGCTCCGTGGAATAGTCTGTTTGTTTTAGTTGTTATTATTATTTCAAAGGTGAAAAGGAGTAAGGATGAAAAAGTCATTTGGTCCAAGACAAATAGTTTGTGGGTACCAGAACTGGGAGTTGAATGAACCGTTAGTTGAAGACTGATTTCAGAGTTCAAACTCATACTCAAAACTTGTTGCTGTCAAGTCAGAATCAGCTCTCAGATGGGTTTTCTGAGCCTGTAAATCAATCACATGGGAGGAGATTGTCCATCTTTCTCACTGAGAGGTGCTCGTGGCTTCAGGGAGCCTTCGTGTTAGCCACGCAACTCGCTGAGAAATTAGCATTTGGAAATACCATCCTGTCTGTCCAAAGTGAACGAAAAAGTTATTCTTTTAAAAAAGAATTCCTTTTGTTTGAGTGAAAGTTCACAAAGCAAAATAGTTTTCCAAATTCAACCATTCATATGTGTTTTGTTTCATAACATTAATGACAATACCCACAAAGTAGTCACAATCTTCCCACTTCCTTCTTGTGATTCTCATTTCCACTCATCCTTCTGACTCACTCCTTCCTGCCTTCAGGCCTTTATCCTTGGGCAGGTCAATCTTGTGGGAGGGACCTCACATGGTTGAACTATTCCCATCAGGACTGGTGGGACCCCTGACACTATGGCCCTTTGTCACCTTTTGAACCTGTAACAAAACTCAACACCTGGTTCAACTTTCAGTCAAAGGTTGTTATTGGTGTTATGTGTAGTCAAGTCAGAGCTGACACCTACTTGACCGTCCAGCTGGTTTTCAGAGGGAAGAGACTGGTCATCTTTCCTCCATAGACCAGCTGGGTGAATTCGAACCCCCAACCTTTGGATTAGCAAGGCAACTCTTTACCACTAGTCCACCAGAGGTCCCTTGACAAAGATTGTTGTTGTGTACTATCAAGTTGGAACCAACCCAAAGCTGACCCTCCAACGTGTTTTTGGAGGTCATTAATCACACGGGAGGGCATTAGGCAATTCTATAAAACGACCATTCCCTCCTTTAAAAGTTTTGTTGGTTTGTTTTTGTTTTGTTTTTAATTAAAGGAGAGAATCATCCTTTATAAGAAATGCAAAGTTCTGTTGCTTTTTTGCTATTGTTGTTCTGCTGCTTTTAACATTCTCAGGTTGAATGTGTCTCTGGAGTAACTCACCAGGTCGCGAGGGCAGGCGATGGGACCTGAAATGGGGCTTGTAGCTAAACAGTCCATTGATTTTTAAAATTGGCTTTTAGCTCAGCGGGAGGGGAGGGGGGCTGAGGGACAGGACTCCTGGATCTGAGGGAGGTGGTAACTGGGTGTGGGACCCCTGGTCAGAGGGAGGAGGTGTGAGGACAGGATTCCTAAGAGTGGAAGAGCTGGGGGTGGGACTCCCGCTCTGAGAGAGGAGGAGTTAGGGGTGAGGATTCCGGGGTTGGAAGGAGGATGAGTCTGGGAGTCAAGACTCCAGGGTCTGAGGGAGGAGGGGCTGAGGGTCAGTACTCCTGGGTGTGAGGAAGGAGGGGCCTGAAGGGTGAAGACTCCCAGGTCTGAGGGAGGAGGGGCTGAGGGTTCAGGACTCCTGGGCCAGAGAGGGCAGTGAGCTTCTTAATGCCAGAGTGAGGAGCAGCGACTGCCTATGTTTTTGCCACATGATGGTGAGGGGAGGTGGAATCGTCAGGAGGCATTCAGTGGTTTGAATCCAGAGGATGCAGGTGGGGAAGAAATTCTGGGAGAGAAACAGGAAAGGCAGGTGGGCGGGTGAGCCTGGGCCGGGTCAGATCCCTCAGTCAGCAGCATCTGAGGTGTGACTGTCGCCCACAGAGCCTTTGATGGCAGGTGCCTGGGACAGCCTGTGAGTCACTGCCAACTCCCTTCTCACCTCCCTTCCAGGTTCTTCTCTGGGAGCAGGAACCCACCTACCTGGGTCCCCAGCTCGGTTTGGTGCCCAAAGGCTAACTTCTCACTTTTGGCAGAACACTGACAATCCAGGTATCCCATCGACCATCCTGCCAATCCCTCAATCTCAGTTTCTCTCTCTCTCTCCCTCTCCCAATCCCTCTCCCCTTTCTTTCTTGCCCTCCCATTGTACAGATAAGAGAAACAGAGGTCTGGCAAGTGGAGAAGAAAGACACCCCAGAACAGGAGGGTAGAGTCAGGACTCAAAACCACACACACATTTTCTTTTCCAGGATCCCTCCTTTAAAAATCCCTCCACACCAACTTTTATTTTTCAGGTTATAAAAGTAACCAGACTGAAACTCAGTGTCACTGTGTGTTGGTCCCAATTCATAGCAAACCCCCACTGGGCTTCCAAGGCTGCAGATTTCCACAGGAGGTGGTCGATTCTTCTCCCTCAGAGCAGCCAGTGGATTTGAACTGCTGACCTTTTTGGCTAGCATCTGATACTTTATGGACCATGCTGACCCTGGACCAATAAGCAACAGCATGATAGTTGGAGAAAAGATTGAAGCTGTCAACAATTTCATTTTACTTGCATTCACAACCCGCACCCATGGTAACAGCAGTCGAGAAGTCAAAACACATGTTGCACCGGGAAAAATCTACTGCTGGAGACCTCTTCAAAGTGCCAAAGAGCAAGGATGTTAGCTTAAAGACTAAGGTGCTCCTGATCCAAGCCGTGGTCTTTTCGATTACTTCTTATGCATTTGAAAGTTGGACAATGAGTTAAGAATAACAAAAGAATCTTTGAACTGGGGTGTTGGAGAAAGGACCAAACATGCCACGGACTGCCAAAAGAATAAACAGGTCTGTCTTGGACTAAGTGCAATTGGTGTGATCCTGAGAGGCAAGGATGATGACACCTCATCTCACATACTTTTGGGCATGTTGTCATGAGGGGAAATCCTAGGAAAAAAAGACATCTTGCTGGGAAAGGAAGAAGGTCAGAGAAGAGAGGAAGACTTTCAACAACACAGACTGACCCAGTTACTTCTGTACCAATGAGCTTTTCGCCTATCAGAGATCATGATTATGGTACTGGATAGAACAACGTTCAGATGTGTGGTTTGTTATGAGTCATCGCTGATTCGATGTCACATACAAACAACACGCCATAGAGCCTAGAAACATAGACTGAAAGGACAGAGACACCCCCTTCCATGACCACCACAAGGTACTTTGATACCCATCCTTCTATGTTTTATTCTGTGAATATTTCAACTAGTATCTCATACAGATCTACTTCCATAGCTTTCATTTTAACAGTATATAGTACACACACTTTCCCATAACATGAAGAATTCTGCATCCATATTATTTTTGAGGGTTTCATGCTCGTCTCTCAAACTGGCCTGTTGTCTTCCTTTAAAAATCTATTCATTTGGAACACCTTTGACATTTTAAAATTTGTTCTTGTGATGAATAAGGCAGGCTGTGGTGATTTCACATCTCGTCCAACCTTTCTGATACCTCTTGAAGTGTCGTTCCAAAACCAGGATTTGTGCCAAAGTTCTTGGCCAGAGATCTTGAGCACGTTGCCAAACAGTATTCCCTAACAATGGTATGCATTTATAGCTCCGCTGTTTGAGACTGTTAGTCTCACTGCAACTTGGCCAGCACTGAGGTTTTTGTTTTTTTCATTGTTTGGGTTTTAAGTCCTTGTGAATCTGATTGGTTTAAAATATGGCATACGATTGAGGTTTTATACAATACGTCTTTGAGGAAAGGCAAAGCCAAATAGGTTTGTTTTGTTTCTTCCCTACCCCGTTTCCTGAGAGTTCATTATCCTCACAAAACTCAAAACAAGTCTGTGAAAAGGTCTTAATCACAGGTAGCCAAACGGGTTTTCATAAGTAACTGGTGGCCTTCCTTTCTGTTAGTATCACATGGCCATTTGGTTTTAATCAGTTCTTTCTCATGGTCTCCTTTATCCAAGAGACGTACTTGCAGACTTGGGTGTAGACCCCTGGGTCATTGGGCTGGCCACAGGGGAACGTACCCCAGGACACCAGGCCTTGTAGAGTTCCTTTGCATATCAGTGGTCCCCCCGAGTCACCCTAGAACGGAGAGAATGAAAATTTAGCTTCAAAGAAAAGTCTCAACCCCACTTTAACTCCATTATATTCTCCCAATTACTGACCTTTCTTTCATTCTGCTTAGATGTGTCAATACCACGCTGACCAATAAGAAGAGGCTCAATGTTTATGGCAACCAATAAAAGGGCATGATTTGGGGTTGTCATGGAGATGGCAAACCAGCTTCTTTAAGGACACTGGCTTGAGCCACGGCTAATGGAATCAGTTGAAGGAAAGGGGACCGGGCTTCCAGGAATTCCAGCAGAGTCTCTTTTTTCAGTGTTAAGGACTCCATTCCAAACCAGAAAGGGAGAATTACCTTCTGATACAACTGCCACAGGGTTGATTCTGACTCATAGCAACCGTGTAGGACAGCGAAAAACTGCCCCATGGGGTTTCCCGGGCTGTAAATCTTAACAAAAGCAGATCAATACATCTTTCTCCCTTGGAGTGAACGGGAGGTACCAACCACCAATTTTTGGGTTCTTAACTTGTTGCTTAACCCTCTGCTTCACAAGTACTCCAGGGATTGTTATCTGCACCAAAGGCACCAAACGAGGATACTGGGTGCAGGTCCAGCCACATGATTTCCGGGACCTTCAAAGAACCCTGGTGGCATAGTGTTGAGCAGCTAACTAAAAGGTTGGTGTTGCAAACCCACCGACTATCCCAGAGGAAGAAAGAAGGTGACCTGCTCCCCTTAAGAGTCACAGCCCAGGTAGCTTAGCGGTAGGTCAACTTAAAAGCAACGGGCATAGTTCTTGGTTTGATGCATGAAGCAAAGTGGAGTTCCCTATACAAAAATGAAGATATTCAAGATGGTGACAGAAAAGGTATTAAAACCAAGCCTCGCCCTTTTCAGCACGGGGTCTTGGGTGATCACCTGGATTGAACTTTTGTGAGGCCAACTCTGATTAAGGGAGAAGGTGTAACCTCCCATCCTCGGAGACACACACTCCCATAGCAACATCTTGTTTGGTTGTTTGTTTTTTGTTTTGTTTTGTTTTTTTATTTTGTGTGCGTGTACCGTCAAATCAAATCTGACTGGTACAGGAGGAGATTGCGCCTCCTTCTCCGGCAGAGCATCTGGTGGATTTGAACTGTGTTCCTCTGGGATTGCTGTGCAGCTTCTTGGCACTAGGACACCAGAGCTCCCCCATATCAACATCTTAATGCTCGAGACTCTGGTGACACGTCTGGAAGGAGGTATATTGCTAATCCCAAAGGCCTCACCTCTCTAGTTATTCCAATTCACTAATTGCTCTGTGGGAGGAAAAAAATGGGCCATCTCCTTCCATGGGATTTACAGCCTCAGAAACTCAATGGTAGCTCCGTTATGTGTTGCTTTCAAATTGACAGCAATATGAAAGAGTTGTTGTTGTTGTTAGGTGTCATTGAGTTGAGTATGACCCACAGCAACCCTGTGAACAACAAATCTTAACTGTGTCCTCTCCTGTGACATCCCTATCATCTCTGACACACTTGATCTCATTGCTGCGTCAATCACAGCGTAATCCATCCCACTGAGGGTCTTTCTTTCTTTTGCTGTCCTTCCACCTCTCCAAACATTCTGTCCCTTTATTAAAGGATGCCTGCAACTGTTTCTCCTCATTTCGAGTGCCTTCTAATGTAGGATATATTCTAATACTATAGTCCTCTATTGTTTATAGGGTTTTTGGAGGCCTGTTATTTCAGAAGTGGGTGACCAATCCTGTTTCCTAGTCTGTCTTACTCTAAGAGTTCTGCTGATAGTTTCCAGCATCACAGCAATCCACAAGTTACTCTAGTACAGCAAACAGACAGACAAGTACTGTACCAATAAGAACAAGCACTAAACAGGCAAGCATATACATACCTCAGCTATAAATGAAGTAATTGGGAGCATGCAAATCATTTCCCAAATACAGTGGGCTGATAGACAGGTATATTTTTTAACAACAAACTGTATGTGAGAGTGAGATTCCCAATATATACCACTGTACCTCCCCTGAAAACGATGGTGCAAGATGAGAAAAGAGAGTTAGGAGATAGAGAGACAGAGAGGGGAAAGAGCCAACGATAAGGGAAAATGAAGCAGAGAGGAGGGCAGAGAGAAGAAATGAGAAGGAGGAAGAGGACAGTGGTTGGTTGCTGTTGAGCTAATCCCTACTCATGGTGACCCCAAGTGTGCAGAGCAGAACTGACCACACAGTTATTAGCACTACTACTATAGGAGGACTGTGAGCAATTACTTATGGACACCACTGCACTTGGACCAGGAGACAGTTCTGGTGGCCTAGTGGCAAGAAGCTGTGCTACAATCAAGAAGTCCCATGGTTCAAATCTACCATCTGCTCCATGGGAGAAGAAGCGGCAATCTCCTCCCATACGATTAAGTGCCTCTACAAACCCACAGAAACGTCAGCTCTGGGTCAGTTCACAACAACAATAAACTGTAGAAGAAGAGTACTGAATATCCCTCAGATTGCCAAAAGAACAAACAGATAGGTCCTGGAGAAGGTGAAGCCCGAGTGCTCCTTGGAGGCAATGAAGGAAGGCAAGGCTTTGTTTCACATACTTTGGCCATGTTGTTGGGAGAGGCTGTTCCTTGGAGAAGGACACCATGCTTGAAAAGGTGTAGGGATGGCAAAGGAGAGGAAACTCTCAACCAGGTGGATTGACACAGTGACTGAGGGTGTCAAGAGATTGTGAGGATGGCACAGGATAAGACAGGGTTCAGATTTGTTGTTCATAGGGATGCTATACATAATACTACAGGGTCATACTTGACTGCTCGTCCTTCTTCTACAGATAGGCTGATGGGTTGGAACTGAGTGCCTTTGGGGTTGCAGTGCAACTTCTTACCACTAGGCCACCAGAGCTCCTTGTATGACAGTTATTGTTAAATGCCATCAAGTCACCAGTGACTCATAGCGACTCTATACAACAGCTCTGAACCCTGCTCTCTCCTGAGCCAACCTCACCATCTCCGACACACCTACTCCCATGACTCCAGTCAGTCACTGAGTCAATCCATCTCATCGAGGGTCTTCCTCTCTTGCACTGTCCCTCCACCCTCCCAAGCATGGCGTCCCTCTCCAAGGACTGGTCCGTCCTTGCAACATGTCCAAAGTATGTCAGATGGAGCTTCAGAATCATTGCCTGCAAGGAGCAGCCTGGTTTTATGGTGTCCTGGGCCAGAGCAGTTAGAAGCCACCTGTGATGCGGCAGAAAAAAAGGCCTTGCTATCTCTTCCTGCAGAGATTCATAGGAGGAAGGTGGTGCTTGTCAAGTGTCACTGAGTCCATGATGAGTCACAGGGACTCAATGAACAACAGAGCTGACCCTCGTCCTGTCCTGCGTCCTTCTCACCATCTCTGACATGCTCAAGCCCACTGCTAGAGTCACTGTGTGAATCCACCTCGTTGAGGGTCTTCCTTGCCTTCTCTGACCGTCCATCCTTCCCAGCATGATGCCTTTTTCCAAGAACTAGCCCCTCCCATGAATAGGAGGAAAGGAGAAACACAGAAATGTAAGTGAGGGCTGAGTCAGAGACAAGAAGCCTGAGACACAGGGTGAAAAAAAACCAAACAAAACAAAGTTACAGAGACACAAACCCAGAGATAAGACTGAGAAGAAAGGGGAGCTCTGGTGGCCTAGTGGCAAGAAGCTGCAACTACAATCCCAGAGGCGCACGGTTCGAATCCACCAGATGCTCTGCCGGGGAAGGAGGGGCAATCTCCTCCTGTACCAGTCAGATCTAATTTGACGGTACACGCACACAAAAATAATAATAATAATAATAATAATAATAATAATAATAATACTGAGAAGAAAGACATCAAATAGGCAGAATGAGAGATGTGCTGAAGGAAGTTCAGAGACAGAAAGGGAGGATACAAAAGAAAATAAGGAAATGAGGAATAAGGGCTAGTTCTTGCCCTAGGATTGAGATCACTAGAACTAGGATTGGGAAAAATTGAGGAGTCAGACAAAAACCCACCACCGGGTCAATCCTGACTTGTAGCGACCCTGTAGGTCAGAGCAGAGCAGAGCAGCCCTGTAGCGTTTCTAAAGCTGTAACCTTCACACAAGCAGATGGCTGCATCGTTTTCCCTTCGAGTGTCTACCAAACTTCTTCACTGGTGACCAAGCTGGCAGCTTGATCCATTGCACAGCTAAAGCTCCTTCCAAAAATGTAGCCGACCAAAACCCCACTGCTGCTGACCAAGGTTTCCAACCTGTAGTGACCCTCCACCTGATTCCCAAGACTATAAATCCTACAGAGAGAGGACCACCTCATCCCCCTCCCTTGGAGAGGCGGGTGAATTCGAACCATCAACCATTTGGTTGGCAACCAAGCACTTAACCACTGTCCTCCTAGGGCCCTTTTCCAACATAAAACAAATGAATGAACTTGTACTCCTACTCTTTGCCACTGAGTTGGAACAGACTCATAGCTGACCCTTCATGGGTTTCTGAGGCTACAAATTGCAAGGAAAGACATCGCCCATCTTTCTTGGCACACCACTCCCTATGAACCACACTACCAGGGCGCCCTTTTTTCAATTTCTAGAACCCATCAAGAAGCAAACAAACAAAACTCATTGCTAGTAAGTCCGTTCCAACCCGCAGCAGGCTTAGTTGGCACAGTAGAATTGCCTCGCTGTGGTTTTCTTGGCCATAAATCTTAACAGAATCCAAATGCCACATCTTTATAACTTGGAGCAGCTGGTGAGTTCGAACTATCACCCTCTCAGTTGATGTCTTATCCACAGTGTCACCAGGGCTCCACTCCAGAACCACCCACTGTCCTCAGGGTCCATTCTGACTCAAGGTGACCCTCCATTAGCGTAAAGCGACTGGTGGACTCAAACCGCTGCACTTTCAATCAACAATCAAGTGTATAATCCACTAGCTCACCAGGGCTCCTTCTCCCCACACCAGCCTCTAGCTGGACTCCAACTCTAGACCCAGGTAGAGAATGAGGTCGAGGTAGAGAATGAGGTAGAGAACATCTAGAGAGCCGGGCCTGGCAGGACGTGGGGGAAGACACTGCCTCAGTGTGGGTGGGGGCCACTATCTGAGCCAGGAACAAGGATGGCAGAGAGGACAGGGGGTGTCCAGCTCTGGGGAAGAAGTGACCCTCACATTGCAGGCGTTCTTCTTGGAGTCCGGGATGCCAGCACACAGCATCGACTTGCCCAGCATATCCTTGTACACCTTACTGCAGTCCTTGTGGGAGATGAGGTTGACATCAGCGCACATGAGACTTGAAGGGAAGGTCACTGCAGGACATGAGAGGGGTCAGTAGAAGGCCTAGACTCAGGGCTGGGCTGGGGGCTGAGGGAGGAGGAGATGGGGGTCTGGACTCCAGGGTCTGAGGAAGGAGGGGATGGGGACGGGGATGGGGGCCGGACCTCTGTGTTGGGGAGCAGCCTCACCGTCAGGGCTGGTGGTGGTGCCCCAGCCAGAGACCGTGCACTGGGTCCCTGGGGGTTCGCACCGGGAAGGCAGGGTGACGGGCTTCACATTGGATGACATCCTGACTGGAGTTCTCAGCTTCACCAGCATGATGTCGTTGACGTGGGTCTGCGTGGAGTACTCCGGGTGGCGGATGGACTTGGTGGCCCTAATCTTCTTACTCCCTTTGTCATTGAGTTTTAGACTGCCCATGTAGACGTTGTATTCACTGCGGGAGATTGAAAGCAACATTAAAGAGATGATGTGACAGGGTGGAGGGGACAGCAACAGCGCAGGAGAGGAAGACCCCCGATGAGATGGATTGACACAGTCACGAGAGTGATGGGGGTAGGGGTGTCAGAGTCAGTGAGACTGGCCCAGGACAGGGCAGACTTCAGAGCTGTTGTAAGTAGGGTCGCTGCATGTCACAGGCAACTTGAAGGCACATAACAACAAGACAGGGACAGAGATCCAGAGAGAGGGGACAGATACCCGAGGAGATACAAACAGAGGCCCAGAGAGAAGGGGACTGAGACAGAGAGTGAGAAGGACAGAGACCTAGCGAGAGTTGGCATCCCCAATGACGCCCCCACACCCTAGCCCATCTGGGTGCACGTACTTCATCTTGCAATGGGCAGCGGTTAGCACCCAACGCTCGTTAAGCAGGACACCCCCACAGTGTAACTGACTGCCCTTGAGCAGGGCCACCTGCGAGAGCTGAGCTGCCTTGGGACACGGGTAGCCCTCGATAATCTTCTCCCCGCCTTTGTTCTCCAGGTCACTCTCTGGAGAGGAGAAAAAACAAAAACAAAACAAAACAAAAAAACAAAAACAAAAGCATGGGTAGCAACTGTCAGCAGAAGGCTGAGGTAGAGACCCAAGGAAGGCGAGAGGGAAGAGATGGAGAGGAAATGGGCAGACAGACAGGCATGCAGAGGAAGACAGGCAGGTAGGCGAAAAGAGACCAGCACAGAGCTGAATTCCAGACAACAGAGAAGAGAAATCAAGGGCAGAAAAGGCAGAAAGAGAAGGTGGGAACATGGGAGGTGGAGAGGGACAGAGGAGGGAGCACACCCAGAAACTCAGAACTTCTCCAGAGCCTACACAAGCCCACGGGAGAGACACCGAGTGCAGGAGACAGAAGAAGGAAGCAGAGAACAGGGGCACGTGAGGAAAGGAGGCAGGCTGTCCAGCACAGGAGGAAAGGGAGACCACTCTGGACAGAGGGGTTCCTCAGAGGGTCAGTGTGGGAGCCAGGGGCCCAGCGTCCAGGTTGAGCCTCCAGGTCTAGCCCTCACCTTGTTGTCCAAAAGCACCCAGGACCAAGGACAGCAGTAGGATCGGCAAGTGTCTCGCCATGGTGGCCTTCAGACCCCCTCAGGGGCTTCTAAATCAAAGGGACGGGGACTCCTGCTGGTCCTAGGATGGGTAAAATGTTTGGAAAGAGGAAATGAATCTCATACTCCTTGACATCCCGAAGCCCTGGCACCCAGCCCCTCCTCCCTCAGACTCAGAAATCCTGACCCCTATCTTCTCCTCCCTCAGACCCTGGACTCCTGCCCCCCCACCCCTCCTCCCTCAGACCCTGGGGTCCTAACACCCAGCTCCTTCCTCCCTCAGACCCCAGAGTCTCTTCCAGTGTCCTGCATCCCTACGACCCAGGACCCCAGCCCCTCCTACCACAAGCACCCTGAGTTCAGATCCCCTCTCCCCTCAAATCTAAGAGCCTAAGCTTGCTCCAGATTTCTGAGACCCAAGGGTCTCACTCACTTCTCTCCCAGGACCCAGCTGTCCAGTCCCAGACCCCTTCTCCCTAGGGACCCAGGATCTTGCATCTCCAGCCCTCTCTTCCTTCTGGTTTCAAAGTCTCCCCCCCCCCAAATTGAGAAAAAAGAGTCTTTTGTAGGGTACCCCAAATTCCAGACTCTAGCTGCTCATCTTTCAGGACCAAGAGTCCAGACCCCTGAAGTCCCCGTCCTCCAGAAGTGGAATTCCAGTGTGCAGCGCGCCCAGCCGCAGGCGCCCAGCCCTCCTTACCTGCTCACCTGCCGAGGGCTGGATCCCTGGCTCAGGACTCAGCCAAGAGCCAAGTGTCCCTGACCCTCTGCTGGGAGGCTCTCTTATAGAACCTCCACCCCCGCGCCTGTGCCCGCCCTCAGAGCCTGGGGGTGCAGGCGGAGCCCGCTCTGGGACACCCCCTCCCTGTGTTTGCTTATCTCGAACCCCTGGGGCTCCCCGAGGTCTGGGCGGGACTGAACTCGGCTATGGGCCGCCCTCGCACATTCTGATGCCTCTGCGGTGGCTGATTCGGGGGAGGTGCCTGCGCGCTGGCCGTGAGGGGGCTGAATTCAAGGAGGAGCTTTCTCGGAAAAGGGTCCTCCTCTGAGGCCATGCATTTGTCAGCATCCTCTGTTCAGAGAGACCTCAGACCTTCCCCTGCATCTTTCTCACATAGACTGCTTGGCTTAAACCCTTGTTACAATCACTACAACCATCCGTCTCTAAGAGTCTTCCTCGTTCTTGCTGACCTTCCTCTCCAGCGTTGTAAAAGGAAGACCCTCAACAAGGTAGATGGATGCAATGACTTCCACGCCACAGACATGGTGAAGACCGTGCAGGTCTGGATCTGTTCATAGGATCACCCAGAGTGTTGGTCGACTTGACAGCATCGAGCCACTACGAGTGTTTCGAGCATTACGTCTTTCTTCAGGGACTGGCCCCTCTTGGTTACAAGTCCAATATATTTGAGGTGAAGTCTCCTTCTAAGGAAGATGGTGATAAAGAATGGAGTAGTATTTCCTTCTGCTGCACATCAAGTCACTGGGGGTTAGAACTGCCTCATAGGGCATCAAAATAACAAGAACAAATGCCCTCTCCCTTCCAATTCTGAGCAGCCTGTGTTCTCCCTCTGAACCCAAACCCTATTTCTAGTCCTTGGATGTTGCCGTTATGGACAATGAGTAAAGATGACAGAAGAAGAATCGATGCCTTTGAATGGTGGTGTTGGAGAAGAGCGCTGAAAATCCCATGGATGGCCAAAAGAACAGATATGTCTTGGAGAAGGTGCAGCCAGAGTGCTCCTTAGAAGCACAGGGGATGTAGCTTCATCTCGCATACTTCGCGGCATGCCGCTAGGAGAAGCTGTTCTTTGGAGAAGGACATCATGCTTGGGAAGGTAGAGCGTGGGCGAAGGAGAGGAAGACGTGGATTGACACTCACTTGTGTCACACAGCAGCGGGCTTGAGTGTGTCAGAGAATGTGAGGATGGCGCAGGATAGGACTGGGTTCAGCTCTGTTCTTCATAGAGTCGCTATGACTCATCTCTCCTTGATGGTATCTAAGGAAAACAACAACCACATCAATTGAAATTCATGGTGACTCCAGGTGACAGAGTGGAACTGCCCTACTGGATTTTCTTGGATAGGATCTCTCCAGAAGCAGCTGGCAGGCCAGGTCTTTCTCTTGCAGAGATGCTGGGTGAGTTGAACCAGTGATCTTTCTACTAGCTTGACCATTCACTGCAAGGGTTTCTAATCCTAGTATGTTGTTGTTGTAATTAGGTGTTATTAAGTTTGCCACTATCTTGATGATCTCTGTCATGTTCAAGCCCATTGCTGCATTCACTATATCAATGCATCTCATTAAGGGTCTTCCTCTCTTTTGCTTAACATCTAACTTTCCCAGCGTGATAGCTCTCTCCAGGAACTGGTTCCTCTTGACAACATACCATCAGATGCACCTTAGTCTTTAACCAACATCTTTGCTCTTTAGACCTTTTGATAGGTAGATCCAAGACAGCAGAATTTCCAATGAAACAATATTGATGTTTGTTGTGATGTACCCTCAAGTTGGAACTCATCCATAGCTGACCCTCTATTGGCTTTTCAGAGTTTTCAAATTGCCTGGGAGGAGACTGTTCATCTTTCTCCCACAGAGCAGCTGATGGATTTGAACCATATGCATTCGGGTTACCAGCATAGCTCCTTACCACTAGGCCACCATAGCTCTAATTTACAGGTATAAAAATAGAAGAATGTTTCCCCTAACCCCACCTCCACACAATGGTACTGTTTGGTGTGTGTTTTCACATGCATTTTTAAGCATTATACACAAATTCCTATGTTGTTGTTGCTTGATGCCATCATGTCGTAGACGACTCATAGCAAACCTATGAACGAACAGCATGAGCACTCTTCGTACATAGAGTTTCCGGAGGCAAGCCATTTTGGAAGTGGATGCCGCTCCTGCTTCCAGGCTTGATTTAGTCGGGAAGCTCCAACCAACACTGTCCACCATGGGTGCCCATTACCACGAATGGCACATCACTGTCACAGGCTTCAGCATCACAGCAACCACGAGTTACCTCTGTACAGCAACGCACAGACCAGTGCTGTACCACCTAGAAGAATGTTTGACAGGAAGACAATTTGAACCTGGCCGAGGGCCACAGATGACAATCACCCACCTTCAGCTTGGTAGCACAGCTTCCTTCCACTAGGCCAACGTAGCTCTCTCTTGGTCGTCGTCATTGTTGTTGTTTAATGCCGTCAAGTTGTAGACGACTCATAGCGACCCTATGAACGAACAGCCTGAGCACTCTTCATACATAGAGTTTCCGGAGGCAAGCCATTTCGGAAGTGGATGCCGCTCCTGCTTCCAGGCTTGATTTAGTCG
The DNA here is from genome assembly GCF_000299155.1 of Elephantulus edwardii. Classification (NCBI taxonomy): domain Eukaryota; kingdom Metazoa; phylum Chordata; class Mammalia; order Macroscelidea; family Macroscelididae; genus Elephantulus; species Elephantulus edwardii. The sequence continues at coordinate 1,795,030 of NW_006399958.1, forward strand.
GGAAGCTCCAACCAACACTGTCCACCATGGGTGCCCATTACCACGAATGGCACATCACTGTCACAGGCTTCAGCATCACAGCAACCACGAGTCACCTCTGATGATGCTGAAGACAAATTCCTATATGCAAAGAAAACCAGTTGCTGCAGAGTCGATTTTGACTCATGGTGACCCATTGTGTGTCAAAGTCGATTTGTACTCCTCAGGGGTTTTCACTGACTGATCTTTTGGAAGGCGATAATGCAATCTTTCGTCCAAGGAACCTCTGGGTGAACTCAAACTTCCAACATGTTGGTTTCCATGCAAATGCATGAATCACGTGCACCACCCAGAGATTGCATAGATGTTGAATATTTATAATAAAAATGTTTACCGTGAATTAAGTGTTGGCTAACCTTGGGAGCATAGTGTTGGTGGAGAAAGATGAATACACCAAGGGTTGCCAGGAGAATGAGTAAATCTGTCTTGGAGGAAGTACAGTGTCTGACTCCTCAGAAAGGAAGGTGGCCCACTTTCATCCCATCTTACTTTGGATCTGTTATGAGGAGACACTAGTGTATTGAGAAGGACATCACACTTGATAAAGTAGATGGTCAGTGAGTCAGTAAAATGTCCTCAAGGAGATAGGTTGACAGAGCGGCCACAACAATAGACTCACGTGGAACTGTCAGAATGGCACAGGATGGGGTAGTTTCATTCTCATGTTCATTGGGTTATTATGAGTCAAAAGCAACTCAGTGTCCCCTAACAGCAACAGCCACAAATCACCAGCTCAGTGACCTCCTCAAAGACACAGTTTATCTCCATCTCTTGGTTTCACCAGCTGCAATGCGTTGGCTCCACCTATCTGTGAGCAAATTCCTTCTATGATCCCTTGGAACCAAAGACAAAAAGAGCCAGATCTACTTCTTTGTCTTTCGATCCCTCACACATCATGGCCCGAGCTCCAACACATGCTCATTTCTTAACCAATCACTGGTGAGAAGAAAACACCTGCCCTGCTTTGTATAACGAAGCTTAACATCATAAAGAGGATGCAAGACTGTCCCAGCAAGATCAGGATTATGATAGGAAGGCAGAGGGGGTGAATGTCTTGGGACGCAAGAGTAATGTGACATCCACTTCCATGATAGCTTGCCTCCAGAAACCCTACGAACCTGGAGAAAGGATGAAAGTCACACAAGTGTTGAGGACTTTCGTTCCTAGGGTCATTATGAGTCACCTACGACTCAAAGGCACTTAACAACAGCAACAACAACATGCGTCAACAGTCATGGTCTTTTGGCTGCTAACATCATGGACTGGGAAAAGAATAAACAAATGTATCTTGGAGGGGGAAAAATATAGTTTGCTCTCACTTGTTATGCATCAGAGAGTTGGACAATGACTAAGGAGGATAGAAGGAGAAATTGATGCCTTTGTGCTGTGGTGCTGGAGAAGAGTATTGAGGGTACCATAGACTGCTAGGAAAACAAACAGATTCATCCTGGAAAGGATCAAACTGGGCTGCTCCTTGGAGGTAAGGATTCTAAGGCTCCGTCTAAGGGACATCATGCTTGGGAGGGTGGAGGGACAGCGCAGAAGGGAAAGGTCCTCTAGGAGGTGGATTGATTCAGTGACTGGGGTAACTGGGATGGGTGTGTTGGAGACAGTGCAATTGGCACAGGACAGAGCAGAGTTTAGGGCTGTTGTACATAGGGTCGCTATGAGTCGCAAGCGACTCGATGGCACATAACAACAACAACAACATCTTGAAGGAAATGCAAGCAGGATGCTCTGTAGAGGCAAGGATGGTGAAACTTCATCTCACATACTTTGGGCATGTTGTCAGTCCTTAGGAAAAGACATCATGTGAGGGTAGCATGGGAGGAGGAAGTAAAGGGTCAGTAAGAGAGGAAGACCTTCAATGAGATGAATTAACAGAGGAACTCAACAATGGGTTAGAGCATGATGGAGAGTGTGAAGAGAGCATGGGACAAGGCAAGGTTTTGACCTCTTGCTCAGGTTTTGATTTGTTGTTCATAGGGTTGCTGTTGGAGACCCCCAGGGAGAGGGACTTGTGGGCTGAGATTTACACTTGGGCCACTAGCATGCAAAGAAGACAGATCTCTTACACACGATAAGCAGAAACTCAACAAAGTTGAGAAACTGTTAAAAGTGACCAAGTAACTATCTCTACACACAATGTTCCTGGACATGGCAGAATGATAAACAAGTTGCCAGAACTGTGGTGCTTGCTACTGGATTTAGTGGAGTGACAAACAAGCTTGAGGAACTACAGTACTTGCTTCTTCTTGTTGTTGATTGCTTTTGACTCAAGCATAGTTCATAGCAACCCTATGAACAAAAGGCCTGAAGCCCCTTAACAACCATTGACATTTATCAAACAAAGTTCATTGAGTTTCCAGAGGCAAGTTGTTTAGGAAGTGGATGCCACTCCTTGCTTCCAGACCTGTCATAGAGTGTTATTGTTTGAGTGGCCTGTGATGCATAGTGATCCTATGTACAACAACCCTGAATCTATCCCCATCCTAAGCCAGTCTCACTGATTCCAACCACCAGCCCCTATTGCCCCAGTCACTGTATCAATCCATCTCATCTGGGGCCTTCCTCTCCTGCGCTGTCTGTCCACCCTTCTGAGCATGATGTCCTTCTCCAAAGACCGATCTCTCCTGGCCATGTGCCCAAAGTAAGTGAGGCAGAGCTTCAAAATCTTAGGCTCCAAGGAGAAACTTGATCTCACTCTCTCTCTAAGACAGACCTATTTGTTTTCTTGGTGGTCCATGGTATGTTCAAGACTTTTCTCCAGCATCACAACTTGATGGCATCTATTCTTCTTCTTTCATCCTCACTCATTGTCTAACTTTCTGAAGCATAACAAGTAATTGAGAAGACCATGACCTGGATTAGGCTCACCTTTGCTTGTCCTAACTTACTCTTTGAGAAGGCTAATAAATATGAAAGGCTAAAGGTGATCCGGGCTCTTCTCCTTCTTTAGGAGTTGAGTCTCCTGGTCCCCTCCATGCTTAAAGATTAAATTGTGTCTGCATTTTCTTCCAGTCATCCTTTTGCTCCTCTTTTCTAGGTACCTTGACACTCCTGAGAGCTGGCTCTTGCAAGTGGCGCCCGAACAGGGACCTGAAAAGGAAGTTCATCCTGAGCTGAGAAAGTGAAAATGCAGAACAATTCAGGACTCCCAAAGAATAAACAGTAAAAAGGCTACATCTGGTAAGTCCCTAACAGAGAAGGGAGTGCTTCAGGGAATTTCTTAGTCAGGGAAACATGGGGCAGAATTTGTCTAATATAGAAAAAACAAGGTAGTTCCCTCTTAATGTGCATGCTGAAAAAAATAGTGGAGCTAAAAAAAGTAAAGTGTGAACCTGGAGAAAGGGTGAAAGTCACACAAGTGTTGAGGACTTTCGTTCAAAGGGTTGCTATGAGTTGCCTATGATTCGATGGCATTTAATAACAATAGCATCAACATAGAGAGAGATCAGATGGCCTAGTGGAAAGAAAGTTATGCTACCAAACCAAACATAGATGACTTTTAATCCGTGGCCCTCAGGCCTGTTTTTCATTGTTTTTGGGCAAACATTCCTCTAGGTTGTATAGCCCTGGTGTGTCCACTTGCCATAGACAGGTAACTTGTGGTTGCTGTGAAGTTGAACACTGTGACACTGATGTGTCAAATGCATTAATAATTACCCATGGCAGACAGTGTTTGGTGGAGCTCCCCGATTAAAACAAGCGTGGAAGCAGGAGCGGCATCCACTTCCATAATAGCTTGCCTCCGGAAACCCTATGAACCTGGAGAAAGGATGAAAGTCACTCAAGTGTTGAGGACATTTGTTCATAGGGATGCTATGAGTCGACTATGACTCAACAGCACTTAACAACAACCAAGTAAGTACTAAGAATCTCACTAAATTAATGGAAAAAAGTAGTTAAGTATAAGTCTTGGTTTCCCTAAGAAAGATCTTTGGATGTCAGTTGCTGGGACAGAGTTGAGAAATGTGTGAAAAAGGCTCACCATTAGGGAGAGAGAGTGGATGCTACAGTATTCTATGTCTGGGCCATGATCAGAACAGTCTTAGACTTTTGATGCCTCAGGCTGAAGGGCTGACATCAGAGCCTTCTACATCTTTGTTAGAAGAAGGTAAACCAGTAGGGACAATTGTCCAGGAGGAAGTATTGTGAGCTACTCCTCCCCACCAGTTTCCTGCTATTTGGAGACTCCTGTGATGGCAGTGTTTGGCAGGCAAGCCAGTGGGAGTTCATGCCTTTCTGGTCAATGCAATGCAATATCCTAACAATCAAGGAGTATGAATACATGACCAGAAGCCATTTAACTTTAAATTGTTGAAAGAACTTAAGCAAAGAGTTATCAATAATGGAGTGCAAAACACTTTGACTCTTGGCCCACTTGAATCTGTATTTGGAATTGCCTCTTTATGATGTTAAGCATTTAGCCTCTACTTGCTTAATCTGACCCTCACCATCTTCAGTGGCAAGTATTTGCAAGAGTTCTGTGAGGACAGAACCCTTTAGTTTAGGGGCATATGCAGACGTAGTTCCTCAGCTAACCCTTCCAGATCAAGCCTTCAGCCAGATTACATTGGCTGGCAAGAAGGCCTGGGCCACCGTAGCACAAGATGATGTACCTGGACAATCTTTTGTGCATTGTCTTCAAGGGCCTATAAAATCTCTCTCTTTTTTTTTTAATTTGTTATTAATTTCAATGAAAATTGACAGAGACTTTGGATTTCCATTCATTCATTGTTGCCCTTTTCTCCCTGCCCAACCCTCCCCCCCGGTATACTACCCTCTTGGAAAAGTAAAAGAAAAATTCTTTCATTGTTTTACAATCCCTCCCCCCAGGTCCACTCCACAATGCAGCCTTCGTTCTGGATTCCTGTCATGACAATAATACCTAATCACATATCCCTTTTAAACAGTTCTCTCCCTCTTCTGTTTCAATGCAATATACAGTATTGAACCCATCTTTCTCAGTCTCCCCCCAACCCCACTGTCAGTCCTGTTTTACAACAGCGGCACTATGCAATATTTGTCCTTTTGTGACTGAGGTACTTCACTCAGCATAATGTCCTCCAGGGTCACCCATTTTGCATAATATTGCGTGAGTTCCTTGTTTGTCTATGCAGCGTAGTGTTCCATTGTGTGAATATACCACAGCTTCTCTATCCATTCGTTTGTTGATGGGCACTTAGGTTGTTTCCAACTCATTGCTATTGTGACCAAAGCTACAATAAACATGGGTGTGCATATATCTTTCGGGTATATTCCCAGTAGTGGAATTGCTGGGTCAAATAGTATCTCTATTTGCAACTTTTTGAGAAAGCGCCATACTGCCTTCCACAGTGGTTGCACCATTTTACACTCCCACCAACTAAATAAGCATTTCAGTTTCTCCACAACCTTGCCAGCATTTGTTGCTTGCTGTTCTGTTAAATTTTGCTATTTCTGACTGGGGTGAGATGATATCTCATAGTTGTTTTGGGCCTACAAAATCTTATTGTGGCTTTCTGAATACAAGCAGTAAAGGGACAGATTCTCCATGCAGAGATTACCGAGATCCCTTTAAAGAATCTAGCATTCAAAAACACCAATAAAGATTGTAAAAAAGGGGGAGCTCTGGTGGCCTAGTGGCAAGAAGCTGCACTGCAATCCCAGAGGTGCGCAGTTCGAATTCACCAGATGCTCTGCCGGGAAGGAGGGACAATCTCCTCCTGTACCAGTCAGATCTGATTTGACAGTACACACACACACAAATAATAAAATAAAAAAACTTAAAAAAAAAGATTGTAAAAAGACTATAAAACCTGTTAAAGAATAAGGGAGTTCTGGGAGATTGTATCAGAGCCTGTCAGAATGTTGGCTCAGAAACTTCTAACACTTCTCTGCTGGCTCAAGCTTTGAGTCCCATGATGATTCAACCTGAAAGGAAGCCAGAGTGTTTTAAATGTGGGAAGAGCATGCATTCACAAAGGGAATGTAGGCAAGCAGTTACGAAGTAAAATAACTGCAATCCCCCCTCCTCCTAATGTCTTTAGCACTCCTGGCCTCTGCCAACAGGTGGGGAAATGCAACCATTGTTGCCAATCAGTATAGATCTAAATTTCAAAAGGATGAAACTCTCTTGTTGGGAAACAATGCGGGATGCAGGGCCAGTGGGAAAGGAGATGGGAGGCCAGCTCCGGCCCCAACAAATAATGAGGACACATCCAATTCACCAGCCCTTCCAAAACAGAGGACTGTTACCTCCCTCACCGCCAGTACCCCAGGAAGTGCTGGACTGGACATCCCCCAAAAGAGAGCAAGAAACTATCATTGCTGGGGACACTGCTCAGGAGGTGAAAACCAGAATATAAGAATAGTCCAATTAGTACATGGAAAAACCAGGTTTACTCTAGACAGTATTACTGTGTTTCCAGGAGTTATCACATTTTGAAAGGGAAATTATGATAATATTGTCTTCACAGAATTCTTGGGGTTTTGAGTGTGGTGGTTCTGTGGGTCCATTATTGTTACTACCCTGTCAGGAACATTCTCAGACTGTTGTTGTTGTTATGTGCCGTTGAGTCGCTCGCGACTCCTAGCGACCCTATGTACAACAGCCCTAAACTCTGCTCTGTCCTGTGCCAATCGCACTGTCTCTGACACTCTCATCCCAATTATCCCAGTCACCGAATCAATCCACCTCATAGAGGGCCTTCCCCTCCTGCGCCGTCCCTCCACCCTCCTAAGCATGATGTCCTTCTCCAAGGACCGGTCTCTCCTGAACCCATCTTGTTCTCTGTCTCCCTGGAGACTAAGGTGCGTCTGATACAGGCCATGGTCTTTGCAATCACTTGTTATGCATCAGAGAGTTGGACAATGACCAAGGAGGATAGAAGGAGAACTGATGCCTTTGAGCTGTGGTGCTGGAGAAGAGTATTGAGGGTGCCATGGACTACTAAGAAAACAAACAGATTCATCCTGGAGAGGGTTAAACCAGGCTGCTCCTTGGAGGCAAGGATTCTGAGGCTTCGTCTGGTATAACTTTGGACATGTTGAAAGGAGGGACTGGTCCTTGGAGAGGTATATTGTGCTTGGGAGGGTGGAGGGATGGTGCAGGAGGGGAAGACCCTGTATGATTGATTCAGTGACTGGGGTTATCAGGGTGGGTGTATCTAAGACAGTGCGATTGGCACAGGATAGTGCAGAGTTTAGGGCTGTTGTACATAGGTTCGCTATGAGTCACAAGCAACTCAATGGCACATAACAACAAGAACAGTAACATCTTTATGTAAAGAGGATAAGCTTTCTCTGTTCCATTCATTAATAACAAAGAGTTCATACAGAGAAGTCAATGGAAAGTCTTACCACAAGTTTGTTGTTATTGTTAAGTGCCATCAAGTAATAGGTGATTCATAGGGACCCTACAAATGAAAGAACTGCACACTTGTATAACTTCATCGTTTCTCCAAGTTCATGCCACAAGGAAGGGTAGTTAAACAGTCCTATGGCTAAACGTGTTAGTTGTATGTTAAGCAAGTGTTGAAATCAATTATAAATTTATGCCCTCAGTTTTGTATTATCCCTTATATTGACGATATTTTATTGGCTGCACTGGATTTAATATCACTTTCTAAAATGTACAAGAATACTCAAAGGGAATTGACTATGTATGGATTAGTTATATCCCCTGAAAAGGTACAGGAAATGAGACCTTTTAAATATTTAGGATATTTAGTGACTGGAAGAAATATTGAACCTCAAAAATTAGAATTCAGGAAGGATTATTTAAAAACATTTAATGATTTTTCAAATTGGCACCAGCAGTCAGGAAATCAAAAAGCGTATTGCGATGGGAAAGTCTGCTGTTAGGGGCCTCTCTAAAGTACTCAAGAGCAACGGTGTCTCTCCAGAGACTAAGGTGCGCCTGATACAAGCCATGGTCTTTGCAATCACTTGTTAGGCATCAGAGAGTTGGACAATGACTAGGGAGGACAGAAGGAGAATTGACGCCTTTGAGCTGTGGTGCTGGAGAAGAGTATTGAATGTACCATGGTCTGCAAAGAAAACAAACAGATTCATCCTGGAGAGGATTAAACCAAGCAGCTCCTTGGAGGCAAAGATTCTGGGCTTTCGTCTGACATACTTTGGGCATGTTGCAAGGAGGGACAGGTCCTTGGAGAGGGACATCATGCTTGGGAGGGTGGAGGGATGGCGCAGGAGGGGAAGACCCTCTATGAGGTGGATTGATTCAGTGACTGGGGTAATCGGGATGGGTGTGTCAGAGGCGGTGCGATTGGCACAGGATAGAGCAGAGTTTAGGGCTGTTGTACACAGCGTCGCTATGAGTCGCAAATGACTCGACGGCACATAACAACAACAACATTGAGAGATATTAATTAGATTCTGCCTACCTTAGGGATACCTACGTGTCAGTTACAGAATTTAATGAATACACTCAGAAAAGACCCTGCATTAGATTTTCCCTGAGAGCTAACAGTCAAAGGTGAAAAGGAATTAAATGTAGTAGAGCAACAATTCCATGCTCTGCAAGCTTCTAGAATAGGTATTATTCAACCTGTATCGTTTCAGTCACACTTCATTCTCCTATGGAAATTATAGGCCAAGAAAAAGACAAGGGTCAAACTGCTTTTGTAGAATAGCTATATTTATCTAATCAAGAGGTGAAAAGTTTATAAATTTATTCTGCTGTGATTGCTAACGTAAAACATCAAGAGAGTTTTGAAGTAAACAGTTGGTAGGTGTTCTATATGATTTTGAGCAGATTTCACAAGTTGGGCAAAATTGTGTGTTATAGCAATTGTGTTTAGCAAGTTTTGTCAGGTAAATGAAACAATATTATCCTTCCAATAAGATATTACAAGTGTTTCCAATGAATAGCCTTTGTTTGGTCTATTGCACTAAAGATTATCCCATTCTTCAAGCTGTTACATATTTCACTGATGCGTCTTCCTTAGAAAAGGCCACTATTGTGAGACTAAATTACCTTTCTACCCCTAATTTGTCAGCCCAGTGATCTGAATTATTGACCACCGTAGTTTTAATGAAAAAAAAAACCCCCTAAATATTTTAAAAATCAGTATTATTAGTGATTCAGTATAATGGTAGGGTTATGAAAACAATTGAGAGTTCAGGGATCAAACCTACTCTTGAATCACAATTATTTGCATTGGATGCAAGAATACAAAAAGCCATTCAAAGCCATGTGGCTCCCTTTGTTCTTGACCATATTCCTGCTCTCTAACTTGCCTGGACTTGTGGCATAAGGAAAAGATGTCGCTGATAAATTAATTTCTTCAGCCTGAGCAGCATATGAATTTTTCATCAGAATTATTCTGAAGAATTTAAAATTACCAAACAGCAGAGTAAAATGATTGTTCAATCTTGTCCTCAATGTAAAAAAAAAAAATCCTATTGTCATTTCCTCTACTGGGTGTAATGTTTTTGTTACTGTTGTTGTTAATTTCCATTGAGTCCTTGACGACTCATAGCGACCCTATGAACAAAAGACCTGAACACTTGTATAACTTTCATCGTTTCTCTAAGTTCATAGAGTTTCCAGAGACAAGCTGTTTCAGGAGCAATGCCACTCCTGCTTCCAAATCTGTTTTAACTTGGGAGCTTCACCAAACACTGTCCACCATGGGTAACAGTTATCACATTTGACACATCAGTGTTACAGTGTTGAGCATCACAGCAACCATGAGTTACCTCTGTACAGCAAATTGACAGACCAGTGCCGTACCACCTAGAAGAATGTTTGACCAAAAACAATTAAAACCAGGCCTGAGGGCCACAGATTAAAATCACCCACTTTTGGCTTGGTAGCATCACTTTCTATCCACTAGGCCAACAGAGCTCTCTCTATGACACACAGCAATTCTATGAACAACAGACCTAATAACCCTTGCCCCATCCTACGCCAACCCCAGAACCATCCCCATAATCGGAGAGACGCTCGAGCTCATTGCTACACACACTGCATCAATCCATCGTGTTGAGGGTCTTCTTTCCTTCTCTGACCTTTCACTTCTTTCAGCATAGTGTCATTTTAAAAACTAATAAAACATATTTCAGTGGATACCACTCATTATGCTCCATTTGGGAAATTTTATTTCGCACATGTAAATTATTGATTTGAAAGCAGGAGTGATATCCGCTTCCTAAACAACATGCCTCCGGAAACTCTATGAACTTTGATACATGTCGGTAGTTATAGAAAAGGCTTCAAGAATTTTGTTCATGGGGTTGCTATGAGTCACGCTCGACTCGAAGGCAATCAATAACAACTATTATTATTATTTATATTTAAAATGATGGGATGGTAACATACTGAGCATGTGAAAGAGTGTCTCATGAACAAAGACATTATTTGCAAAATTTCTCAGTTTTAGGAACTCTGAAACAACTAAAATGGAAAATGGGCCAGCGTAGACAAGCTAAGACTTTTAAGAATTCACGAAAATTTGGGCTGTTGAATATAAAACAGGGATTCTTTACAATCCACAAGGTCAGGCAATTATAGAATGAGCTCATCTAACTTTAAAGTATATGCTGTTGAAACAAAAAAGGGGGAAAGGAAGGACTATGGGACCTCAAGCGAGCTCTGGCGGCCTGGTGGTAAGAAAACTGTGCTGCAATCTTGAAGGCATGCGGTTCGAATCAACCAGCTGCTCTGTGGGAGAAGGATGGGCAATCTCTTCCCATGTGATTAACTGCTTCTGAAAATTCCCCTAGAGGATAGCTATGGGTTGGTTCTGACTCCACGGTACACAACAACACGAGGCCTTAAGCACAGCTTAATCTTTTTTTCTTTTTCAATGCTTAAAGTCCTCAAACTTTATTGGTAGCAGTACTTCAGTCTCTCACACATTATTGGCAATGGTGTAAAAATCAAGAACCTCTATAAAACAAGCTGACTTTGCGGGTGGAATTGTGCACACAGCTTGAGACTCCGTCCATCCATACACAGCCACGTAGTCTCGGGACTCAGGAGTCGCTGTCCTCAGTACCATTAGAGGTGGCCTTCCCATCAGTGGTCAAGGTAGCCAGGACAGTGTCCACCTGAACCTCCTCCTCATCAGACTGTACCACAGGCGACTCCCCATCGTCACTGGGGTCCTGGGTGGTTAATCTAGTTCTTTATACTTTAATTTTTGTGTGAGTTTACCGTCAAATCAGATCTGACTGGTACAGGAGGAGATTGTCCCTCCTTCCCTGACAGAGCATCTGGTGGATTCGAACCGTGCGCCTCTGGGATTGTAGTTGCAGCTCCTTGCCACTAGTCCACCAGAGCTCCCCTATACTTTAATTTTTAAGAATTTGTCTGCAGAAGATTCTTTAACTGCTGCAGAAAAGCCCTGGGAAAATTTAAAAAGTAAGGAGGCTTGTGTACAGGTCTTGTAGAAATCTCCTGATACAGGCAATTGGGATGGACCTGTGTCTTTGCTTTCCTGGGGAAGAAGGTATGCTTGTATTTCTACAGTTGAAGGAGAAACTCTTAGGCTGCCTTCTAGATATGTGAAGCCTTATCCTATCATCCAGACCTTCCCCAAAAAGACCCAGACAGCAACCAGAACCCCCAGTGCAAGAAAAAGAAAATAGGAGGCTGACTTTAGAAGAGCAGAAACAAAGGAAACCAACTGATGAGCACTTGTAAAGCTGAAGTTATTAATTGGGGTCCATTTGAAGAAGACGTCTATCAAGGCTCAAGCATCCGTACTGACAGCCTACTCCGGAGAATATTTTCCTGGCTATGTGTGCGGTGAGTGTGGTGTTATTTTGCATTTAAAGTCGCTCCACATCCTTGCGATCAGATAAAGGCTCATTCGAAGAGAGCTTTTACTCATCATGATACTAGAGATTATTCTGGAGTTGTGAAATCAAGTATGGAAATTCAGTTTTACTTCTCAAGCTCTTACTCCTTCTGATAGAAATATGTCGTAAGGACAACCTAGATCAAGCGCCATTTTTGTATTTTTTTTTCATTATTTGAAGCCTTATAGTGGTATTTTGCTTGTTGTTTCAATCCTTTTTACTGTTTATTTGATTTGTAGTCTGTAAGCGTCTCCCGTGAACATCTAGGTGTACAGAAAAAAAAAGTCTAACCTTTCATTATCCTAATAAATATGCAATTAAAACAAAAACAAAAAGGGGACGTTTTGGGGACCACCATGGAGAGGGACTTGTGTGCTGGGGTTTAGACTTGTGCCATTAGCATGTGAAGGTGGCAGACCGTGATAAGCAGAAACTCAGCAAATTGAGTGACTGCTGAACTGACCAAGTAAATATCTGCACACAGTGTTCTCAGATATGGCGGAGTGATAAAGAAGTCCCCGGAACTAGGGTTAGAAACTCAAAACCAAAGTTGTGTGCCCTAACTTGCTTTTTGAGAAGGCTAATAAATAGAAGGCGATCTGGCTTCTTGAGGTGATGAGTCCCCTGATCCCTCGTGTTTGCATTTTATTTCGGTCATCGTTTTGTCCCCCTTTTCTAAGTGCCCCTGGTACCGGGTGTTGGATTTCACAGTTGCTATGACTTGATAGCAGTTAACAACGAATATGGTGCAAACAGAAGCCCTGGGTGCACAGAGTAAAACGCCCAGGGGCCTGGCTGGCATTCAACATGTTGGTGGTCACTCTATAGGATAAAGTGTCGATAAAGATGATAACCCAGAAACCTCCCTGGGACAGTTCTCTATCCCTGAGGTCTTCGTGAACCAGACTCCAAAAGACAGAACCTAACGACAATAATGTCTGAAGCTGCAGGTTATATCTCAGTCACAAAAGGACAAATACTGCCTAGTGCCACTGTTGTAAAACAGGACTGACATCGGGGTTGG